>NC_044306.2:103906350-104217379 GCF_007474595.2 Lynx canadensis
GCCTAAGGCTTTCCTTATGTGGAACAAAGGGCAGGGCAGGAGGTGTGGAGTGTTGTGTCATTCTTGTAGCTTATGCTGTTCCGCTCCTGCATGCTTGCATCCCTGAGGGAGACTGTTCTCCTGTCTGTCCCCCAATCTTTCTTGTATGGGAGACCTTTGGAGAAGACTCTGCACGTGTGTGTGAACTCCGCTTACGTCTGGGGCTTCCACTGGTTCTGTAAGGGCAGGCTGTCTCACATGTACCTTTAGCTGTTAAAGCGTTAGTTGATTTCTTACCTGCTTGTGTGGTGACTGGCAGCTGTGCATTCTGTGATCTGTGGCAGCAGCTAAGCCAGTGCTCTCCTCAAGAAAAGTTAGGATTTTGTGGTTTATTGGCCTTTCGGATTGGTAGGGTAGGAGGGATACCCTTTTCAAATCCTTGGTGGATATTTAAGTTTAAAATTAATGGCATTTAAAAATATTCTTACTTATTATCTTTATTACTTAATAAATCTGTCCAGTATTGAAGGAGAGGTTTTAAAATCTCCCACTCTAATTCTTCATGCATGCACACACACACACACACACACACACACACACACACACACACATATATATATATATGCTATATGTATTATATAATACTATGTATTTTGGTGAAAAGTTAGTTAAGTTTTTTAATTATTTTTAAAAATATACATAACCTAAAAACTGGCCATTTTAATCATTTTTATTGAAATATAATTAACATACAATGTTATATTAGTTTTAGGTATACAGCATACTGATTCAACAATTCTGTACATGACTTAGTACTCACCACGATAAATATAGTCACTACCATTGTGCAACTTTACTACAGTATTATTGACTATATTCCCCATGCTGTACTTTTTATCTCCATGACTTATTTTATAACTGGAAGTTTGTGCATTTTTAGTATTTTTAAACTTCTGTTTTCTCCCTGTTAGATCTTCTTCATGAATGTATTTTTTATTACTATATAATGTTCTGCTTTATTCTGTTTAGTGCATTCGGCCATTAATTTAATTCTTGTCTGATATTGACACTATTGCCTTTCTTTGTCTACCCGTTTAAAGTCATTTTTTTATCATTTTGTTTTATCTTTTGTAATCACATGTAGCTAGATTATATTTCATAATGCAATATTACAATCTCTCATTTAATGAGGAATTTAATTCCTTCATATTTAGCATAATAGCTGATAGAACTGATTTCATTCTTGTTGTCTTTCTTTATTCTCATTACTTATTTTATATTGTTGTAACTTACTTTTAAATTTTCCTTATTTTGCGGTCTGTTCAAGTCACTGTTCGTTCCTTTCTTTCTTCTGATTACTATGTTATATCTTTTTCATTAGTGATTTGCTTACTCTTTGCCTCTTTCACAATCAGATGGATATGATTTTTTTTGTCTGATGCCTAGAGCTCAACTATGTTTTCCCACAAAAACACACAATTTCTTCTACAAGATGTCCCATTTCCTCTTTCCTTCCCTCCGCCCATCTCCCACCTTCACCCCAGCAGCTTTTGGGATGCTTTTGCCTTCCTGCCATCCTTCCCCAACAGCCCTTAAGTTTGGATGAAATGGTGTGTTATTTAATATAATTTCTTTTAAGAGTATATCCCCGTTGGTTTAAGAGTTGTTAGTTAGAGCCTATATGATCTACACACTCTGTTAGTTGTTAATTTTGTGTGTATACACACCAGCTCCTCCTTTTCTTCTGCCATCTTCTTTCCTTTGCTTCTGGTTCGTTTTTTAGTTAGAGACTTTTTTGTGATTCTTTTTCTCATCACCATGTGGATAATATGCTCTTTGAATCTGTGTATATCATTCAGGTAGCTCTCCTTCCACCTGACTGTAAAGGACCTTCCTGCTGGGTAAGTGATTTTCAGGTTATTGGCATTTCTCTTTCAACTCATTCTATAAACATATTTAGTTGGAAAATCGTGTTCTTTTTTCACTCTTAAAAGTGTGTTTTGTTGTTGTTGTTATTTTTTTTGAGTGCTCTACTTGAATGTCCTTAAATTCCCTTATGCAGTTAAGGTATTTCTCTTAATGATTCTGCCTCCTGTAGAAGTTCTGTTTTACAGAGTATGGTTCTCATTTTTCTGCCTGATTGTTCTCTCTCAGGCAGCTGGGCCCCTTTGTTTAGGCAGTCTGCCTTGGTTGTTTTGTCAAAGCCTAAGACCGGTAATTAGAGAGCCCTCTGTGATGTCAGACCTTCCCTATAGGCAAGGGGTCTCTGTCACCATGAGCCTGCCCGGGCAGATAGGTTGTCAGTTCCCTGTTCCTTTGCTCTCTTGTCTTCTTGGACTTTCCTGGACTGCTGAGAATGGAAAGACTGTGGGCTGTGGCCCCCTCCCCCATCTCTGACTTTCAAACGTTTCTCAGCATTCCCTAGTTTCCGGTCCTCAGCCCTCTTCTGCTGTTTTCCACTTTATTACTAAGTCCACTGGAGAGAATGCCTCACACCAGTACCTTGCCAGAGCCTAAGGCTTCACTTATGTCCCGTTGACTGTACATGCTAGTGGCAGTTGTTTTGCTCAAAAGATGAAAGTAGCTTAGGGTTGAGTTAAGGGGAAGGTGGTGCGTACAGGTCAGCATATACTCAGAATCTCTTCTTCCTCACAGTTCTCCTGCATTTCCCATTTCGTATTTATTTTATAAGGGACTCATTTCATAAAGAATGATTCTGTTATGTCTTGGGCACTGGTGTGTTTCTTTTCCTTGACATTCGCTATATCAGCTGAGAGTAATAGGGACAACTATAGGAATCTGAACCTTGGGGATTAAGTTCTCCCTATAATAAGAAGTTGGCACTTAGGCATTTACTGCTATCAGTTCAGTGGCTTAAAGTGTTGGGGTGGAAGTCTTTGTGTCCTCTTGGCCTCATGATGGCTGCTTTAGCCCCAGCTATCATGCTTTTATTATCAGTGGGGAGAGAGAAGAAGTAACCAAGACCCAAGGGTATTCTTGCCAGCTGACTTAGCTCTCATTTAAGAGCCTTTGTGGTAGGTTCATACAATGATCTTTGCTTGCATATTGTTAGCTCTCTTCCCTATCTAAATGGGAAGCTGGTGAGTATAGTTTTTCTACCTATGTATATTAGTACCCTCAACAAAAGGTCAGCATTCTAGTACTAAGGAGTATGGATATAGCAAGGCAACTTGCTTCTGCTCAGTCACAGTGGGGAAAGAAGATTAGATATTTTTCATCCTGAACTTTTTAGAAACATACTGTGTTGAAGGCTTAATTGTACTATAAGAACAACACATGAACAGGAGTGTAACATGGAAATATAATTATGTTCTAAGTGGGGACCCTAGACTCCTTCTGTGAAAAATTATCATTATTTCACATGTGAATGACTCAACTGCAGATTGATTCACTTTAATATAATTTATTTCATCAATATGTATATATTTTTTTATTCACTGAGGCATTTCAAAGTAAATTACAGACATTATGATGATGTTTTCCCTCAATATTTCTGTGGAGGACATTCTCCTAAATAGCCATAATATCATTTTAACATCCAGCAAAAATGACAGTAATTTCCTAATGTCATCTAATTCCAGCCCATACTCAAACTACTCCAGTTGTCTCCAAAGTGTTTTTATAGCTGTTTGTTTTGAACCAGGATCTAATCAGGGACCACCTATTACATTTGGTTAGGTCTTTCAAATCTTTTAACAGTCTCCCTTTTCCCATTCCCCTTTCTGAAGAAATTAGGCTAATTGTAGAGTATCTCACAGTCCGAATTTATCTGATTGTTTTCCCAGGACTTTATTTAATGTGTTTCTCTATCTTCTGTATTTCTTTGAGTCTGGAAGCGGGGTATAGATTATTTTACCTTTTTTTTTTTTTTTTTTTTTTTTTTTTTTGTTAAATGAAGTGACATATTAAATGCTTTTCTCTACCCTCAGGATACTCTTGACATTGTAGTAAATAGTGCCGTTTTAAGCAGTAGGAATTGCACGAAGTGTCCACCTCCCTCTCATCTGTGTTTTAACTGTGTGCTTTCTTCCTAGGAAGCACAGATCTTCCCAGGTGCTGGGTGAGAGACAGGGCAAGGGGGAAGAGGTCTGGGTGTGTTCCCTTGCCCTTTCGCCCTTGGAGGTGCCTGGAGAATTCAGCAAACACCCCTCTTACATTCCTATGGCGGACACTGGGGAATGAAGGGCTAGGTTGGTTTACTAAAGACTGCATTTTGGCAGGGGGTGTATAATGTCTGGTTTTCCCACTGTTAGTAATGCCAACACTGTTAGTAATTTTTCCATTTAAAGGGACTTGTGCTTAATAACTAATCTGTGAGCTGACACTGTATAAGTACCTATTTCACTATCAACCTTTTACCTAATGGTCTTAGCCATTATCCATTGATAATCCTTGCCTGAATCAGTTACGTTATTAGAAATTTAAGAATGGTGATTCATTCAAATAAACAGTTCTCCTTTATTTATAAATTATCATTCCTGGAGAGGCGCAGGAAGATGGCGGCGTAGGAGGACGCTGGGCTCACCGCGCGTCCTGCTGATCACTTAGATTCCACCTACACCTGCCTAAATAACCCAGAAAACCGCCAGAGGATTAGCAGAACGGAGTCACCGGACCCAAGTGCAGACGAGAGGCCCACGGAAGAGGGTAGGAAGGGCGGCGAGGCGGTGCGCGCTCCACGGACTGGCGGGAGGGAGCCGGGGCGGAGGGGCGGCTCGCCAGCCAAGCAGAGCCCTCGAGTCCGGCTTGCAAAAGTGGAGGGGCCTGACGGACTGTGTTCCAACAGCAAGCGTGACTTAGCGTCTGGGAGGTCATAAGTTAACAGCTCTGCTCGGAAAGCGGGAAGGCTGGAGGACAAAGGGAGGGTGAGCTGCGGAGCCCCCGGATGACAGAGCTCAGTTTGGCGGGGAACAAAGGCGCTCGCCAGCGCCATCTCCCCCGCCCATCCCCCAGCCAAAATCCCAAAGGGAACCGGTTCTGGCCAGGGAAATTGCTCGCTCCGCGCAAACACCCAACTCTGTGCTTCTGCGGAGCCAAACCTCCGGCAGCGGATCTGACTCCCTCCGGCTGCCACAGGGCCCCTCCTGAAGTGGATCACCTAAGGAGAAGCGAGCTAAGCCTGCCCCCCCTCCCGCTGTGCACCTTGCCGAGCCCACCCCAGCTAATACGCCAGATCCCCAGCATCACAAGCCTGGCAGTGTGCAAGTAGCCCAGACGGGCCACGCCACCCCACAGTGAATCCCGCCCCTAGGAGAGGGGAAGAGAAGGCACACACCAGTCTGACTGTGGCCCCAGCGGTGGGCTGGGGGCAGACATCAGGACTGACTGCGGCCCCGCCCACCAACTCCAGTTATACACCACAGCACAGGGGAAGTGCCCTGCAGGTCCTCACCACACCAGGGACTATCCAAAATGACCAAGCGGAAGAATTCCCCTCAGAAGAATCTCCAGAAAATAACAACAGCTAATGAGCTGATCAAAAAGGATTTAAATAATATAACAGAAAGTGAATTTAGAATAATAGTCATAAAATTAATCGCTGGGCTGGAAAACAGTATACAGGACAGCAGAGAATCTCTTGCTACAGAGATCAAGGGACTAAGGAACAGTCACGAGGAGCTGAAAAACGCTTTAAAGGAAATGCAAAACAAAATGCAAACCACCACAGCTCGGATGGAAGAGGCAGAGGAGAGAATAGGTGAACTAGAAGATAAAGTTATGGAAAAAGAGGAAGCTGAGAAAAAGAGAGATAAAAAATCCAGGAGTATGAGGGGAAAATTAGAGAACTAAGTGATACACTAAAAAGAAATAATATACGCATAATTGGTATCCCAGAGGAGAAGAGAGAGGGAAAGGTGCTGAAGGGGTACTGAAGAAATAATAGCTGAGAACTTCCCTGAACTGGGGAAGGAAAAAGGCATTGAAATCCAAGAGGCACAGAGAACTCCCTTCAGACGTAACTTGAATCGATCTTCTGCACGACATATCATAGTGAAACTGGCAAAATACAAGGATAAAGAGAAAATTCTGAAAGCAGCAAGGGGTAAACGTGCCCTCACATATAAAGGGAGACCTATAAGACTCGTGACTGATCTCTCTTTTGAAACTTGGCAGGCCAGAAAGAATTGGCACGAGATTTTCAGGGTGCTAGACAGCAAAAATATGCAGCCGAGAATCCTTTATCCAGCAAGTCTGTCATTTAGAATAGAAGGAGAGATAAAGGTCTTCCCAAACAAACAAAAACTGAAGGAATTTGTCACCACTAAACCAGCCCTACAAGAGATCCTAAGGGGGACCCTGTGAGACAAAGTACCAGAGACATCACTACAAGCATAAACATACAGACATCACAATGACTCTAACCCGTATCTTTCTATAATAACACTGAATGTAAACGGATTAAATGCGCCAACCAAAGACATAGGGTATCAGAATGGATAAAAAAACAAGACCCATCTATTTGCTGTCTACAAGAGACTCATTTTAGACCTGAGGACACCTTTAGATTCAGAGTGAGGGGATGGAGAACTATTTATCATGCTACTGGAAGCCAAAAGAAAGCTGGAGTAGCCATACTTATATCAGACAAACTAGACTTTAAATTAAAGCTGTAACAAGAGATGAAGAAGGACATTATAATAGTTACAGGGTCTATCCATCAGGAAGAGCTAACAATTATAAATGTCTATGCGCCGAATACCGGAGCCCCCAAGTATATAAAACAATTACTCATAAACAGAAGCAACCTTATTGATAAGAATGTGGTAGTTGCTGGGGACTTTAACACCCCACTTACAGAAATGGATAGATCATCTAGACACACAGTCAATAAAGAAACAAGGGCCCTGAATGAGACATTGGATCAGATGGACTTGACAGATATATTTAGAACTCTGCATCCCAAAGCAACAGAATATACTTTCTTCTCGAGTGCACATGGAACATTCTCCAAGATAGATCATATACTGGGTCACAAACAGCCCTTCATAAGTTTACAAGAATTGAAATTATACCATGCATACTTTCAGACCACAATGCTATGAAGCTTGAAATCAACCACAGGAAAAAGTCTGGAAAACCTCCAAAAGCGTGGAGGTTAAAGAACACCCTACTAACGAATGAGTGGGTCAACCAGGCAATTAGAGAAGAAATCAAAAAATATATGGAAACAAACGAAAATGAAAATACAACAATCCAAACGCTTTGGGACGCAGCGAAGGCAGTCCTGAGAGGAAAATACATTGCAATCCAGGCCTATCTCAAGAAACAAGAAAAATCCCAAATACAAAATCTAACAGCACACCTAAAGGAAATAGAAGCAGAACAGCAAAGGCAGCCTAAACCCAGCAGAAGAAGAGAAATAATAAAGATCAGAGCAGAAATAAACAATATAGAATCTAAAAAAACTGTAGAGCAGATCAACGAAACCAAGAGTTGGTTTTTTGAAAAATAAACAAAATTGACAAACCTCTAGCCAGGCTTCTCAAAAAGAAAAGGGAGATGACCCAAATAGATAAAATCATGAATGAAAATGGAATGATTACAACCAATCCCTCAGAGATACAAACAATTATCAGGGAATACTATGAAAAATTATATGCCAAAAATTGGACAACCTGGAAGAAATGGACACATTCCTGAACACCCACACTCTTCCAAACTCAATCAGGAGGAAATAGAAAGCTTGAACAGACCCATAACCAGCGAAGAAATGAATCGGTTATCAAAAATCTCCCAACAAATAAGAGTCCAGGACCAGATGGCTTCCCAGGGGAGTTCTACCAGACATTTAAAGCAGAGATAATACCTATCCTTCTCAAGCTATTCCAAGAAATAGAAAGGGAAGGAAAACTTCCAGACTCATTCTATGAAGCCAGTATTACTTTGATTCCTAAACCAGACAGAGACCCAGTAAAAAAAGAGAACTACAGGCCAATATCCCTGATGAATATGGATGCAAAAATTCTCAATAAGATACTAGCAAATCGAATTCAACAGCATATAAAAAGAATTATTCACCATGATCAAGTGGGATTCATTCCTGGGATGCAGGGCTGGTTCAACATTCGCAAATCAATCAACGTGATACATCACATTAACAAAAAAAAAGAGAAGAACCATATGATCCTGTCAATCGATGCAGAAAAGGCCTTTGACAAAATCCAGCACCCTTTCTTAATAAAAACCCTTGAGAAAGTCGGGATAGAAGGAACATACTTAAAGATCATCAAAGCCATTTATGAAAAGCCCACAGCTAACATCATCCTCAACGGGGAAAAACTGAGAGCTTTTTCCTGAGATCAGGAACACGACAGGGATGCCCACTCTCACCGCTGTTGTTTAACATAGTGCTGGAAGTTCTAGCATCAGCAATCAGACAACAAAAGGAAATCAAAGGCATCAAAATTGGCAAAGATGAAGTCAAGCTTTCGCTTTTTGCAGATGACATGATATTATACATGGAAAATCCGATAGACTCCACCAAAAGTCTGCTAGAACTGATACATGAATTCAGCAAAGTTGCAGGATACAAAATCAATGTCCAGAAATCAGTTGCATTCTTATACACTAACAATGAAGCAACAGAAAGACAAATAAAGAAAATGATCCCATTCACAATTGCACCAAGAAGCATAAAATACCTAGGAATGAATCTAACCAAAGATGTAAAGGATCTGTATGCTGAAAACTATAGAAAGCTTATGAAGGTAATTGAAGAAGACTTAAAGAAATGGAAAGACATTCCCTGCTCATGGATTGGAAAAATAAATATTGTCAAAATGTCAATACTACCCAAAGCTATCTACACATTCAATGCAATCCCAATCAAAATTGCACCAGCATTCTTCTCGAAATTAGAACAAGCAATCCTAAAATTCATATGGAACCACAAAAGGCCCCGAATAGCCAAAGGAATTTTGAAGAAGAAGACCAAAGCAGGAGGCATCACAATCCCAGACTTTAGCCTCTACTACAAAGCTGTCATCATCAAGACAGCATGGTATTGGCACAAAAACAGACACACAGACCAATGGAATAGAATAGAAACCCCAGAACTAGACCCACAAACGTATGGCCAACTCATCTTTGACAAAGCAGGAAAGAACATCCAATGGAAAAAAGACAGCCTCTTTAACAAATGGTGCTGGGAGAACTGGACAGCAACATGCAGAAGGTTGAAACTAGACCACTTTCTCACACCATTTACAAAAATAAACTCAAAATGGATAAAGGACCTAAATGTGAGACAGGAAACCATCAAAACCTTAGAGGAGAAAGCAGGAAAAGATCTCTCTGACCTCAGCCGTAGCAATCTCTTACTCGACACATCCCCAAAGGCAAGGGAATTAAAAGCAAAAGTGAATTACTGGGACCTTATGAAGATAAAAAGCTTCTGCACAGCAAAGGAAACAACCAACAAAACTAAAAGGCAACCAACGGAATGGGAAAAGATATTTGCAAATGACATATCGGACAAAGGGCTAGTATCTAAAATCTATAAAGAGCTCACCAAACTCCACACCCGAAAAACAAATAACCCAGTGAAGAAATGGGCAGAAAACATGAATAGACACTTCTCTAAAGAAGACATCCAGATGGCCAACAGGCACATGAAAAGATGTTCAGCATCGCTCCTTATCAGGGAAATACAAATCAAAACCACACTCAGGTATCACCTCACGCCAGTCAGAGTGGCCAAAATGAACAAATCAGGAGACTCTAGCTGCTGGAGAGGATGTGGAGAAACAGGAACCCTCTTGCACTGTTGGTGGGAATGCAAATTGGTGCAGCCGCTCTGGAAAGCAGTGTGGAGGTTCCTCAGAAAATTAAAAATAGACCTACCCTATGACCCAGCAATAGCACTGCTAGGAATTTATCCAAGGGATACAGGAGTACTGATGCATAGGGGCACTTGTACCCCAATGTTCATAGCAGCACTCTCAACAATAGCCAAATTATGGAAAGAGCCTAAATGTCCATCAACTGATGAATGGATAAAGAAATTGTGGTATATATACACAATGGAGTACTATGTGGCAATGAGAAAAAATGAAATATGGCCCTTTGTAGCAACGTGGATGGAACTGGAGAGTGTCATGCTAAGTGAAATAAGCCATACAGAGAAAGACAGATACCATATGGTTTCACTCTTATGTGGATCCTGAGAAACTTAACAGGAACCCATGGGGGAGGGGAAGGAAAAAAAAAAAAAAAGAGGTTAGAGTGGGAGAGAGCCAAAGCATAAGAGACTGTTAAAAACTGAGAACAAACTGAGGGTTGATGGGGGGTGGGAGGGAGGGAAGGGTGGGTGATGGGTATTGAGGAGGGCACCTTTTGGGTATGAGCACTGGGTGTTGTATGGAAACCAATTTGTCAATAAATTTCATAAAAAAAAAAACAAAAAAAAATGAAAATATGTATTTTTAAAATATCAAAAAAAAAATAAATAAATTATCATTCCTCTGTAAAGAAGCGCTTTCCCTCATTATTGCTGTTATCTGGTTGTCATGAACCAGGGTATTATTGAAAAAGGTAGGGCAAAATGTTAGTTCTTTCTCTCTATTAATTTTAACCAAGTTGTTACCCTCTAATGAAGGCAAACAAGGTTTATTTTCTCAGAACAGTCATTAAGAATTTACTAATGTGTTTTAATCAGTTACACTTTGGTTCTCTTTGATTCTCAAATTGTTCTCTTTGATTCTCAGATTTGGTCTTTGGAGGCTGCTCTTTCTAGTAGAATTCAAGACCTGGAAGGAATCTTAGAAATCAGCTACCCCAAATCCCTAAGTTTTATAAGTGAGGAAACTGAAGTTCAGAAGTTTTTGACATCCTGTTTTTTTTTTTAATGTTTATTTTTGAGACAGAGAGAGACAGAGCATGAATGGGGGAGGGTCAGAGAGAGGGAGACACAGAATCTGAAGCAGGCTCCAGCCTCTGAGCTGTCAGCACAGAGCCTGATGCGGGGCTCGAGCTCACGGAGTGTGAGATCTGACCTGAGCCGAAGTCAGATGCTTACCCGAGGAGCCACCCAGGCGCCCCTGTGACATCCTATTTTAATTGCAGAGCAGGGATTAGGATTGGGATCTCTTGAAGTCTCAGCTACTGCTTTTCCCACTGTTCTAAGAGAGATATTTGCAGTAAATCTTGCTTTCAACTTCTTACTAATACAAGCAAAATGAGAAGAATAGTCCATATTCGTAATCATACATTTTTTTGTCTATTAAAAGTTATTGTTGGGCTTCTAGGTGGCTCAGTTGGTTAAGCGTCCGACTTGGCTCAGGTCATGATCTCACAGTTCGTGAGTTCAAGCCCTGAGTCAGGCTGTGTGCTGACAGCTCAGAGCCTGGAGCCTGCTTCTGATTCTGTGTCTCCCTCTCTCTCTACCCCTACTCCACTCATACTCTGACTCTCTCTCTCTCAAAATAAGTAAACATAAAAAAAAAATTAAAAAAAAGTTATTGTCTAGTCCAGTGGGCGGCAAATTGAATAGATTAATTATCTGCTTTATTTAGAAGCAACAAAAAAGCACCATTGTAGGCTGGGCATTGGACCAGTCTGAGAGGTGAGTTTGCCTTGGAAAGTTTGCTGTCTACAGGTTGAATTTGTCTTGCAGTCACATTTTATTTGATCTTCAGAGTTTTGAAAACTTGGAATTCTTTGCCAGCATAGAAAAGTAGTCATTTCATGTATGCATTTGAGTTGTCAGCTTCTCTAAAAAATTTGCGGATACTTAGCAACATTAGGTTCCTGTTGTGTATAGCAACACTCAGTTGGAGTGGAAAAGCTTACGTGGGCATGCCCTTCCAGCTTGCCTCCAAATCACTTCCCAATGTGTCCTTTACATTTTTGTTGTTGGATGTCTGATGTTCTGCTGCTTTCCTGCCTGACCTTGTAAGCATTGGAGATAGTGACCCCTGAAAGAGCTTGAAGTGAAGAATTCTAGGAAAATTCTTGCAATGAAGGTAACATCAGTAATGTAGGCATACGTGTACAGCAAGAAAATGGGGGAGCTGATAGTTTTCCTTTTGCTAATGAGATCTTCAGGAGCTTAATCACAGAGAGTAAAACCAGTGATGACAAGAAGTCGGCTCAAAAATTTTGAAATTCTCAAGAAGATAGTTTGAAATATTGCTTTCCTTCCTGTCATTAGTTATGAATCCCACATATGTATATATATATGCATATGTATATATAATTTGTATTATAATGAATCATATGAAAATTTTCACTTCACAGGTTGGAAATGGTCAAATATTGGCAATTCATGTGGTTCAACTAAAAGAAAAGTAATCACATATATATGGGGTGTGTACCCCAAATCGTCCTTTCAGAGGTGGTGTTTTACCCAAGCCAGGTTTGAAGCCCACTGAGGTAGAAGAGGCTTACTCTTAGGTTAGAATTCCCATGGGAAATGGTTAGCAAATAAAGCAGGATATGCAATAAAATTATAATTATAAGAAAGTGCTGTTTGCATAGTAGAAACAACAAGGAACACAGAGTTAGAGAAGGGGTGGATAGCAGTTGCTAAGATCCTTAGGGGAAAGCTTCAGAGTGAGAGGTAGTCTAGTAAGTACAAAATTTTCATCTAAAGTCAAATATAAATTGTTTTAATTATCTGCAGTGTTTCATACCACAAGTACTATGGATAATTAAGAGTTGGCTATTTACAGGAATCTCATATGATCTTGGGGCACCTGGGTGGCTCAGTTGGTTGAGCCTTCGACTCTTGATTTCAAATCAGGTCATGATCCCAGGATCATGGGATTGAGCCCCGTGTTGGGCTCTGTACTGAGCATGAAGCCTGCTTGGGATTCTCTCTCTCTCTCTTTCTCTATTTCTCTCTCTGTTTCTCTCCCCTGCTTGCATGTGTGCTCTCTGTCTCTAAAATAAAAAACAAAAAGAGTTGGCTATTTACATTTTTGTAATCTTTTTTAAAAACATTTTTTTTTTTACATTTATTTATTTTTGAGAGAGAGACAGAGAGAGAGACAGAGAGCGAGCGGGGGAGGGGCAAAGAGAGAAGGAGACACAGAATCTGAAGCAGGCTTCAGGCTCTGAGAGAGCTGTCAGCACAGAGCCTGACACGGGGCTCGAACCCACAAACCGTCCGTTCATGACCTGAGCCGAAGTCAGATGCTTAACCGACTCAGCCACCCAGATGCCGCTACATTTTTGTAATCTTTCAGCTATAGAAACTCAGGTTTATTTGATCGGATCATGCTAACATACTCACGGCATACTTACAAATTTACCTCTTCTATGTATGTTTTTGTGTCAGTGTTTTTCAAACTGGATAGCAAGCCATTAGTGAGCTGTGAGATTAACTTATTGGGTGAGAACCAGTATTTTTTTAAAAAGTGAAGTAAAGTAGAGTATAAAATGTTGGAGTGTGTTGTACAGAGTAAGGGTAGTATTGTTTCAAGAAATTTATATTTTAGTTTTATATCTGTGTTTCTATGTGTATGTGTGAATATGCCAAGCTGAGATGCAAAACGTATTTCCTACTATGGCTTGAAGAAAAACCAGAAAGCCGTATTATCATAGTTTGATAATTGAGTTTATGATAGAGTTCACTATTAATAGTGAGGCTTTAAATTCAGAGTCCTGATTCTTATTTTGAATTTTCAAAGCATTAAGTCTTTTAATAATCTTATTAGACATGCATCCAAGCAGTCTTTTAAACTGGTTTCCAGTACATTTACCTGGGTTTCTATGTCTCCTCTTCAGTCCTTTGAACACTGCTGAATTGATGGATTCAGGTTTTTTTTCCCTCCAAATTTGTACTGCAGAGAGAAGCTGACTGGCTAGATCAGCTGCATTAGAAACTGTGTACTTAGATTATTACCTTCTGCAATGGTTGGTAAACACTAATACATGACTAGATGGAGTGAAAAGATGAATGAACTGCATGCATTAATACCAAATCCTCAAAGTTATTACCAAAAGCACACCTTATTTTTTGGTCTGTCTTCCAGATTGGCTTTAACATCAGTCCGTCAGTTTCTTCATTCAGTTCAACAGTCAATGTATTGAGTGACTGCATGAGCAAGGCATGGCCCACATGGCTGCTAAATGTTGTAGTTAATGGAAAGTGAGAAGGGAGGTGTGAGCCAGCCTGGGCATTGGGTCATGCAGTCATTGTCAGGGTTTTGAGTGGTGGTGTGGTGGAGTGGACAGTGCCTGAGCAGAGTAAACCACTGGTACCTAATCCCTTCTCTGATCTTCACTAGGTGATTGACCTTAATCAAACAAGTTATTTAAACTGTTTGATTCTCAGTGTCCTCCATTGTTAAATGGGGAAATTCCCATATAGGATTATTTGGTGTGTGACACATAGTAGTTCAGTATATATCAATTCCCCTCCCCTCTTCTTTCATTTCTGATACAGCTTTTCTTAACTGCCATTAAATACTGGTAAGTTCCCACGTTGAGGCGAAAACGATTAGTTTTTAAAAGAAAGCATCTTTGGCGCTGTTGTGTCTGCCTGAGAAGTGATGCTAGTATGAAGTGGCTAGTGAGGCCTGGAAGGATTGGGGAAGCAGCGCTGGCTTCAAGCCTCTGAAATTTGCTCACTGAACTTTATATCACTAACTATGTTATAAATATACATTTTTCTTTTTTTTTAATGTTTGTTTATTTTTGATAGAGAGACAGAGCATGAGTGGGGGAGGGGCAGAGAGAGAGAGAGAGAGAGAGAGAGAGAGGGAGACACAGAATCTGAAGCAGGCTCCAGGCTCTGAGCTGTCAGCACAAGAGCCTGACATGGGGCTCGAACCCACAAACCATGGGATCATGACCTGAGCCAAAGTTGGAAGCTTAACTGACTGAACCACCCAGGTGCCCCAATAACTGTTATTATAAATAACAGTCTCCCTGTGTCTTTGGTGTGTTTGTGCTTGGGTTATGTAGGATTATGATCTTGATTTGAGCAATCTGTGTAGCTATTTTTTTTTTTTTTTTTTTTTTTTTTTTTTTTTTTGTCCTTAAGTTAACATTCAAGAATAGGTCTTCTGGCCTCTGCCTTTTTTTTTTTTTTTTTTTTTTTTTTTGTAGGTTTTCAGGATCTCGTTTCTTTGTTTGTAAGATGAGGGGCTGGGTGGGGCGCCTGGGTGGCGCAGTCGGTTGGGCGTCCGGCTTTAGCCAGGTCACGATCTCGCGGTCCGTGAGTTCGAGCCCCGCGTCGGGCTCTGGGCTGATGATGGCCCAGAGCCTGGAGCCTGCTTCCGATTCTGTGTCTCCCTCTCTCTCTGCCCCTCCCCCGTTCATGCTCTGTCTCTCTCTGTCCCAAAAATGGATAAACGTTGAAAAAAAAAATTAAAAAAAAAAAAAAGATGAGGGGCTGGGTTAGTGAGTTGTAATTCTTTTAAGCTTTAACCTTTTACTATTTCCAGAGTTAGGTTTTCTGTTGTTCATTAAGTAATTTATATTCCTTGAAACATTGCTTTGGTGGTTGTTTTTCCCTCCAGCAGCATTTATCAAAAGTTTTCCTGGAGATTTTGTTGGGTTTTTCTTCCCCTTAAGAAGGGATGGTTCTACTGAAGAATAGGCACAGGCAGATTTGGGGGACTCTCACAGAGGCTCTGTTTTCTTTGCACACATTTCTACAGACTGTCTGGCTGGACAAACTCAACCGCCCTCCAAGTCCCTCCAGTCTGCTTTGGTTGCCTTAGTTGAGAAAACAATGTCTCTTACCCTGGAACCTGCCTCACAAGTAAGTGCAGGGGCCAGCCACCTGTGCTTCACACCTAGGAACTTGTCAAAATGCAGCTCCCCACACCCAATTCCCAGAGATTCTGATTTGAGTTAGCCCAGGATTCTGAATTTGGAACAAGCGTCGCTCTTGATTCTCATGCCAGGTGGGCTTCAAAGCTTGCACTTTGAGAAACGGGTGCACAGTGTGCTGCCTTGGCTGTTTGAGAGATTGGCAGGGCAATTTAAACTTTATTTATGAATAGTCTTCCTCTGAGAATGCCAAGCCTACTTCCTTCTTGTTCATAATTGGGATGAATTTATGATTTTTATGGAAACCAGGTGATTTTCTGCCTGGTGGGCTTGTCTCTCAAGGCAGGCAAAACTCAGTGCTTGTCATTTTAAGACCACTTGCCAGAGGCCTTGTCAGAATTTGAATGTTGTGCAATTTAACCCTTTTATGTTGGCTCCTGTGTTGTGGATTCAGGCTCTGAAGCTAAAAACAGATTAAGTTGGATTTTAAATATGTAAATATTTTGTGTTGTGTAAATTGTTTAATACTTTAAATGTGTCTCAATCATTGGGCATGAAGGTTTGGAGAAAAAAAAAATTCCAGAAGAGAAATACATTTATGTTAGTAACTTCATTATTGTACTAACTCCTTTTCAATGTAATCATCACTACCCAGGGTGAAAAGTTTGGACCGTTTGCTGGAGAGAAGAGAATGCCTGAAGACTTGGATGAAAATATGGATTACAGGTTGATGTGGGAGGTGAGGATGTGATTGTTATTTTAAATATTTAATGTTTCTCTTTATACTATTTAGTGCAGTTATGAGGCTGAGTTAATAGGCATTGATTCCAGTTGACTAAACACTGGAATGTTTTGATTTTAAAGGACCTGAGTAGTTTGAAAGTTTAGCATTAAAAAATACTGTTGAAATATTGTACTAGACAATTCTTCCAGAACCCTGAAGTTTATGGTTCATCATTGAATATGGAGTTTTCCGTACATAGGATGTTTGGATTTTAAAATATGCCTGTTTGTGTACTGGATTAAGAATTTGATTTCTGTAAACGAAATTATACTTTTCTTTTAACTTCTATTTCTCTATTGCAGTTCTGATTGCATTGAAACAGTTCTGCACTCCATACTGGAATGAAAAATGCCACTTTAAAATTTACCTCACTTTTAGGAACATATATTTAAAGAACTATGACTCTTAGGCAGTCTTTTGCAATCTGAAATTTCCCTAATGCAGGGATCTGTAATGCCAATGTATGTCTGTATATTATAAGAATTTTCATCTTAGTTTATGCCAATTATATTTGTTGTTGTTCTTTTCTAGTCATTAGAAAAAGAAGGGCTTGAGGAATAGAAAAAGAGAAGTAAAGGTATAGAGGTTGTTAAAACCTTGGAAAAGAAAACCCAGTTCCAAGAATTGTATTTGATGGATTCCATGAGTAGGGTGCCAGCTGAGCTCTGTGGGTGGGGCTGAGAGAAGCAGGATCAGTAAATCGGAAAGGGGTGGGATACTGACATTCAGAGTTACACGAAAAAGTCTCTCTGAACATGGATGGATCAGTTCGTGTCTCCAGAGCAACAGAACCAATAGGATGGAGATACATGGTATATATTTTTTGAGGAATTGGTTCACATGATTGTTGGGATGGCAACTTGGAATTTGTAGGGCAGGCTTACAGGCTAGAAACTCAGATAGGAGTTGATGTTGTAGTGTTGAGGCAGAACATCTCTGGCAAACCTCAGTTGGCAATGAAGGCCTTTGACTGCTTGGCTGAGGGTTGGCCATATGCAGTATTGGCAATAATCTCTGTTACTTACAGTCAACTGATTGTAGGTGTTGACCACATCCACAAAATACCTTCACAGCTACACTTAGATTAGTATTTGATAAATAACTGGTTACTATAGCTTAGCTATATACATACATATATATATATACACATATATATATATATATTTTTTTTTACTATTAAAAATTTTTTTAAAAATTTTTTGCAATTGAGCACGAGCATGAATGAGCAGGAGAGGGGTAGAGGGAGAGAGAGAGAGAGAGGGAACGAGAATCTCAAGCAGGCTCCATGCCTTACACTGGGCTTGATCTCACAACCCTGTGATCATGACCTGAGCTGAAATCAAGAGTCAGACGTTCAACCAACTGAGCCACCCTGGTGCCCCACAAAATGTGTTTTAAATAATCATCCATATTGCTGAAACTGCTAGGAGTGGGGAATGGGGTGCTTGAGGAAGGGACTCTTGAAAGGTTTCTACAGTGTGGGAGATGGAAAATGGAAATTCATAATATAGTCTTCACTATAAGTGGAAAATGTTATTGAATTGCCTAACTTCACATGCTGTTTTAGTTGTTTATTTTTATGAATATAATAATATTTTCAGTGGCTTTTACAATTTTTCTATAAGGTCTTAAATTTCTCAGCAGTTATTTTTTTCTTTTTTTACCGTGACAGTTTTCAGAAATCAAACATCTATGTGACAAATAAAAAAAGATGACTTACATAATTTTATGAGGTTGTTAATGGCTTTTGATATTTGTCCCCAAAACTTTAGCACAATGGTTAATGTTTTGCACCATTGGTTGTGAGGCATTGTGAAGCAGATAATGATTGTGATTTTTATTCCTGTACTTGCAGGAAACTTAAGGAGGCTCCATCTGAACTGTTGTACAGTTGGCAGGGAAGCAGTGTAGGTCATCTGGTTTTGCATGACCTATTCCCATGGGTCTTTATTGTCTTTATGTTATTACCTGTTTTCACACAGGTATCCCCTCTCCTCACTGCCGCCCAAACAGCTGTAGATTCTATATATTACAGGTTCAGGTAATGTTACATTCACATAGTGATTGCTACTCTCTATTTTATTTTACTTATGATTTAATATTCGGAGTTTGAATAAGTAATATTTGTACTTTTTACACAGTTCAGAAGAGCACTGATGAAGAGTCTCCCCTTCCTCTTTGAGCCTGCTCTTTTTTCACCTGAGACCTTTGATCCATTTAACCCCTTAGTTCCTGTGCCCATCCACTCCTCTGTCTAGTCCTTCCTCCTATTAGTGTGGTTTTCAGTTTGGATCGTCAGCCAGTCCGAGCTGTGCTGCTGGGCGGGGCAGGGCAGGTGGACACCTATCTCAGTGGTTCACCTTTTGGGGGGGACACATAAAAAAACAATCAACATGTTTTGAATTCTGAAGGTTTACCGCCTGCTAGCTTTAATCCTATTATTTATTAAGTTAACTGAATGAGCAGCTTCCCAGCCTTGAGGCCGTTTTTATTATTTTAGCTTTGGAGGTACCAGATTCAGAAGGATCAGAGAGAAAGGAGAATAACTGGTCCTATATAATCTCCTTCCCATGGAACCCTTTGAGTCCTCTCAGAGGGAGATAATGAGCCTTCCCTTCGCTGGGGTGCCCTTTGGGACTGGTTATTTAAGTCATTTCTATTATGGCCCATAGCTCCAAAGTTAACCACCTGCAGTCCTCAAAACAGGTTTTCCTTCTCAAGCCAACAGTTAACCTGGAATGTGAACCAGATACTTAACGATAGTCTGGAAAATGATGTCCTGTAAGAGAGCACGTGGCATTGCTCTTTCTCCATTTATACTTGCACTTTGCTTATAGTGCCAACAGTGCTGGGGGACAGGGCCAGGAACCCCTAGGTGGCCATGTCATACCAAAGAACTTGGAGGCACCAGTTAAGATTGAGCCTGCTGGTGTGTGTGAGCCCCTGTCAGTTTGGGACTGGTTTAATGGGGTCAGTGGGGAGCATCGATGCCATCTGCTGCAGCCTCCTTCCCTCCCTCCAAGGGCACAGCTTGGAGACCTACTGATGTCCACCGCTTCAGAGCTGTCAGCAGCACCTCAGCCTCTTTCTGTGTTGGCCGCCAAGATTTGATATTCGGGTCTGAGGAGACTCATCTGTCCTTAGGGTTTCTTGATAACCTCAGGTTTTTGCTTTTCTTTTAGAATTAAGTGCCTTAGTAGAAGAATTCTGTATTTCTTGGGCCTCAGGCCAGTCATAGAGCTTGAGGTTGGAAACCAGTGCCTGACTGACTGTAAATACTTCCTATGGATAATTTAGTGGAACGAGCCCCGTTGTCTATAGTGTATTCCATTCTGTAGAATAGTCTTTTTATGTACTTTTTTCCAGGTGGTTTCTAGCTTGTGGTATATTTCAGCCTTGCTCAAAGACCAAAATCCATTCTTGTACTGTTGCTAAAACTCTCAATCATCCTTTATTTTTAAATCTTCAAGAGCTTCTTTTTCTCTAATATTTCCTTTGGTGTTTCAAGTCAGTTCAGATACCTCCTCTCCAGGCGCTGGCTCTTATGCTTCCTGCACATACTTTTTAGTTTTGGCACCTATAGAATGCAACACAGATTGCGCATTTTCCTCGCTACCTGCCCAGCTTATTATTCAGATATTCCAAAGTGGCCTCTGGTGAATCTGGTTCTGCTTGAATCCTGCAAACAGCTCTGCTCTTTTTGCAGTGGGTCTTCCCTTCCTTTCCCTTCCCTTCCCTTCCCTTCCCTTCCCTTCCCTTCCCTTCCCTTCCCTTCCCTTCCCTTCCCTTCCCTTCGCATCCTCTTCTAATACCTGTAAGAGATTTTTGTTTCGAAACTGGCCTGGTAAGTTCTTGAAACTTGGTGTCATCCTGATATTTCCAGTGGAGTCATTCATTCCTGAACTTTGCATCTATTCTGAGATCTGGGAAGGTCTCAACCCCATCCCCTGCCTCTCTCCCACTTATGGTAGTCTATGTTTGCCTCTCAGTTTTGAACAGTTCGGTGGGTGCAGTTGGGTATTCAGTGGTATGATTTGATGCAGGTTAAGCTAAAATACCATGCCATGGTTCAGTAATATTAGGTGGTGCTCTGGACAAAAAGTTGTTGTCAGCTAGTTAGGAACTCATGTGCAGAATCCCAAATAACCAGGTAAAACCTGGAGAGTCAAGTGAAATATCCAAATTCTGGGTGATCCTTTTTTTTTTTAAATGTTTATTTATTTATTTTGAGAGACAGAGTGTGAGCAAGGGAGGGGCAGAGAGAGAGAGAGAGTGAGAGAGAGAATCCCAAGCAGGGTCTGTGCTATTAGCATAGAGCCCATCATGGGACTCAACCAAATCAAGAGTGGGATGCTTAACTGACTGAGCCACTCAGGTGCCCCTGGGTGACCTTTTTATAAGAGAAACTAAAATCTCTTTTACTTAATTTTTTTAACATTTATTTATTTTGAGAGACAGAGACAAAACATGAGTGGGGTAGGGGCAGAAAGAGAGGGAGACACAGAATCTGAAGCAGGCTCCAGGCTCTGAGCTGTCAGCACAGAGCCTGATGCGGGGCTCGAACCCACAAACCGTGAGATCATGACCTGAGCCAAAGGTGGACCCTTAACTGACTGAGCCACCCAGGCACCCCCAAATCTATTTTACTTAGATACAAATTGATTTCTTGCTATTAAACCTTAGGAGAAAAGTATCTACAACTTAGTAGAAAAGTAATCTTAGAGCATTAGGAAGACAACGAAACAGGGCTTAAACTTTGCTTTTTAAAAGTCCATGCTCTTATTCTTTTCTTCTATTGTGTTTTTAATTTTAATTTTATTTATTTATTTTTTAATTTACATCCAAGTTAGCATATAATGCAATAATGATTTCAGGAGTGGATTCCAGTGATTCACCCCCTATTTATAACACCCAGTGCTCATCCCAACAAGTGTCTTCCTTAATGCCCCTTACCCATTTAGCCCATCCCTCCCACCCACAACCCTTCCAGCAACCCTCAGTTTGTTCTCTGTATTTAAAAGTCTTTTATGTTTTGCCCCACTCCTTGTTTTTATATTATTTTTGCTTCCCTTCCCATATGTTTATCTGTTTTGTTGGCCATATGTTGCTGGGCCCACTTCTGGGTTCTCTAGAGCTCTTAAGGAGCTTGTGGTCTTGTAAGGGTTTCAGAAGTAACACACTGTAGGATGCACAAAGTATGATGAGCATAGTCAGCTTTACCTGTATTATTATGACTTAATGGCATTTAAAAAGTTTTACATTTGTTTATTTTTCTGAATCTGTTGCCTTGAGGATTGATGAGAACAGCTACATTTTTTATATCAGAGGCTAGTGGCATTACCTAGTGGCATTTACCATTAGAGGACTGTTGGTCATTACATTCTACTAGGTAGCTGCATTTCACAAAATGTAAAATATCAAATAATCATAGTTCTTTTAGATTTTTGTTAGCAGAAAAGCTTTTGTACCTCTGGGTAAATAACATATTTTCTAAAAAATAGCTATAGAAATATGATTATAAGATTTGCAGGTGTTTTGTAAGAATTATTAATCTCCTACAGTTACAGTGAATTATTATTTCAAAATACAGTAAATGTACATACCAGGTGAGCTGGGGCCTGTTCTGTGATTGGTCTTTAAACATGGTTTGTTTTGGGCAACTTCTTTCCCAACCCCCAGGCCTTAGACACTGGTGATGTTTCCTAATTAATAACCCTTCTCTCTATCTCTCTTTGGTTCTAATCAAGGAAGAAAGATAGGAGCCAATTGTAGATTAAAATATCTACCTCATTAAGTCAGATAGAGAAAGACAATTACCATACAATTTCACTCCTATGTGGAATTTAAGAAACAAACATTTGAGCATATGGGAAGGGGAAAAAAAGAGAGAGAGAGAGAGGGAAACAAACGAGAAGAGAATCTTTACGATAGAGAACAAACCTGAGGGTTGAGGAGGGAGTTGGGTGGCAGAGGGGCTAAATGGGTGGTTATTAAGGAGGGCACTTGTCATGTTGAGCACTGGGTGTTATATGTAAGTGATGAATCATTAAATTCTACTCTTGGACATTATTATAGTATATGTTAACAAACTAGATTTAAATAAAAATTTGAAAAAAAAAATCTATCTCATTAATGAGCATACAGTGACTCTCTAAGTTCATGGCTCTAGAAAAGCTGGATTGGAGAATGTGATTGGGACCACAGTCAGAGTGAGGACTTTATACTCTGCTTCTTAAATCTTGACCTTTGCACCGGAAGTGTACAAAGTGGGGCCTTTATACTTTGTGTTTTAAATCTTCGCCTTTGCAGGCAACAGTTGGGCCTGCAGTGTAGATTCTCAATATATTTGCCCATTGATTGCATGGAGAATTGTGGCCTGACTCAGACATAGCTTGCAGCATAATCAGAATGGAGGATATGAGAGAGCCTGGAGAGAGACAGACAGGTCTTTAGCCTGCTGTAGAAGGCACATTTTGAGCCTGAGGGAAAGTCTACTTACTAAAACAAGGAGTTGGACATTGAGAGGAATGACTGTGAGGGTTTCAACCGTCAAATGAAGGGAAGGAACCATGAAGGAGAGAAACCCAAAGTGACTATATCTCTAATTTACCTCTCTCATTGAGGAGAAAGTAAGGAAATATGAAGAGGGGGATTAAGAGTTTTTGACTAAGAATACATATAGAATTAGTTTTTCTCTTTTCTCATACTGAAAAGCAATATAGCCACAAAAATAGGCATAGCAAGTGAAGCATGATAGAATGAGGAAGGATACCAGGGTCAGGAAATATTCAATCTGGCTTTACCCTGAGGATAAAACAAGGCCCTTATTCTCTTGGGACTTATGTTTCAGTAGGGAAAGTTAGACATAAATCACCCCTACGAAGTAATACAATGATGGGGCTCCTGGGTGGCTCAGAGCCCCGCATTGGGCACTGTGCTGACAGCTCAGAGACTGGAGCCTGCTTTGGATTCTGTGTCTCCCCCTCTCTCTGCCCCTCCCATGCTTGTGCTCTGTCTCTCTCTCTCTCAATAATAAATAAACGTTAAAAAAAAAAGAATACAAAGATATGTAGTCATGTGGATATAAAGAAAAAAAAATAGGGCAAGAAAATTTACGTCAGGTACGAGCTTGAACACATTGATAATACTGCTGAGATCTACAAAGACAGATTTGTGTAGGGCCATCAGAACTGTTGTAGCAAGGAGTACTGCAGTGTCTGAGGCTCCAGAGAGGAGAAAACTTGGAGAGGTGAATTGACAACCTGCAGCCTGTTTTCACTTGGGAAAATGGTCAGACTTTTGCTGAGTCTGGATTATGGGCAAGAGGCTGAAAAAATCTGATCTCAGCCCATGTAGAGCTGAGAGTGTTTGAACATAGCAGAATAGGTAGAGCTTTTGGCAGACTTGTGAGGTTGGAGTGACAATGTTGGAGATCTAAAAGAACTAAAAACACTACTGATTCCTCCTCAAGACATTTGCCAAATTATGAAACTGCGTGGCAGAATGCTAAAGCTAAGCCACACACTTTGGAAAAGCAGAGTGTTCTGCGGTCTCATGTTGCTGAGGAGGGGCCCTCAGTGCACACTGCTTTCAGTTGGAAGTGCTGGAGGGCTATGAGGTAGGAACTTGGTCAACTGAGGCTGGCTGAAGCCTGCTACAACTGCAACCCAGCCTTGAATCGGCTTATTCCCTAATTAGTTTGTGATGAATACTTTCTACTCTGCCTGGCCAAAGTCAGGGTGAGCCTACTCTGGAGAAACATAGTATCTGGATTCTCTAAAATTTCTTAATATACAGGGTTCAGCACTTAATTAAAAATGACTTGATGCTAAGAGATAGGACCATATGATTAAATCTGAGAGAAAAGCTGGACAATGGAAACTGACAGATGACAAACAATGTGTTTCAGATATTGTATTCAGATATTGATTGGAATTAGCAAATGAGGACTTTATTTTTTTACATGTTTGTTTGTTTGTTTATTTAGTGCGAGAACCAGTGGGGAAGGGCAGAGTGAGCCGGAGAGAGGGAATCCCAGGCAGGTTGTACACTCAGCCTGACATGGGGCTCGATCTCATAACCATGAGATCATGACCTGAGCTGAAGTCAAGAGCTGGATGCTTAACCAACTGAGCCACCCAGGTGTGCTGCAAATGAGGACATGATTGGGGCACCTGGGTGGCTTAGTCAATAAAGCATCTGACTTTGGCTCAGGTCATGATCTCACAGCTCGTGAGTTCAAGTCCCATGTTAGGCTCTGTGCTGACACCTCAGAACTTGGAGCCTGCCTCAGATTCTGGCTCCATCTCTCTCTGCCCCTCCCCCTGCTCTCTCTCCCTCTCTCTCTCTCCCTCTCTCTCTCTCTCAAATATAAATAAACATTAAAAAAAAGAAAAATTATAAAATGATCATGACTGATATGTTCTAGCAAATGAAGGTGAAACAGATAAATAACAAGATTGAGAATTTTACACCAAAACTTGATGTGTAAATGTCAAATGGACATTCTAGAAGAGAAAAAATATAATAACTGAAGCTGAGAACTCAGTATTTGAATTATATATATTACAGAGCAAATAACAGGATTAATGAAGAGGAAAAGAAGTTGATAGAAAGATTGAAAATGAAGCATAGGAACTAAAAATCGATACATGAGACTGAAAATATCTAATATATCTATAATGTTATGACTTTTTATCATTTGAAGAACAAGAAGAAGAAAATGGGACAGAAGGAAATTTGATGACATAATGGCTGAGAATTTTCCAGAACTCTGTATTTTATTTATTTTTTTGTTTAGAACATTTTTTGGTAATGTTTATTTATGAGAGAGAGAGAGAGTATGAGAGAGAGACAGAGTATGAGCAGGGGAGGGGCAGAGAGATAGGGAGACACAAAGTCTGAAGCAGGCTCCAGCCTGTCAGCACAGAGCCTGACGTGGGGCTCCAACTCACAAACCATGAGATCAGTGACTTGAGCCAAAGTCAGACACTTAACTGACTGAGCCACCCAGGTGCCCCACAGAACTCTTTGAAAACATTACCTGAAAAACTGAAGAAACTCTGTGAGCCTTAAAGCAGCATCAATTAAAAAACAAACAAACAAACAAAAAAATGAAAAACAACCCACCTACATATACCTTAGTAAAACTGCTGAAAACTAAAGCAATCTTAAAAGCAGCCAGGAAAAAAGAAAGAAAGAGAGACTTTACATTCAAAACAGCAACAATAACTCCAAAAGCTGATTTTTAACAGAAAAGATAAAAAGGTAATAAGGATAGTCAACAACTGAATAACATCTTTAAGTGATAAAAAACAGTTGCCAATCTAGAATTCTATATCTAGCAAAAATATGAAAAGGTGAAGGCGTTCTTTGAGCATCTTCAAATGTGAATATTTCCCTATGTGACTGGTTCTTTGGATTTTTCTTGCAGCATTAGCCCTAACCTTAAGTCTTCACCCTCTGCAAATGAGCAAATCAAGACTACTTCCAAATCCCAGCCAGAGGAAATACTTGCCACTCTGAATTCACTGAAGGGAGGGAAAGAACAATAGGAAGCATTTGCATACACAGATGTGTACATTGGAATAGACTTTACAAAGAATCTAGCGAGGAAATTTTCAAAGTAGAACAAAAGTCTAACAAACTTTGCAAACCATTTGAAAGAGTCATATTTGATCTCCCAGATCCCAAATTTAGGGGTAATTAATGTTCATCAATCATGTGCAAATAACTGCCTTGTTTGCGGATAAGGAGGAAGAGATGCTGAGCTATTTTCTCAAAACTAAAGTGACAGAATTTAAAGATATTGAGTCATATTATAAAATATGTTTTTATTTTGCTGAAAATATTTACTTTAAAATACATTTATCTCAATAAGAGTGGGGAACCAATTTTGGTGTTGACTGAGATCAAATGGGAAGCTAGGAAGGACTTGATGAAATGTTCATGTCAGACACAAAATAAAGTTTTCTTGAAGAGGTACCATCACAAATCTCTGACCTTCTTCACCTGGTTCACCAATCATTTGGCTGTGGAGCAGGTGAATTAGGAGACTTCATCAAAGATACTATTTAGCCAGATCTATTAAGTGATAGTTTAGCTCCTTATATGGAGGATAGAGAAGGGGAAGGAGAAGAAGCTGACTTCATAATGATGAATAAGACTTGGAAAATATTGATAATGAAGAGGATGAAGATAAAGGGGAAGAAGATGAAAATGGTGATGATGTGGAAGAAGGATAAAGGTTGAACAGGAAGATAGCTAAAAGAATATGAATAGATTCTAACCTTTCTTTAGTTTCTTAAAATTTTATATTTTCTGGAAGCAAGTTGCCATCTCCTATTTTTTCCTTTTGTGCTCAATTGCTTTGTTCTAATCTTTATGATATGATTCTCTACTTATTTTGTGGGAGACTATCTTGAACAATCAATGGGAAAAAATGTATCTATTTCGGATTCAAGTTACTTATCCCTTTTTGTCTCAAAAATGTGAATGCAGTGATGTGGATGTAACATCGCCATGCGCTATGGGAAAGAAGAAAATTTGTTCCGTTTGCTCCACTGGAAGCTTGAAGATTGCTCATCCTTATGCTTAAAATCCTTGACTTTGACTTCCTTTTCCTAAAGGTCTAGGAGATTACACTATGTCTCTGTATAAATATGGACATTTAGCACTATCACCATATACAAGCATTTTGTTAAATAAAAAAATATGTATAATAAAATGGAATTATATTAAACAGGGAAAGGACAGGTTTGAGATGTTTGGGTATTTTAGTGTTAAAAGGAGAGAGAATGAGAGGAAGCAAATTTGAAAATATAATGGCATTAGGTGGATATTTAGACACATGGCTTGTCCTTGGGTATGCTTAATTAAAGTTTAATATTATAGCTTTAAAGTAAAATTTTCTTCCAATGATGAGTTCTACCACTTGATGAAGAATCACCCAAATTATATAAAATTTTTTGGAATTGACACTTTTTGTTATACTTTTGTTCCTGTTTATTTATAAATTTTGTTTTTCTTTCATGGAAAAGGAAAGAAAATAGCTCTAAATCTTAAAAGTATATATAGATTTCCTTGTTACAGTAAAACTAAATGAATGTATAAAGAATTTGATGCTTTTCACTTAGAACAGGTAAATTTCAGGCCTTCCAAATCTGATTTGCTTAGTAAGTAGTATTGCCAATAAAATTAAAGGGAAATAAAGATGTGTTCAGACAAGAAAAATCCAGCAGACCTGCACCAAAGAAATACTAAAATGAGGTAGCTCTTCTGGGAGAAAGAAAAATGAATTCTGATAGAAACATGGAAATGCAGAATGGAGTGAAAGCAACAGAGGATAAATATATGGGTGAATAAATATAAATGTGGATGGTACTAAATAATTATAGTAATGTTTTATGTGTTTGAAAATATATACAATTTATATAGTGATAAGAACAATTCGAAAGGCAGGAGGGAAACAAAGGGAATTTAAGAGTTCCAAAGTTCTAGCATCATCAAGTAAATTTAACTAAATTATATAAAATAATAGTAAAAGATTATTTTCACTAACAAGTTAATTAAAGGAAAAAGATTGGATAATAAAAGAATTTTACTAATGTAAAAATCAGGCATGAAGTGAGAAAAAAGAAACAACTGGGTCATACATAAAGTATATATGTATGTATGTATATTTCATACACTAGAATATATATACATACATACACATGTATACATACATGTATATGTATGTATGTATGTATGTATATTTCAACTGTAAAAGCAAAAGCTGAAAGAACTAGCAATAGAAATAGACACAATCCTAATGGAAGACTTAACCACATTCTACTCGTTGCAGAGAGAGTAAGCAGGAAGATAAAACTGGAAAGTATAGAGAGATAATTTATGGGTGCCCTAAGTGACATACATAAAACATTACTCAGTGACAGTTGATCAAATAAGCCATGGAAAATTTACCACAATTAATCATATGCATAAAGCAGAAGTTAGTAGATGAAAAATGAAAAATCGGATAACAGTAAAATTAAGAACTGTTCACTAGAACATACCATAAAGAGAATGAAAAACACATCACAATCACAAAGGGGAAGAAATTTGTAATGATTAGTCTGAAAAAGGATTTATATCCTGAATATATTTATAATTTGATTAAAAAAATAAAAAGAAAAATGGACAAACACTTGAATAGGCACTTCACACAAGAAGATATTCAAATGGCTAATAAACATGAAGTGATGGTCAGCTTCATTAGTCATCTTGGAAATGCAAACCAAAAACATAGTGAGATGCCATGATATATTCAACAGAATGATTAAAATTAAAAATATAATGTCAAACATTTGCAAGGATTGTCTGAAATTCATTTACACCGATGCTGGGTTTTTATTTATTTTTTTTTTACTTTCTAAAAGTTTATTTATTTATTTATTTTGAGAGAGAGAGAGGAAACACATGCAAGCAGGGGAGGGGCAGAGAGAGAGAGGGAGAGAGAGAATCCCAAGCAGAGTCCAGGCTGTCAGCACAGAGCCTGATGTGGGGCTCAATCCCATGAACCATGAGATCATGACCTGAACTGAAATCAAGAGTCAGATGCTAAACTGACTGAGCCTCCCAGGCGCCTCTGATGCTAGGTTTTTAAATCAGCATTTAAAAACCATTTAGTGGTATTGTAGTAGAGCTGAATATGATACAATGTGGCAATTCCATCAGGCATATTCCCCACAGAAACATGTTCAAATATTTACTAGAAGTCTTGTATAAGAATTTTCTTAGCAGCTTGATGAGTTATTTCTGAAACTGGAAATAACCCAAATGTCCACCTATAAGTAAATGGCCAAATGCATTCCAGTATATTATAAAGTTTTATGCTACAACTGTCCTTAACAATAGGGTTGAATCTCAAAAAAACAACATTGAGTGAAAGAAGCAGGAGACAAAGTACTTACTGCATGATTTTGTTTACATAAATTTCAAAAACATGTAAGGCTAATTTATGAAATTATAAATCATGACTGCAGTTTCTCATTGTGAGCATGGTGACTGGGAGCAGGGACCCGGGAAGGCATCTGGGTGCGGTTTCTGGATCTGCCTGCTCCTCATATTGGTGTGTTTACTTTGTGAGATTCATTGAGCTGTACGCTTAAAGTTTCTGCATTTCCTTTCTTTTTCTTTTTCTTTTTTTTGTATTTGCATTACACTTCAACAAAATGTGTACTTTAAGAAATAAAACAGAACAGTGAGCTAAAATGCGAAGCTCCTGAGTCTCTACTTTCTCACTCTAGCAGGGCTGGCAGGCTGTGCTGAGATCTGAACATGGGTCAAGAACCCAGCGAGGAACAGAGATGTCAATGAATTTGGGCTGCTCAAAGGCCAGAAACAAAGAAAACAATGAGGCTAGTGTTTACTGCATGAGGGACCAGATGGAGGGCATAGGATTAGAGAGGTAGTTATAGGTTAGATCACACAGTTTATTCCAGCAACCGAAGGATTTGATCAAGAGAATGATATGATCCTTGTCATGTCCTGAGAAGAGCACTGTGTCTGCTGGGTGGAGAACAGACTCTTGGAGGGAGGCATGAGTAGAACTGGGACACCAGGTAGGAAGGAGTCTGTTGCTATAGCAGGAGTGTTGTGCTGGTGGCTTGGACTTGGGCCTTGGCAGTGGAGTTGGTAAGAAGTGGTTGGCTTCTGTGTGTATGTTGTTGGAGGTAATTAACACTGATAAGCCTTGCTGATGGATTGTGCGTTGAAAGGGAAGAATTCAGAATGACTTTTAAGTGTTTGGCTTGAATCATATGGGTGGAAGGTGGTGAAGGGTTTGAGATAGGGCGTGTGGACAATGAGAGTGAGGGGGTGGGGGATGGATGGATTACTACACTGTAAACTTTGGAAGACCAGGCATTGTCATATTAATCTGTATCCCTTAGGTCTAGCACAGATCTAGAACATAAGTATAATTGAATAAAAGTTCAATTCCTTTCATAGTATTGAATAAATCATTTATATTCCATAAATATTTTTATCGAAGTATAACTAATACATTATATTAGATTCAGATGTATAAACAATGATTTGATATATTGCAAATGATTTGTATATTGCAAAATGATTACCTTGGTAAGTCTAGTTAACACTGATACTCAATAAATATATTGAATAAATGTATAAACTGTTTCTACCATTGGCATTCTCAGAAAATACATAATTTAAAGTTTAAAAGAAGAGACTTACTGGTTTCCTTAGTATTTTACTGTGTTGAGTTTGCCTGCTTTGTAGACATTTTGATTTTCATTGTTGTGAAGACTTGACTAAACTGGTTTCTAAGGAGCTGATTGGTTGGATTTTAAACTGGACATTCTGTTTAGATGTTTTTTTTCTTTCTTTGCAGTTATTTTGTGATTACAGCTGTTCTGATGTTTGGGAACTTGATTCAGCACCAAGTTTCCAATGTGTTTTAGTTTTTGGAAAAAAGTGTTTTCAATTGTTTAAAATCTTTTATTTTTCTTTAATGTTTATGGAAGTTCTTTTAGGTGTTTAGAATAAAGAAGTCTCTCTACCAAATGTTTTTCTCTTGTAGATGATAACATATTGTCTTAGGTTCCAAATGGAACCACTTAGTGTAGCCATTAGTGGGAGGATACCACCTGGGAAGCCTTGTAGAAATGAATGCTGGGAATCCTGGAACAAATGTCATTCTGCATCCCTTCTGACACTAGTCCTCTAATAAGGGATAAAGTGCAGCAATTGAATGTTATGTGTTTTCTGGGAATTCTACTTCCGGAAGTTTGTTCTGTGGTTGTCCTTTGTCTCCCCTTCACAAGTTGACTCCTACCTGAGCATATCAGTCAACTTTATGGCCCTTCAACCAAACCTGAGGTATGCTTAGAACAATGTTGGGAATCCAGGCTGAGTAGTTTGGTTAAAAAGTACCAAAAACTTCAATATCTGTATTGTTAGAGTATTTTTGCCATACTTGTGATTCTGATCAACTTATAGCACCACAGGAATTTTATCAGATAGTTGCATTTCACTACAAACAACAGCAACTTCAACTTATTCAAATAATGAGGACATTTCAGTAATAAGAGGAGATTCAGTAATTAAGCTGCAGGGATGGTTGATTAATTAGCTTGCTGATGTTACCCAAGTACCTTCCCCCTCTTGGCTCTCTGCTTTGCTGACCTTCGTAGTGGCTTAGTCCTCAAGCTGGTGGAAGGTACCAAGCAGGTTTCAGACAGGGAATGTCCATAAGGAGCAAGAACACTTTTTCAAGAACCCTCTTCTGGTAGCAGATCTCCTCTCATGTGTCACATATTCTTTCTTGAACTGGCAAAGGAAATGGGATTGCTCTTACCCAGTCAGGCGTAACCTGGAGCTGGAGTAGGTTAGCTTTTTCATAGACTTCATAGGGGAGGGTGGACATTGGAACAAGTTTAGTGTTCTTTGAGGAAGGAAGGTGGACAGAGTGTATATTCCTCACGAGACTGACCACATTCATTATTGGTTCATTCAACAACTCTGTTGAATGCTTACTCTGTTTCAGATGATGTATTAGGTGCTGGGTTTACCTAGAGAGAGAGAAAAAAAAAATACCTGGCAGAGAAGGTAAAGCTTAATGTCTGGTAAGGAGTGCAGTATGTGTATTTTTCATTATTTTCTTGTTCTCCAAATGCTTTGATAGGGGAGCATAGAAAGCATACTTAATGAAAGTCTTTGGTTATCAGGATTCTTATAAGAACAGTTCTAGAATTTGGGACAAGTATTTCAAGTAAAATGTATAAAGGAAGGGAGGGAAAATGTAAATGAAGAGAGATCATATATCAACCAGGTTATTATATTTTCAAAACATTTATTTTTCATTATACAAGTCATGTATGACTATGTGATATAAAAAATTAGAGCAATATACATGAAGTTAAAGTCCCATATTATCTTTTTTATGTGTATCCTCTCTTGTAATTCAATTTGTGTGCATTTCCATACATATGTAAAACCAGTAGGAATTATATGAGTTTTTGATGTCTGTCTTATTTCAACATATGCAATAGTAATATTGTAGATCTGAGATGTGATTACTGAGGAAGACTTGTCTTCTTCACTAATAGTTTGCACATAAATGTAGGAGGCAGTTGTGAATGTTTGTATAGCAGCTTTATTGAGATATAATTCACATACCATAAAATTCATCATTTAAAATATACAATCCAGTAGTTTTCAGTATATTTATAGAATGTGGAGTCATCAGCACTGTTTGATTTTAGAATATTTTTATCTCCCCAAAAAGAAACCTTGCATCTATTAGCAATCATTTTTGAATATTTTATGTACCCATCAATATCTTATGTAAAATTACATTTTAAAGAGCCATGTTTCTCTAAATAATTTTCTGAACATTTTATGTCCTTATACTGAATGTTTCATTAACTCCTTAGTTTCAGTGAAAATATTTCAGATCCTTAGAAACATCTCTGAGAAATGAATATATGTATTTATGGAAATAAAACCTTTAGCAGTGCAGGGAATTTTATTGGGAATTGACATGTTTTGATATTTATTGCATAAATAAAAATAAATAAATTTCATGAAATTTGTGGTAATCACATTTCCTATGTTTTTAGATGTCTGGCTGTGTAATAGAAAAAGAAGGCATTTAGCAAAATAAGAGAAAGTCAACTTTAAGAAAGTACAGTGCTAAGGGGATTAGAGTAACAGATCTTTGTTACCTCCTAATCCTGTCATAGTTAACAATTCTATTTTCTTTATACTGAGAACTAAAAAAAGTAGGGCCAAGGGGGGAAACCTGAGTAACGCACTTACATTCAAATCTTTCTTATCTCTTCTAAGATAACTCTTTCAAAGCACCTTATTTAACCTTAAGTGTATAGATCTCCACTGTCCAGTATGATAGCTACTAGCTGCGTGTGGCTGTGAGCACTTGATATCTGGCTAGTATGACCGATGAACTGAATTTTTAATTTTATTTACTTTTAATTAATTAAAATTTAACTTACAAAACTAAAGCGGTGTAAAATGTTTTTCAGTTAAGCACTTCTTCATTTTGTGATAAGACTACATTTTATTTTTCTGTTGCGTCATGTGAGATACCATTGTATTGTAGGTGTGTGTCAGGCATGTGCATGTTGTTTTTTAATATTTTACAGAAGCAGATACCCAGTTCATTTGGGGTCAGTGGAATAATTCAAATGGTTTTCTGAAAATAAATCAAATGATTTTTTTCTGCACACCCATATAACATTGTAATGTGTTTATTTGAATTTTTTATGTAGACAGCATGAGTTATAATGATACTTTTGTAACTGGTAACTACATGGAAATATTTGTTACACATTATTTATATATGGTATGTGTTTTATATTTATTTATAGATATAATAATGGTTATTTTAATTACTATATCATTACATTAGCTCCATAGTGTAAAAACGAAGTATGGAAAATATTTAAGCATATGCAGTATATAACTGATGCAGAATTGAGTAGAGACACAGAAACTAGTACCACAACTAGAACAAGAAAGGATGGAATGAGAATGGAAGAACATATGCCCTAGATTTCACAGTAATGACAATTCTATTCTCTGTGCTGAGGGGGAAAAAAGTGATTTGCTTGGAAAATACATAAAACAAATTAAAGGTCATAAAGATGACTGCCTTAAGAGACATTTTCAGAAAATACAGAGTGAATTTGATGACAGGTTTCTTCTCAATATTAAAGAAAGAATTTATAAAATTGGTTGCCAGAAATCAGAATTAAATGTACAGTAAAAAAAACATGTATATGATTTCAACAGTATCTGAGAATGTAATTTTGGCCACCTTGGTTCTTCTTCTAAGAAAAAAGAACTTTTAAAGTTTATTTATTTTTGAAAGAGACAGAGACAGCATGAGCAGGGGAAGGGCAGAGAGAGCGAGAGCGAGAGCGAGAGCGAGAGAGAGAGAGGGAGGGAGGGAGTGTGTGAGAGAGAGGGAAAGAGAGAATCCCAGTTCTCTCTATACTGTCAGTGCAGAGCCCAGTGTGGGGCTCGAACCCATGAAACCGTGAGATCATGATCTGAGCTGAAACCAAGAGTTGAACGCTCAACTGACTGAACCACCCAGGTACCTGAAGAAAAAAAAAAAAAAAAAAAAAAAAGAACAAAATATTTTAAGTTGGAGAGATTATAGGAGAAATTATTTTGGAGAAGTTATGGGAGAAATTATTTCAGTTATCAAAATTTTGTTGGAAAATTATGAGGAAAAGTCTAAAAGTGAGAGATCAGACAATTGCCTGTAGAATACATGGCTGTTCTAACAATTAAAATCAATTGAGCCAAGTTTGAAAATGGCAAGTATTTTTCTTTGGCTTTAGGTGAGTCATGTGACATGAGGCGCCACCCAGTGAATGCTTTCCACACAGTTTGTTTCAAAGGATTTCTAGATTTACAAAGAACTATCAATACATGCCCTAAATAAATGAACTTGTGGTGTAGACTTAAACGAAAATGTTTACATGGTTAGTTTTTCATGGAAGATGGTATTCCAGGTATGGTAGAAAAATACCAAGATTTATGGAATTTTTTAAAAGAGAGATGAATGTTTCCCATATTGCCTCATTCTACTATACGATACATATTGAAAATATTTGCATTCAGTTTTCTAAAGTAGGCTCTACCAAAAGTATCTTGAAATCAGTTATTAAATACATTCATTTATGTGTAAATGGTTTTAATCATTGCCAGTTTATGGAATTATTATAAGCAGTAGAAGACAATGAATTTAATGATCTTGTGCTCTTTGCCAATACTCAGTGGTTGAGGTGAAGAGTTTTACAAAGATGGCTATACTACTAAATCTGGAGAAAGGAATACTTGATAAATACTCAATAATCAAAGACAAAGAGCAGTTTCATTTTGATTTACTTTTTCTCACCAATATCATGCTGCATACACATGAGCTAAATTTGAAGCTCCAAGAAAAGCAAAAACATTTTTATAACCTAGCTGATTTTGAAATTGACACTTTCAATAATACAAATCAATAGCCATGTCTTCATACATCTTTAAAAAATGAATAAATATACAGATGATTTTAATTGTAATATGCCGTGTTAAGTAAACTTGCTGTGAAGAGCCACAGGAACAATTTGATGAGTGCATTGTTGATAATGATAAATTTAGAATTGCTTTTTAATTTGTACCATCTTTGAGTTCAATTTGAAGAATACTTTGTTGATATAAAAGCGAATTCATTTACTTAACTTGGATAGATGTAGTTTTGAAACTGATACACATTTTCTTCAAAGTCAAATCAATTCTTATAAATAAAATGAACCAGTTTTGTTAATGTGGATGTGCATATATTAAAGATCAGTGAATTTTTGGTACTTGATTTAATTATTAGAAACATTTTAAGTATCTTTGGAACAACTGCCTTTGTGAATCCATGTTTTAAATTATAAATTTCATGAAATCTAAACTGAAGTTAAGTATTTCTGCTTTAAAATATAGCATACAAATTGATAGGTGACATGCTATAAGTGTAAAATACACCCAGATTTCGAAGAGTTTGAATGAAAGAAGATGTAAAATGTCTATTAATAACTTTTATGTTGATTACATGTTGAAATGATAATATTGTGAATATGATGGGTTAAATGATTACATATTATTATAATTAATTTAATATTTTGTTGTTCAATGTGACTACTATTAAAATTGCATGTGTGGCTTCTAGTATATGTCTAATGGGGAGTAGTACTGGTGTAGACAGTGTCAGGAGTAACCTGAGCTCCTCCCTGGGGCTTAGCTCATAACAGAATTGGATAGCAGCATAGGTTATAGTTATAGAAGAAGTTAACTTTATAATTTTAGTTCATATATCCTTTACTTTGGGATATACATTTGGCACTTGATCTTAGCTTCAGCCTATTTCTTTTTCCATTTTGTGTGTGTGTTTTTAAATTAATAGACCTTACTAGAGAAGTTTTAGGTTACAGAGAAATTGTCAGGAATGTAAGGAGAGTTCCCATATATTTCCCCTGCCCTGACACACACACAGTTTCCTTTATTATTCACATCTTGTATTAGCATGGTTCATGTGTTACAATCGATGAGCCAATATTGATACACTATCATTGAGCTCTTTATTTTAGATTTGTATTTTTTTTTTTTTAAGTTTACTTATTTATTTTAAGAGAGAGACAGAGAGGGAGAGAGAGAGAATCCCAAGCAGGCTTCTCACTGTCAGTACAGAGTTCGATGGCGTGCTCCGGCTTAGGAACCATGAGATCATGACCTGAGCCAAAATCAAGGGTTGGACACTTAACCGACTGAACCACTCAGGTGCCCCCCCTTTCATTTCTTTGTGTTGTACATTCTTTAAATGTTCTGACAAATTTGTATATCTTTGTATTGTACATTATTTGTGTTTGGACAAATGTATAATGACACTTGTCCACCATTATAGTGTCATACATATAGTGGCACTGTCCTAAAATTCCTCTGTGTTCTGCTTATTCATCAGTCTCTTCCTTCCCCCAGTCATGATTGTTTTACTGTCTTCAGAGTTTTGATTTTTCCAGGATGTCATATAGTTGGAATCGTATGGTATGTAGCCATTTTGGGCTGGATTTCTTCATTTAATAATGTAAATTTAAACTTCCTTCATGTCCTTTTGTTGCTTGATAGTCATTTATTTTTAATGTTGAGTAGTATTCCATTGTATAGATACACCACAGTTTATTTACCTTTTGAAGGACAGGTTGCTTCCAAATTTTGGCAATTATGAATAAAGCTGCTATAAATATTTGTGTGCAGGTTTTTGTGTGGACATAAATTTTTGACTCATTTGAATAAACACCTGGTAGCATGATTCCTGTTTGTATAATGAATATGTTTAGTTTTTTTTTAATGTTTCTTTTGAGAGAGAGAGAGAGAGAGAGAGATAGTGAGCAAGTGGGGGAGAGGCAGAGAGAGGGAGACAGAAAAATCCAAGAGGAGCAGGCTGCTCTCTGTCAGCGCAGAGCCTGATGCAGGGCTTGAACTCTCAAGTTGTGAGATCATGATCTGAGCTGAAATCAAGAGTAGGCTGCACAGGTGCCCTTAGTTTTCTTTCTTCTTCTCCCTTCTCCCTTTTCCCTTCTCCCTCCTCCTTCCTCCTTCCTCCCTCCTCCCTTCTCCCTTCTCCCCTATGCCTACCCCTCCCCCTCACCTTCCGCTTCCTCCTCCTCCTCCTCCCTTCTTCTTCTTCTTCTTCTTCTTCTTCTTCTTCTTCTTCTTCTTCTTCTTCTTCTTCTTCAAGCTGCCAAACTGTGTTCTAAAGCAGTTGTGCCATTTTGCATTGCTACCAGCAATGAATAAGAGTTCCTATTGTTCCACATCCTCCCAGAATTTTATATTGTCAGTGTTTTGGGTTTTGGCCAATTCTAATGGATGTGGAATGGGATCTCATTGTTGTCTTAATTTGCGATTCCCCAATGACATACAACTGAACATTTTTTCATTGCTTATTTGCAAATTTTACATCTTCTTAGGTAAGACATCTATTGAATCTTTTGTTCATTTTGTTTTCTTAAAGTTTTAATAACTCTTTGTATCTTTTATATACCAGCAAAGATTTTCTCCCAGTCTGTGGTTTGTCTTTTCATTTTCTTCATAGTATCTTTTTTTTTAATGTTTATTTTTACTTTTGAGAGACAGAGACAGAGACAGAGTGTGAGCAGGGGAGAAGCAGAGAAAGAGGGAGACACAGAAGCTGCGAAATAGGTTCCAGGCTCTGAGCTGTTAGCACAGAGCCAGACATGGGGCTTGAACTCATGAACTGTGAGATCATGACCTGAGCTGAAGCTGGACACTTAACCAACTGAGCCACCCAGATACTACCACAGTATCTTTTCATAACAGAAGTTTTTAAATTTTAATGAAGTTTTTACATCGTCAGACTTCCCTTTTATGGATTGGTGCTTTTGGTATGGTATCCAAGAAAGCCATCACCAAACTCACGGTCCTCTAAGGGTAACCTTGTTATCTTCTAGAAATTTTATAATTTTGCATTTATATTAGGTCTGTAATCCATTTTGAAAAATTATTCTTTGAAAGGTTTACACCTTTCAAACCTACTTTATTTTTAATAAGTGTATGTCCAGTTGTTCCAGCACCACTTCTCTGATGAAAAATTTTTGCTCTTCTTTTAATTTAACTTATTTTTTTAATGAAAATTCTTGCAGATTGCTTTTGAATGAAGAAATGACTTCAATGAATTTGTATCTTACGGAGTCATAGGTCCAATGAAGTATAGAGATAACATTTTATAGAAGTTAGCTGCTCAAAAGTTGTATTACTTTTGTTGAAAAAAATTGTATTACTTTCTCTGGAATGTTTAGTTACTGTCATGAAAATTGTAAATAAATAATATATGGTTTAATATAATACAATACAATAATATAAATATAATTATTGTAAATAAATAATATTTGAGATTTCAAATATAAGTGAATGACTTTACTGACATCCAGTCTGAAAACAAGTTTGTCAGTTTTTCTCAATAATTAAAAATCATTTCCTTGTTTTGTACTTCTTTTCTCTCATCATGTGGTGAGAGATTCTTGCATACCACATTTTATGATTTCCTGGGCATTAAACATGAAGTTCATATAAAGATAAGATCATTTTAATTGAAATCATGCAGACAGCCTAGAGTTAAATTTGGTACCAGGAGTGGAAAAACAACTGAATTGCTAAATTGGAAAATTATCTCAGGAACAGAATATGGTTATCACAGCAGCTGGCCACATAAATGATTGCTAGGCTAAACAAATGTTATCTTGATTAGTTCACTGGCAATTCCAACTAGAATGATGTGGTACTTGAAAGTCGCCATGGTCAGAAATGTGGGTATTCGGGGAGAATACTGTTTGCTACTTATACAGGTCACTTGTGTTTCAGGAACAAAGTCTTCTATTTATTTGGTGCCAGAAAAATATAGGTCAAATCACCTCATGCTCTCTTATTTATTAAGCTTATGACTCTGAACTCTGACTTGTTGAAACTACCTTGTCTCAAAGTTAGGATTGGAGTCATTTTCAGCAAGCAAGGCTTTATGCTTCGCATAAAAAAAAGCATTTTTCATTTATAATAAATTATACATGATATTTCTCAGATGACGTTTTCTGGATAGGTCTTGATGACACAACTATTTTGAGTCTTAGAATGAATGTCCTGTAAGAGTTTGCTTTGTTTTGTTTTTAAGGCTTCCTCTGGATTTGATGGATCCCACATGACATTGTAAATTTCTGTCCAGTATTTTCCTAAAGTTTTATAAAGCAGAATACATCCTAGTTCCTGTAGCAATAGAGAATGAAGGTGGTTTTTATTTTTCTAAAATTTTACTTGCATTCCTTCATGTCCTGGGGATTCCAAAGACTTGTAGTAGGTAGAACATCCTTGGATTTTTCATCATATATATCTCCACTAAATAAATCTTATAAAATTTTAATTTTATCCTGAAATGTACATCAGACCTGGAATTTATTTCATGGTCTTGAGGGTTTTCAAACTTTTTTACTTATGTTTTTAGACCTTGTTTCTTTTTAGCTATTTGGCTACACAGTCAATCCTGCTATAATGTGATATGTGTGTTCCTCAAATTCAACGTGCTATGCAAAATTGCTCAGTAAAAACTGAGGCTTATGGGAAAAATGGGGTTAGGGACATGATGTGAAAAATCTTCAGTGGCGTATAAAATAAAAGAATCTAATAAAAACGGTAGTAGTTTTACACATATTAAATGGTTGGGAAATACATAAATACTGTAATAAATATGTCAATTTAGTTTTAAAAAGACCTAAAGCTTGCTTGTTGGAAGTGTTTGTCAGAAGGGTTGTAACTTGTGCGTTCCAGTGAGGTAGCAGAAGGAGGGTTATCTGAAATTGGATGGAAGGTTGTAAAACACAAAATGGGTGGGTATGTCTCATAACACACATGGTGAACTGAAGTAGGTGGTAGATATTTGAGGTGGATGTGTTTTGTGTATTTCTGTGTGGCTCAATTCAACTAGGTGCAGTTTTCTTCATCCACTTAGTGTTTCTGGAAGACAACATTTGTGCAAGCGGTTGCAAAATTGGTGTTATTCTGAAATTGTTCCCTAGTCACATTGGAACATCAGACAAACATCATAGCAGAACAAACTGTATACACTTGAAATACTGATGCCTTTATAGCTTTATAAAAGTGTAACTTTTCTTAAATTCCTTATCCAACCCAACATGGTCCCTACCCTTCAAATACCTGCCATTCTCTGCAAAAAGACATATCTGGACATGTTTTCGTATTTAAGGAGTAGGTGCCAAAATGCTCACCCATTTATACTTTGCTCTTTGTCTACTACTTTTTACTGAATCTGTTACTAACTTCATTGATCTGTCCACGTCGCACTTTCTTCTTGCTCTTTGATTAGTCATTTCCCAGCATTTCCTTTGACATTTAGCTTTGGCTCAGCCTTGCCGTATGGCCAGTTTTCTCATGGCCACTTGGAATAGGCCTATTCTAACTTGGCTCGGCCTGCAGAAACCATGCTTGACCTTCCTGGTTGCTCTGCCCCCTGGGCACAAGTGAACCTGTGGTTTCAGGCATTGCCCTGTGAGGTATTTGAAGTGTCCTATTGGCTGACACTGGCTTGGGAAGAAACCCCAGCCCTATATTTCTGATTCTACACCTGGTGATGATAGTGTGGCTGCTTTATCCCAGAATCCATCTCAGCACAGTGCTCCAGGCAGCCACTGTGGATCTGTTGGAATTGGCATACAAGTTGAAAGCTTTTCCCCATCTCTGTTTTAAACTGTTATCTGTGTTTCTGTGGTACGTGGCTTCCAGGAGGCCCCGAACCAGGGCCCTAGGTAGGTTAATAGGTAGATGCAGAAGGTTGGCCACATACATACCTTAGGTCATCAGTTTTGGTCAGCGGTTCACTTGAGATATCCCCATCAGTTCATCAGGCCAGTCCCTCTTGTCATCACCATAGACAGAGAACACTGTCCATGCTCTGCCTGGTAGAGAAGAGAGCCCATCGACAGCCCAATAGGGTGATCTGCTGCCTGACAGCCTGGAAGGTGATTATGCCGCCTGCACCACAGGCCATGCTCAGAGCAGGAGCCTTCTCCTACCTTCTCCTTACAAGGCACCACCATTGCCTCATGAGCACTGGCTGTAGTCTCAGGTCCCAGGCAGTGGGTATACTTCCTGTCAGGGCCAGAGACTCCTGTGCTTCAGACAGACAGAGAAACCTATAGCCAGGGACTAGTTTTATCAGGTATACCTACAATGCTTAAGTACAGGATAAGGGAAAAGAAGGCTTTGTTTTTGCATTGGCTAGAATTTTCAGAGAACTGTTAAATAATAGTGGTATAAGAAATTTTGTCTTACTCCTGATTTTATTTATTTATTTTTAATTTTTTTAAATGTTTATTTGTTTTTGAGAGAGAGACAGAGTGCAAGTGGAGAGGGCCAGAGAGAGAGAGGGACACACAGTATCCAAAGCAGGCTCCAAGCTGTTGGCACAGAGACTGACACGGGGCTGGAACTCATGACCCACAAGATCATGACCTGAGCCGAAGTTGGACGCTTAACTCAGAGCCACCCAGGGGCCCCGTCTTATTCCTGATTTTAATGTCAATGTTTATGTATTTCATCATTAAGTATATTGGCTGTGATTTAAATTGGCTATTATTTTCATATTGGAATAATATCCTTTATTCTTAAGAATGTGGTGAGAAGTGGGGCATTGAGTGGCTCAGTGGGTTTAGCGTCCGACTCTTGATTTCTGTTCAGGTCATGATCTGATGGTTCTTGAGTTCCAGCCCTGTGTTGGACTCTGCTCTGGAAGAGCAGAGAACCTGCTTGGGATTGTCTCCCTCTCTCTGCCCCTCCCCTGCCTTTCAAAATAAACATGAAAAAAGAATGTAGTGAGAAGTGAAGCCAATCGAATGGAGTTAAGTCAGATGATATTTCATTTTTTAAAATCTTCTCGAGTTTTTGAAGGAGAAATCCCATTTTCAATTCTACGTATTTATCTCTTTTTCATCTAATAAGTAAAGACAAAGAAAAGATAACATTTTACTTCCCCTACTTCCTATTCCTACTTCCCAAGTTTTTTTGATCTGGTATTAAAATCATTAGCATGGACTTCATATGTTAATTTTCTGATTCAATAATAGAATTTTTTACTGTTGGGTTTTTGAGTTCCTGATTTTGATTACTTGGTCAATTGGGAAAATCTTCATCAATGAAAGTAACTAAAAATCTGGATAAGCATTTTATAAAGTGTAGATAATAGCCCAAGATGCCTGAGAAGCTAATAAGAAAGTACGTATTTAAGTTCGTTTCTATCTGTAGTCCCGGAAAAAATAATATACTTGATGCTGAAAGAAAAGCTGTTCTTGTAGAAGCTGTTTATTGTTTTTTGAGAAGTCTTGGAGAATAGGGCAAATGAAATCCCCAGTGGGAAAAAGGTAGATTTTGGAAATTATCAAATTCTTTAACTACAGAATTTGGTGATGAAATATCAAGACACATTGCTTGAGAGTGGTTAGGAAGGTGGCAAACACTAGAAACCAATAGGGTGTGATAGAGCTTGGGTTTGGCCAGATGTGGTTTTTAATGGTTATGTTAGCCCAGAAGAGGCTTGCAAATCTGAAACTCTGTACCCATAAAACAGCTCTTCATGTCCTCCTCTCCTCAGCCCCTGGTAACTATCGTTCTGCTTTCTGTTTAGCTACTTTAGATACCTCACATAAGTGGAATCATACAGTGTTTGTTTTTGTGTGGCTGGATTCGTTCAGTTTGTATAATGTTTTCAAGATTCATCCATGTTGTAGCATGTGGCAGGATTTCCTTCCTTTAAAAATATTTTTTTAAATTTTTCTTAATGTTTACTTATTTTTGAGAGAGATAGAGACAGAGCATTAGCAGGGAGGGGCAAGGAGAGAGGGAGACACAGAATCTGAAGCAGGCTCCAGGCTCTGAGCTGTCAGCACTGAGCCTGATGGGGCTCAAACCCACGAACTGTGAGATGTGACCTGAGCTGAAGTCAGACACTTAACCGACTGAGCCACCCAGACACCCCTCCTTCCTTTTTAAAGCTGTATTTTATTTCATTTTATGTATACATCGTATTTGGTTTATCCATTCATCTGTTGCTGAACATTTGGGTTACTTCTGCTTCTTAGTTATGGTGAATAGTGCTGTTATGAACATGGGCATGGAAACGTTTTTTTTTTTTTTTTTTTTTTTTTTTTTTTTTTTTTTTTTTGGATCCTGCTTTCAGTTCTTTTGGGTATATACCTAGAAGTGAGTTTCCTGGATCATGTTATTGGATTTATTTATTTATTTATTTATTTAAGGAACCTCCATAGTATTTTCCACAGTGGTTGCACCATTTTACAGTCCCACCAGTGGTGCACAAAGGTTCCAATTTTTCCAGATCCTTGCCAACACTTGTTAGTATTTTTTTTAATACCAGCCTCTAATGGGTGTGAGGAATAGATGATATTTTAAGATACACAGTCACACCTAGAGTGATGGAGAAATGCTTATGCGATGAAATTAAATATGGCTAAATGTAAAGCCAATTTTTGAAGTCTGAGATGGGGGATGGATACCAGACTTGATATTGACTCACATGTAATTATCTTAAGCGTTTACTTGATTTACATAGACATTTTGGCTAGCGGTATTACTTGGCAGTTAGATCAAAAACCCAGACCACAATAAAAGAATTGGGGTGTTGAGATCATGGGAGAGAATAGTGCTGTTGTACTTTTCACTGGTCAGACCACATCTGGAGGGTCATGTCCCATTCTGGTGTTAGCTGTGAGTGTGGAAATTGGTAAACAGCTGACATTCAATAGACTCAGAGTAGCCATACACAGAAAGGGACTGAAAACTGTGATCTGTCAATCAGTTAGTTGAGAGAATTGGTGCTCTTAACCTGAGGAAGACCAGAATCATAGTTGTCTTCATATAATTTAACATGTTTTCATGAGGAAGATGGTGAGGGCTTAGCTTTCCTGTTTGAGGACAGGGCTAAAAACCAAACCAAACCAAAACAAAACAACATGTGGATTTGGAGAGAATCATGTTTCTAATGAACATGAGAAAAACCTGTCAGTGGGGTAGAGTCACCGTTGTGGGAAGTGTTTGAGCTTAGGCCAGGAGGAAGTAGGATGGGTGCGGAACAGGATATTCATCTGCGAGATGGAAACCTGACAAGATGGAGCCATGCAAAATCTGTTCTGGGCCTTCTTCTATGAGCAAGAGAGTCCGAGAAGCTAGACAAAAACCAGTTCCATACACCAAAACCCTGAAATCTAGTAGTGTCCATTTTTGTCTACCCAGTCTCAACCCTGCCTGGAACTCTGAGCTAATAAATTCTTCCCATAGGAAGAGTCTGGACGGCTGAGAATCTGCTCTGAGCTGATGATGAGCTACACTCTTGTTCCAAAGGGCTGTCAAGTGCCATACAGAGCCTAAGACCTAACCCATAGCTGACCTCTCTATGCTTGTTCTCAATATTTCCTGTTTCACACTTAACTTTTTTTATTATCATTTTACATTGCATTCACCGCCCCCCCTGCCCAAGTGTGTCTTTGCTTTTTGCTAGTCGCTTTACTCAGACTATCCTTCTTTCTCTCCTATTCCTGCCAGGCTGACCTAGGGGCCCCTCCTCATTACTCTCTGAACACCTGAGGCAGGCTGCTGTTCCTGAGTGTACTGCACTTTGGGGTATCTGTCCCCACATGCTGGACTGTGCGCTCCTTGATGGTGACTATATGTTGTTGATGTGTGCACCCTAGTGCCTAGTAAGTGTTTGCTTGGCACATGGAGTTGCTTATGGCTTATGGAATAATAGAAGAGCTGAATCTATGTATTGTTTTCAGTTTAGGTCATAGCATTATACTGTTCTAGAAACCTTAATCTGTTGAAATGTGCAGGCTGAATCTTGGAGCAGGAGACCAGTGGGCCCTCCTCTCCCCTCCTCTCCCCTCCTCTCTCCGGCTTCTCCTCCCTCTTCCTTCACTTTCTTCTCCTTCCCTCCTCTTCCTGCCCCTATTCATCCTTTCTACTTCTTTCCTTCCTCTCTCCTTTCTCCTTCTTCCTACCCCTCTTCCCCCTTACACAGTATTCTCATGCAGAATTTGGCAGGGTTTTTCTATTCTGTAATTCATGCATCTGTTAACCAAGCCCAAGTATTTCCAAGACCTCAGATGTATAGATCTTAACAGAGATCCAAGATCACTTGTGTGTTGTTGACATGAGAGGTTTTTTTTTCCAGTATGGCAAATGAGGTTCAAATATACCTTGTTCGATTTCTACACATTCGTCTTTTTATTTACTTGTCTTTCTAGTTTTTTGTATTTGTGCCAGTCTCCTGATGCCAACCATCTGTTGATTCTTTAATATTACAGTGACACAGGCTCTGTTTGTATTCAGGGTAGTTTACGTTTTTATGTTTTTGCCAAGACCTTTTGCTGTTATTATGTGGTAAATTAAATGTGAGAACAACAGGCGGGCTAGAAGTCTCTTTATGAACAGCTTGATTTATTTGTATCTGGGCATATAAGCTGTTGTGCGGTTACTCAGTTTTTGGTCTGTTTTAGTAACAGATTGTAGCTCTAATGTATGTGTAGTATAACAAAGCAGATTTAATGAATTTTTTCTAAAGTTACTTGTGGTATTTTCTACAAGTCAAAAACACTATCATTCATAGGGCACCTGGCTGGCTCAGTCAGTTGAGCGTCTGACTCTTGATTTCGGCTCAGATCATGATCTTAGGATGCATGGGATCAAGACCTGCATCAGGCTTCAATGCTTACAGCATGGAGCCTGCTTGGGATTTTCTCCCTCTCTTTCTCTCTGCCCTCCCCAGTTTGCACTTTCTCTCTTTCAAAATGAACAAAACTTAAACAACAACAACAACAACAAAAAAAAAACCCACTAGCATTCATGTAACTTCTTTGCATACAATGGAGGCTGTCCAAACATTGCTGAAACCTTGCATAAAATTCTACCTGAGAAATTCCATGTTTTCTTTTTAAATGAAGAAGATTAATGTTCATGGACTTGAGTAAATTCCATCTAATGATTTGGCCTATAATTTCCTTACTGTATGATAAATGACTATACTGAAAGTACTTTGTTCTTTAAAGAACTTTTAGGACAGCTTAGATAATTAAGGTTCTGCCGTGCATTTTTGTTACTTTGTAACTCTGATTAACGGATCATGTTTTTAATAAAATCTTCCCTTCTGCTAGGCCCTAGAGATCAGTCAAAACACTTACATATTCTTTTGTCTGCATTTAAGTTGGTTTTGTAGTTTACAAATCTCATAGAAATTTCAAAACCCAAAAGAAGGCTATGTTGACATATTGCCCATGACTTGCGCATTGTCTCCAATTTGCGTATTAATAAGTAGATTGGGGTGACCAAGAGAGGAATATATTCTTATGTATAGAAAAGGCTGTATCTCGGTATCTTAGATCTTAGTATCAAGTCCTGTTTTTTATCTATGGGCTTTCCTCCCAGGTCAAAGGGAGTGTGGGAGTAGTTCTCTCCATAGGAAATCTATTTTCTTTTTTTTTTTTTTTTTTAATTTTTTTTTCAACATTTTTATTTATTTTTGGGACAGAGAGAGACAGACCATGAACGGGGGAGGGGCAGAGAGAGAGGGAGACACAGAATCGGAAACAGGCTCCAGGCTCCGAGCCATCCGCCCAGAGCCTGACGCGGGGCTCGAACTCACGGACCACGAGATCGTGAGCTGGCTGAAGTCGGATGCTTAACCGACTGCGCCACCCAGGCGCCCCATATTTTCTTAAGAGTTGTAGTGCTGAGCAGCATTTTTATAGAGCACCTACTGTCCATGCTACCATTTACAGGGTTAGCACGTTAAGGATCTCTGTTCCCATATGAATTAGCATGTTTTTCTTTAATTCTGTGGCATTGCATTTTCCTTTGGTAACATTGGCAGAGCACCTGTCATCATTCTAATAAATTTGTCACATCTCTGTGGAGAAAAAGAACTCTAATGGGTTGTCTAATCACCTTTTTACCTCTAGATTCATAGACCTTTGTATAGAAACCTAACTCCAAAAAGCTCTGAAAACCAAATTTCTTTTATATGTGTGTGTGTGTCTATCTATCTATCATCTATCTATATCTTATTTAACAGCAAAACCTGACTTGAACTTATATAAGGCTGTTTGTAGTCTTTTGTTTTTATCCTATTTAGCATGACTATTCGTACATTTAGTGTAGAAATATGAATGTGTCTGATTATGGGATGGTGTTCCAAGCTTTGCAGAAAATGTTACATAAATAGTATATGCACTATATTATCTTTCTAAAATAAATCAGCTTTCCAGAATATCGTTTGGTTAAAGAGTTGTGATGTTGTATAGGGACATTTCCAATTCCTGTTTAGGTAAAAGCTCAAGAACTATAGGTATTTCTAAAGACATTAATTTTTTTTTTAATGTTTATTTATTTTTGAGAGAGAGGAGACAGAGCATGAGTGGGGGAGGGGCAGAGAGAGAGAGGGAGTCACAGAATCTGAAGCAGGCTCCAGGCTTTGAGCTGTCAGCACAGAGCCTGATGTGGGGCTCAAACTTAGTAAACCATGAGATCATGACCTGAGCTGAAGTCTGACGCTCAAGGCGCCCCGAGGTATTTCTATAGGAGAGAACCATTAAAGGTGAGTATAGTAGGCTAACAATATATGAGTAGAGCAGGAGGTTTTAGTGTCAGTAAGGGTTCTTTGTTATTGAAGATACAATGTTACGTATATTCGTGAGACAGAACATAATACCCACACATGTAAGGAGTTCTTAGAACAGCAGTTCATTGCTTCTGACATCCTGATGTCTGTATCACCCCGTGAACACAATTGGAAGATGAAGTCATGGGTCCAGTGACCTACCTGATCATTAGGGTTTTATATTAGAGTTTTTGTGTGTGCGCAGAGCAAGTTTTTCTCATTTTTGTGTTAACAGCTGCCAGTGAAGTGAGATGCCCTCGACAAAGAAGGTGTTTTGTTGCTTTGTAATTTTAAATGACTTATCTTTAAAGGTAGTTTGTTGTAAACTTAAAAACACTTCTTCAAGGGAAGCCTAGATTTGTAAGCATGCTTTTAAAAACCCAAACTAATATTACATAGTAGCTTTTGAGCATCAATTTCCTCAACTGCTCTTTATTGTGTTGTACATCTGTGCTTTTAATGGTTTGTTATGTCTTTACAAGGTGAAAAAGTAATAGAAAAATATTTATAGTCAATAGTTTCCTTATGTGTTAAATTCTTGATGCAAATTTGATATCTCTATTATACTAGTGAAAGTATACTGGCAGCTGTATAATAAATGTAAAAAAAAAAAATAACCCCATAATTGAAGGTTTAAGATTTGGGGAAAACTGATGACATGGGAAATGTAGAAACATGTTTTTTGTCTGTTTGTTTGTTTGTAATTTTATAAGAGGAACTGATTATCTGTGTAACCCAAGAATTAGTGTTAAAGTTTATAAATATGTAGTAGGCCCCTTCCTTATTCTTTTCCTCCCTTCCTTCATTTAATGTAAGACTGAATCCCTCACGTTAAACATATTTATATTACCCTTAAAGGCTTAAAGGCATATTTTTACATAACTGCTATTGTGTAGATTGTAAATCACAATTATCATCTCCTCCAAAGTGAAAGAAGCAAGAAAATGAGGATCTCCCTTGGTCTGATTGCTTCAAGGAGCTGGAATCTGGCCAACACCCTGAATGAGCTTAGAAGCAGACTCCTACATACACTTCCCCATACACCCTGAGCAGAGGATCCAGTGACACCTTTCCAGACTTCTGACCTCCAGAACTTTGAGATAAGAAATGAGTATTGTTTTAAGCTATGCGGTTTGTGGTAACTGTTATGCAGCAGTACAAAACAAATACAGATTTTGGTACCAGGATTTGGGTGTTAGTTTACTGTTTTTGCCTATAACAAATCACCACAAACTTAGCAGCTGAAGACAGCACCTTCTTCTTTTTTTTTTTTTTTTTTTTTATCAGACTGTTCTGTAGGTGACGAGTCTGGGTGGATTCTCTGCTTAAAGGTTTTCCAAGTCCATATCAAAGTGTTGCAAAGCTGGGTTCTCATCTGGAGGTTTTGATGATCAGTTTGCTCCCAAGCTCATTCGTGTTGCTGGCCGAATTCAGTTCCTCGAGGATATAGGACTTTTCTATTGCCGGCTGCTGGTCAGGTTTCAGTCCCTTGATCTCTTAGGGGTCACTCTCAGGCCACCGTGTAGCCCAATCATCTCAGTCATAGAGAATCCTTCTCATGTCAAATCCTTCTCATGCTTCCTGGCTCTCTGACTTCTGTACTTAGCAGCCAGAGTAAATTGTCTTGTTTTAAATAGCTTGTGTGATTAGGTAGGCTCCCCAGGGGTACTCTCCCTTCTGTGATACAGTGTGATCAGAGGAGTGATATCCTATTGTACTCACAGCTTCCACTGGCACTCAAAGGCATTCTCAAGGGTCATGGGGTGTAACTTTTTTTTTTAGGATTCTGCTTACCAGTTGGCAACTAGGGACCGAGGTTGTAAGGATATTGAGTTTGTGTAATGTGGTAGATTCTGGAATCAGATTGTCTTGGTTTGAACCCTAGCGTCACTACCTAACTAGCTGTGAAATCTTGGATAAGTTATTCTGTTTTTGCCTCAGTTTCCTCATTTGTTAAATGTGGTTAACATGTAGCACCCACCTCATGGGGCTGTTTTGAGGAATGTATTATATATTATGTGTAAAGGTGCTTATTAGCAAAGTATCTGACACATAATAAACACTCAATAGCTGTGAGCTGTTATTACTATTATTATTTGTTTTTTTCTTTCTTTTTTTTTTTAACATTTATTTATTTTTGAGACAGAGAGAGGCAGAGCATGAATGGGGGAGGGTCAGAGAGAGGGAGACACAGAATCTGAAACAGGCTCCAGGCTCTGAGCTGTCAGCACAGAGCCCGACACAGGGCTCGAACTCACAGACCGCGAGATCATGACCTGAGCCGAAGTCGGCCGCTAACTGACTGAGCCACCCAGGCACCCCTTATTATTTGTTCTTTAAAGCAGATCCTTTTATGTTTCAGTTTTCCTAGAATGAATTTGACTAAATATAAAGCATATGTTTAGTAAAAGTAACATGATACTCATACGCATGGGAGACTTGCATCATTAGAGAATCTGACTGTCATGAGCATCTCTCAGATGGAAGTGTGAGTGCCATTCCCCTGCTCTAGGCAGGGAAGTTTGCTTTTAGATGGCCTAGGCCAGGTGTGTGGGGGTGTGTGCCTATGTTTTGGCTCAGTTTCAGCCTATCAATAGTGGTGTTAGACATCCCAGAGGAATGCCTGGGGACATTCATCTAGGTTCATGCCACTTTGTGGTGAGCCCCCCAGAGACATTTCCCCAAATGGGGACATTGTTGTGGTAGGACTGCTCCTTATTTATGGTTCTTAATTATGATTGCAAGATGAACCTCAGCAACAACCATCAGGGAACTTTGGAAAAATGAGTTTATTACTTATGGGTCCTGGAGGGTACATGGCATGCATGGGACCACACAGTGAGGTCATGGATAGAGACAGAGGGTAGAGACATGGATAGTGGACCTGGGTTTCTACCTTTTATTGGAGTTGAAGGTGGGGTGCCTAGGGTTTTGTGGGTATCCTCTTTATTGATGATTTAAAACATAAGTGGGGGTAGGAATTAAAATATGGGAAGGGAAAAGCAAGTGGTCAGAAGGTCAGTTATCTATGTCTACCAGAGCTCTCTAAAAAGGGAACTTTATGAGTGGGACAGCCAGGTTCTTTATCTAGCTGTGTGGTTGTCAGTGTCTTTATTGAAGATGGATATCTTTGAAGTGGATGCCAGGCAATCAAAATCTTAATGTCAGGCATTTACATTGCAGTCAGAAAAACCCAACTGTCAGATACTCACACTTAGACCTAGAAGCCATGCAGTGGGAAGAGGCTGGAGTGGCCTGAGCTGAGATGAACCACATCAGCATGTGAAGGCCTTGTATGTCCTGCAAAGGAGTTTGGACTTCTGATAGGCACTGGGTAGCTTTTAAACAGGTACTGGTAGGAGGAGATACATGAACGACCAAGAGAACTCTGAAGGCAGTGTGAAGGATGAATTTGAAGGTAGATTTTGAATCAGTGTGGAAAAATACTCAATTATGAGAGTGCTATCTATGTTCAGATAGTGGATCATTGTCAGGACGTGCCCCAAATCCAAGAGCTTTCTTCCCTTGGCATCTTTATAAGAAAAGGTTAGGAAGCTCTGCTGGAGGTGAGGCTGGGTCAGACTAGAGAGGTCTGGATCAGGAGGTCCTGGTGGATGCTATTGACCAGGAGATGCAGAGCATCTGAGTCAGAAGAATGTCCAGGCTTGAGTGAGATTTGAGTTTAAGAGTAGATGGGAACCCAGGAGATCAGTCTATGAGGAGTATCTGAATTGGTACCCGGGGAGTAGAATCCACCATTTGGGTTGCATATCCCAGAAGAGAGGGACTGATGGCATGGAGAGGACCTAGGAGTCCCACCTGGCAGGGACAAGGCCGGCTTTCCTCTGGCCTCGGGCAGATCCAACAGTGCATGACTGTCAGAAAAAGGTTGGGATTCAGGAAAAAAAATCCAGTGAATAGAATGACTGCCCTGCATGTAAAGCAAGCTGGGTAGGAGCCCAATCACGTATGGACTAGATTGGGAATGAGAGATTGTCCCATGGGAGAAAAAATAAAAAAATGCAGCTTTAGTATTTTATGATACAGAGTCAGAACAGAATTAACGTCAGGGTTGACTCAGCGATACCAGACTAAATCATCTCAGTGTCTGCCCATTTTCTTAAACAGGCCATGAACTGGCCTCAGGTCAGAGGATTTGAGAGTGAGGACTAAGTGACCTGAGTGCTGAATTCAGAGGGCCCACCCAGATGGTCCACTTACTCCCCCATCTCTGGAAGGGACCACATTCCTGAAGGATCTGTTGGAATGTCCAAGATTCCTTTTCTGAAGAGCTCCCCCTCCCGAGTGCGTTTTTAGTTCCAACGACTCCCTGGTTATGTAACGCCAGCTGCAAGACAATCAGATCAAGGGAAAAGCCCCAGCTTTCTTTATCAGAAAAGATCCCCTACTGCAATATTTGTATCCTAGGTTTAGATGGCATTCCTTACCAGGCCTTTGTTGCCAGAGCAGTTACTGGTGCCAGACACAGCTTGGTCTGTAACAGAGAGATATTCCTATTGCAGTGATCCTGCCTCCTGGCAACACAAGACTTTTGGCAGAATTCTCGAAAATGAGCTAAAGTAAGAGAGAAGCATGTAAAACATAGATGTTGTGGCCCCTTTTAAGCCAGTCCTTCTGTTCACATTTGGATGGTAGGAAGTTAAGAGCTTTACCTAGAAATTTGGAGCGAGGAACCTAAATGTTTCAGGAGCAAGTAGAGATCAGCTTCTTGGACAAAACTTCTTTTTCTGCACACTCCTTAACTCAGAGGGTACTCTGCAGATCACCCTTACTGATAATGTTCTCACTGATGAATGCCCATGTGGCATTCGTGGGCCTTCTTTAAATTATTATTTTTTTTTCTTTTTTTTTTTCAACGTTTATTTATTTTTGGGACAGAGAGAGACAGACCATGAACGGGGGAGGGGCAGAGAGAGAGGGAGACATAGAATCGGAAACAGGCTCCAGGCTCTGAGCCATCAGCCCAGAGCCTGATGCGGGGCTCGAACTCACGGACCGCGAGATCGTGACCTGGCTGAAGTCGGACGCTTAACCGACTGCGCCACCCAGGCGCCCCAAGGCCTTCTTTAAATTATATATGAGGGTCATATTTTGCCATCTTTCCACTGTGCCATTATACAACTCAAAGATGGAGAGTCAGGAATCATCGGCCAACCCACCCGATGGTCTAGATGTGTGGAAGGAAGATTTGAGAATTGTCTCCTTTCCTCTTTGATTGCATGTAACGTATATATTATTTAAATTTTGTGCCTATATTCCTTCATGTAATTACCTGAAATATGCCTGTCTCTATGATTTTGTCTGCTTTGGATTCAAAACTTCTAGAGGGTTAATCTGTCTAATTTTCTCCTTCTGTACTCTATTTTTTGGATATTAGGTACCAACATTCAAGGCTTTTAAATCAACACTTACCATTCATCTTTCATTCTCTCCTTAACTCTGGTTTTTAATTCCAAAGAGACTTTTCTTTACGTCTTCTTTAAAAAAATTTTTTTTTTGATGTTTATTTATTCTTGAGAGAAGGAAAGACACAGAGCATGAGAAGACAGACATAGAGAGAGAAGGAAACACACGATCCACAGCAGGCTCCAGGCTCAAGCTGTCTGCACAGAGCCCGACGTGGGGCTCGAACTCACGAACTGCAAAATCATGACCTGAGCCGAAGTCAGACACTTAACCGACTGAGCCACCCAGGCGTCCCTAGGTCTCCTTTTTATATATGAAAATTCTCAAGTTGAATGCCAAGCGTGTATCTTCCTGTTTAGTGTTTCCTTCAAATTGACATTGGCTTTTCAATTTCTCCTTAGTATCAATGAGACTGATCACACAGGCTTACAGTTTTGGAGTATTTGCAACTTTCCTTGGCCTGTACCTCACATTAATTTCACACACCCAGGTATTTATTTTTCAGTGACCCACTGTTTTCATTTTTATAGCTGTTACCTCTTTCCAGAACTTACTGATTCACATCTAGGTCATTCATAATAGCCCGTCTGGTTCTTTTTGCTTTCACAAAATTTTACCTCCACCACACAGTCCATTCTGAATATTAGAGTTGTTGGCTTATCATCCACTTCCCTTTATATTTCCAGGTTGAAGCAAAATATTGGCGGAGTTTTCATTCTTCCTCCATGCAGTGGTGTATGATTACCAAGAAGCTGATCCCCGTGGGGGTGGGTCCTGATTCGACTTAACCATTGACATTCCTGTTAAATGGAGGACAAAGTATCCTACTTGATGCAATCACCATATATTTCTTGTTTCTCTGATTTTGCTACTTGAACCACCAAATTTGAGTCCTGTCATCTTTTAATGTGTCTTCCCTATCAAATTTACCAGTGTCCTTCATCTTGCCTTCTGTGCAAGTCATACTGTTATGACTAGGCTGCTCCACCTTTCTTTCATTGGTATAATTTTTTTCCAGTGCAGTCATACCTTATGCAGGGCTTAGGTTCTGAAGCAAGTTCTTTTTTTTTTTTAATTTTTTTTTTCAACGTTTTTTATTTATTTTTGGGACAGAGAGAGACAGAGCATGAACGGGGGAGGGGCAGAGAGAGAGGGAGACACAGAATCGGAAACAGGCTCCAGGCTCTGAGCCATCAGCCCAGAGCCCGACGCGGGGCTCGAACTCACGGACCGCGAGATCGTGACCTGGCTGAAGTCGGACGCTTAACCGACTGCGCCACCCAGGCGCCCCTGAAGCAAGTTCTTAAGGCAACTGTCTTGTATAGTAAAAATTGTGGGCCATGAAGGAATGGTCCTTACTATTTAAATTTGTTTTCTTTCTTTGATTTTTTTCCTCATTTCTTATTTCCTTTAATTGAACAGATGTAGTTTAATTTGTGTAAGTTAACATGAGTACAGTGGAACTCTTGTTAAGTTTTGAAATGACCTTCTGCCTCTTCTATTGACAAATTTGTATCCCATCCATTTAGTCCCTGGACTGAACTCATCTTGTGTACTGGGGATCCCCAAGCCTACCCCCACATTTGGAGATTCACTAGAAGCATTCATGGGATTTAGCATATAGTTTTACTCATGGCTAAGATTTATTGCAATGACCCAGTAGGAATATATTGTAAAGCCAGATCATAAAGGGAAAAGGCACAGGCAGAGTCTGCAGAAACCCATGAGTAGATTTCCTTAGGCTCTTTCCCTCGCATGAAGTGTCACACAGAGCACACTCTTCTCTCAGTAATGAACTTGCAGCCACACACATGATGTTTCTGTACAAAGAAGCCCATTAGAAATTTGGTACCCAAGGTTTTTATTGGGGACTTGTAGGCATTTTCTGCATCACATGTAAGAAAATTGCAGATTTACAGAAGAAAAGCAGGTGTTGAGCATAAACAAAATTGTTTCCACAGTCTAGGCACAGTGAACCACCCTTGTTCACTATTGACTGGGGACACTCTGAGAACCCGAGTTCCCACATGCCAGCCAAGGGCCAGTCTTACAAGCAGACTTTCTAAGCCTGGTGGTCTCCAGCCTGCTGGGTTTACACTTTTTGCACACCTCTTAGTTGGAAGCTTTTTATAATGTACTCTTCGGTGCTTTGACTTTTCATGTTGGTCCATCCAGGCGACCTGGAGCTGTATGTTATTTTATACGCATGTGTACTAAATGTTTTTGAAATGAATGAAGTTCATATATATATACCACTTTATAACAATCAGTACATTGTTTTGTGAGTTAAAAGAAGTATTTGTTTTCTGCTTCCTCATTAATATTGAAGATGTTGAGAAAAGGAGCTGTTTTCTAGAATTTCATTTGTAGCTTTTCCTAGTACATTTTAAAATAACCAATAAATGTACAGTAAATGTTCAATAAATGTTGTTTACTGATAACTGTTGTCACTTTTTAGAATTCTTCATCACAGAACTATAGTTGTTGGGTGATTATGAGAAGGTAAAGGATGAACTTTAGTAATTGAGAAACATCGTTGTCTTAGGTGCATTTTTATGCAAAGATAACTCATTTGGTCTGTATTGAGTTATGTACATTTTGAAGATATGAATGAAGGGAATATAATTAATTTAAATGGATTGGGTAGATTTAATTTTAATGGCCTGTAGAAAAACTATGTACTTCACAAAAAATCTGAAAACACGACGACTACAGTAGTGGAATTTGGGTTAGAAGATCAGGATCAAAGGAAAAGTAGATACTTTTTTTCTCTTTTTTTTCCCCTCCCTGTGAACTGCACACTGCTCTTTGCTATTCAGTGTTTCCATAAACTTTGCCTAGAAGTTTTCAGATACAAAGCATCTTATCTAAAAATACCATCAAAACTGTGCTCTCTGGATCTTGGAGATTATCGTTTTTTATACAACCAGCTCTTTCCAATGATTTCATGTCTGAGAATTAGAATTTTGCTACTCAAATTTGCTTATTATTATTTGGCACATTTCATATACTCTTTTTGAAAAAGTTTATTTATTTTGAGAGAGAGAGAGAGTGGGTGAGGGGCAGAGAGAGAGGGAGAGAGACAGAATCTCAAGCAGGCTCTGAACTGCCCGAACTGAAGGGCACAGGTACCCTTTTAATATGTCATAGGGAATGTTCTCCAGAAGCTGGCTTCAAGGCTTTACATTTGTATAAGTTTCAAATCTATATTAAACAATTGGGCAACACTATAGTCTCATAGAGCTAACTAGATTTACATTTTTGTTAATGTTTATTTATTTTTGAGAAAGAGGGAGACAGAGTGCAAGTGGGGGGGTGGGCAGAGAGAGAGAGGGAGACACAGAATCTGGAACAAGCTCCAGGCTCTGAGCTGTCAGCACAGAGCCCGATGTGGGGCTCGAACCCACGAACCATGAGATCATGACCTGAGCCGAAGTCGGACACTTAACCGACTGAGCCACCCAGGCGCCCCAGAGCTAACTAGATTTAAAGTTTTGTGAATTATTTCTGCTGGATCTGATGGATGCTACCAAACTGTCAGGAGACATGTTGACTTTATTAATACGGTTTTCTAATTTATTAGTGAAGTAACACGTATAGAGAAATCAAAAAGTAAACCACTAAGTAGTCAAAATAGATGCACACACTAAGCCTTGTGTATCCTTCACAAAAAACCTCTAAAGCAATAATATAATATGCTAATGTCAGCAGAATTTACTTTACTTTTTATGCAATAAAAAACTTTTCTGTCCAAAAGTGTCACTGACATTTGAATACCTGAACATGTTTGTAAAACTATAGAAAGGGATGATGGCTACACGGTGAAGGCTATCTCATCAATTTTCTGTGGAAAACAGGATACACTTTTGACTTTGTCTTTCAGTTTATGTTAGTTATTCCTTCTTTTAAAAAAATAGCCCAATTTTCAAAATACTTTGAAAGGCAAGACTCAAAAAAGGAGTGCTTTTAAAAGTTGTACATTAAGTCTCACATTACCTCTCATAAAATGTTTTTGAACCTTAAAAGGAAATAAAGGCCATGAGAGTTTTAAAAAAAGACACAATAGCTGAGCTTTTAGTGCATAAAATATTTATTGACACCATTACCAAATAAAAGGTTTCCATCTCTGAGTGGTCAGCTGCCTAAGCATAGATAGATAGGATTTACTTAGCTATGTAAACTTGACCGAGTTCCTCAGTTAAATTCGCCTTTGTGTCTGACTATATCACGAGAACTTGCTTTCTACAGGTTACTTTTATATAAAGGCAACCTCAGTTAAGTGTAAGATGTGGGGCCAAAAAAGCCTCTTTGATTTTAAGTTGCATCACTAGACATGCTGCCCAGATCCTGGGTCATAAAGTCCTTTGTATGCTGTCTTCTGTCCTCCATTAAGAGAGATCTGACAGATGGGTATGCATCTGTAGAGAACAACCAGGATAGCAAAAGACCCTAAATCACATCAGACAAGGAGAGAATGATTTGTCTTGTAGAAGAGAAAACAAAGAGAAGAAGGGACTCTTGCCTTCAGGAACTTGAAGGCCTGTGTGTATAAGAGAAATTAAAACTATAGAAGAGGACAGAGCTGGAGTTGATGGCAGGTGGTCATAGAGCAACGTGTCTCAATTTGGCAGAAGGGAGAGTGTCAGTTCTGTGGAAATGGCATCTGGATTTGCTACTACCTTATAATGGCACCTGCTCTTACTGCACGTGTCCAAGCAGAGGCTCTTTGAATGTGTGTTTGATGTGAATAGAGGAGTTTAGCATATCCTTCATGTCCCTTCCTTGGAAAAAGTTAGCATGTTTCTGGCTGTGCCGTTGAAAGTATTGTTTGTCTTTAAGGTGTCTGTTAGCCACTGTGAGCCTTGGTTTCTTCAGTTTATTAATACTTGGTGATTGCAGATATCATTGGTATAATGTACTGTCCTGCATCTTATTTCATTCTATGCTCTTACAGTTTCTGTGAGGTCCCAGGGCAGAGATTATTATCCCCAAGGTCAGGAGACTGTGGCTCTGCTCCGTGACAGGGAATGATTCACTCTAAGTGGTACAGTCAGAGTTTGGGTAACACCTCACTTTTTGATTTCTAGTTCAGCATTTCACCTGCTTGGGAATACTTTACTGAGGTTCCTTTCAGCTTGACATATTTAGGGCACTAATTATTTGTAATGAAAAACAGATTTAACTTTTCACATCAATCCTTTTAAGTTATTTAACTTCCTGGGCATAATATTATGAATGCTGTTCAGTTAAAGAGACAGGGGTTTGTAAAAGTCTGTGGTTTCTCTGTCTGCTTTCCCATCTGAAGACGGGAATCTACAGGTCGAGATTATTCGATAATATGGAGGAGGAGATACAAGCAGACATACTAGAATGGTGTGTGTGTGTGTGTGTGTGTGTGTGAGCACAAAACAAGAATTTTAAACAGAATCTTTTCGAAAATCAACAGAAAAGAAACCCACACCCTTTGCTTAGAAACTATAAATCACGTTTCCTAGTGACAATCCTTGCTGATTTCTGAAAGTATGTCTCTTTGGTTTAAATCTGACCACAGTGTGCTGTCAGAACTGATCACTTGAGCAAACTTCTGGTTATTAGACACTGAAGGCAGGGCATTTGGCCTAACTTCAGTTAAAAACAATCACAGAAAAAAAAATTGCTTGTCCTTTGGATCCAAAAATATGATGACATTGTATACTCCAAAGATATCCATACCTTAAATCTTAGTGCTTGAAACTACCTTCTTTGAAAAACCTTGTTGAAGGACAGGCAGGGAAGTGTATTTTCTTTACTAAATAAATCCTACAGCATACTGTGACTTCTTGTTAAGGATATTACTGCTGTATTTTTTGGAACTGACTGTACTTCACTGCGTTAAATTTTACCTTATGTTAGATAAGATTCTACTGGTTATATTTTGCCATGTTCTGGAGACAAATCTGGCTGATTAGCCTTGCCCTGATGGCCTGTTATGTATTGAGTGAAAAATTCCTCAGACATTCAGAATAACTGAAAGAGAAAAATAGAGTAACATTGTAGATTTTTTCCCCTGTGAAAATTAACTATCCGAATATTAAGTAAGCCCTGCTACCCAATTTAACACAGAACATACTTATATTTAAGGAAAGAGAATTTGTATTGGTTACCTGCTGCCAACTTGTTCTGTTACCTACAAGTTAGGGTTTTCTCCTACTGAGCTGAATCCTTTTTGTAATTTCCTTTGTTCTTTACTGGGTGGGAAGACATCAGCTGTGACTTCTATTTAATACTAATCTTTCCTCTGGAAAAAGGGACAGATCTAAAGTGGCACGTTCTCTAGATCACTTCAAAAGTGATGTCAGTAGCATTTAGCAGAGGCTAGAACCTGCCAAATTCCTACACAGTGATAATCTTCATTTACTATAAAGTGGCAAAGTCATAAACAACTGTATTGAAGTGTGAATGTTTTCATTTTTGCGTGAGGGTTTCTTCCCCTTCCCCACCTTCTCTAACTTTTTTTCTGTAACTGGCTTAGGAAGTCTGTGCAAATTAAACAGAGTTTGGGGCTGAGATAGTTTTTACTGCAAGATGAGAACATTTACTTCACTACAGGCCCCCAGGCATGTGGAAGACTGTTCTCAGTAGGACAGTAACCCATACACTTCATTTTCATGAAAATTCAAATAAAAGATGATGGTATTTGGAAGACTAGTTTTGATGGAAAAAAATACACTTTGGCTGCAAAGGTTAGTTAGATGCTGAAACATGATACTTAAGAGGAGTATCTTCTTTATTTGTTGGACTTTAAAAATGTTCAATTTATTACCTCAGGGTTCAGTATCAAATTAAAAATAGATAAATGGAGACTTTAATAGTAGCCATCTGTCTGGAGAGTTTTTATTTGGTTTCTCTGGAGAGAAGAAATATGGCTTAGATTATCTTTGAATGTCTCTTTTAGATATTTCATGAGGAGAATGCTGTGGTCAGGGTAGCAAGATAAAAGTCATGTGAGCAGATAATCTAACAGCTTTAGTGAAGTGTTGAAGACAGGGATAGGAGAATGAGGAAATGACCAGGCACTTGAAAGTTGGGGAAAACAGGTAGCCTGCAAAGATTGCATAGGAACGTAAAAGTCATTTGGGTAAGGGTGTCTAGAATAAAGTAAATGGAAAGTGGGTCTGTTAATGAACAAAAAAAAATGATTTCGACTATGAATATGTAAGCAACCATAGTAACATCACTGCCTGTGATAGTGTTGTTATGAGAATATAAGTAATAGTGAATCAATATATAAGTTTGGATCTATTGAAAGTATCATGTTTCATCAAAATTTTAATATAAAATTAAATTGTGCTTGTCCCTTAAGCTGGAATGTAGTGTGAGAAGGTTATGGGCAACCAGAGAGTGCATATATCTAACGGACTGGAAATGAGTCAGTAATACTGAATAATTGGACGTATTTGGAGCCAAAGGGCCTGGGAAAAACACTGAAATATATGAAGAACAGACAATGCCCCTGGTAAAATGTGCTTACTATAATAAGTTACAGAGCAATCTTTGTTATGTTTCACATCTTTGGGAAAGAATTCCAAATATCAACCATATCTAATATATATGGTTCTTAATACTAGATGACAAATGTATGACTTAGAAGGGCCATGACTCTAAGTAGTCATATCCTCTCAAACTGAGATATGTCACAGACAGAGCCATTGGTGTTTCCCTAAATAAACTTAGCTGGATTTTGTAGATTTCAACAGTAGTTGTGTTACTGGTGGGAGAGTCTGTTGGGTGAATGGAGGTCTTGGTCCTTGGATTCTCCACAAGAAGATTTACATGGGGATCCCTGCCCCTCAAAAAGTCAGAAGGAAAGTAGCAAACACAAAGCAGTTTATTAAAGGGAAAGTACACTCTTAAATCAAAGTGGGTGAGCAGGCAGATTCCCCTGAGGTAGAATGGCCCCTAGGTTGTTTTGGGATTGGATATTATTGGGTCTCTGTGGGCTGGGAGGAGCTGTGAGGTACAGTGGCATGGTCTCTAATGGAGGCTGCTTCTTTTCATTTGGGAGACGCCCCCTACAGGTTGGGAGGAGGAGTTTGAACCTACAAGATTTGTATATGAACCCACAGGCAGCCTTTCTCCATGGGGGTGGGGAGGCTGTACCTGCAATGCAAAGGCATTATAATGAGTCTAGGGGTTACCCAGCGGCGGAGGTGAAGGGAAGAACTTATGCTCTGCACCTGTGGCTCTTGATTTGCCAGTTCCAAGGTTTTGGAAGCCACAAGGTGAGACTGTTGTGCCTCCGGGCATTTAACGTGTTGCTTATTTTTCACCATCCTTGCCTCCAGCTCAGGTCTGTACCATTCCCCTTCTTGGATTTGGGACTCTGCCTCTGGGTGTTCCTTCCACTGCTCCTGTCCAGCTTCTACCTAACAGATGTAGGTTTTTAATTTTGGTCTTGAGAAAAATATTTTTTTCAAGCATCTAATGGTATTGCCACTTGTTCTGCTTAATTTAGCTGTTTGTCAATATAGTTTTGTTACTGTAGCTAGGGAGGAACCTGGCAAGGAGAATTTATACCCAAGTATTTAAAATTATTTGCCCTGTTTAAAGAAAGGTGGGTTGTTGTCCTCTTTGAGGAGAGGTGTAGAAGGTCCTTTCTATCTATCCTAGCAGTGTTTCTGGACATTTCTGATGTTACCTGTTGGGCAGTGAGGGTTCTGGGTTGAGGGTAGGAACGTAGTACAATTTTTAAGTGCCTGCCAAAAGAGATCTTCTCAGCATGAGTTTATTTAGTGGGAAGTTACAGATTCCCATAGCTTCACACCTAAACATGAGATATAAATAGTAGGTGTTTATACTCCTAACTTCTTCTTTTAGCCAATTATAATATTGAAAATTAAATTCCTCCTTCTCAGTGAGGTCTGGCATTTCATTAGCAAGATTTTTAAATGATTATTGAGAATCCTTGGGCATTTAAGAAAACAGGAATTGTTTGAGAAGCATGGCAGTGAATGTATATGATAGTAGAAACAGGTAAACTGTATTTTTTCTGGACAATATTTGCTGAAATCTTGAAATATTGGTTTTTTCAGTGCATGTAGCAGATATTTATATATGATAGTTTTTATGGGTAACTTGACCTCTGTAGATGGCTTCCTGGTCGCATGTTAGTATATGATTGGGCCAGTGCAGTCTGTCTGATCTCAGTACCCATTATTTTCTCAGTTGCTCCTTCTGTTCTAGTCCCATGGCCTTTTTGCTGTTCTTTGAACAAACCTAATTTGTCTTTAACCCAGGGCCTTTCTATTTGCCTTTTATTTGCTGTTCCTTCTGTCTGGGAGCACTCTTTGGTTCTTCACTGGCTCATGCCTTCCTTCTTCTTCCTCTTTTTTTTTTTTAAGTTTATTTATTTTGAGAGAGAGAGAGAGTGAGAGAGAGCAAGTGAGCATGTGCACATGTGCATGAGCCGGGGAAGGGCAGAGAGAGAGAGAATCCCAAGTGAGCTCTGTGCTGTCAGTGCAGAACATGACACGGGGCTTGAACCATGAGCTCATGACCTAAGCCAAAATCAAGAGTCAGATGCTTAACCGACTGAGCCACCCAGGTGCCCCTGGCGCCTTCCTTCCTTAGAGCTCTTTTCAGATCACCTTGTCAGAGAGGCTATGCCTGACCATGTCATCTGAGACTGTTCATCTCCCCTCACTCTGCTTCCTGCTACTCTTCTTTAGTTGTACTCACAGGACTTATCTTTACCTGAGGTTATATTCTATACTTGTTTGTTCTGAAGTGCTGCGATGCCAGGCCTCATCTATCCTGTTCACTAAAAGGTTCCCAGTGCCTTAAGCTGTACCAGGCACATGGTAAGAACTCAATAAATTATGTTGAGTGAATGCATGATTGTCCAAATATACCATGAAAATACATATCTTATTAGGCTGGTTGTGCTTTATTTTATTAAATAAGATTTTGGAAATGTAGAATATGTTTATCCCCACCCCAAGTCTGCAAAGGTGAATTTGCATTCTTACATTTGTGTTACTTGGCGTTAGGGATCTGAAGTGCTAATCACTCATTCCTTCTTTCTTCTCCCCTGGATTCCAATTGAATATAGACACACAGTGAGTTGGATAGAGATTGATATATGTATTATTAAACTGAGCAGTGCCTGATAATCTACAATGCAGGGGCTTTGGAGAAGCTTGGTTTAAAGCAACTTGGGTTCAAGAATGTCCAATAGATTACACACTTCTTTGGCAGTTACCTTCCTCCCTCCAACTGAGTGTTGAGTGGTTCTGACCAGAAGGGCTTATGGCATGAAACACAAAGCAGAGGGCCCACTGTCCTCAGCAAGCCATCAGCAGTCTGTGAAAAGACAAAATGGGGCACTTGGGTGGCTCAGTTGGTTAAGCGTCCAATTCTTGATTTTGACTTGGGCATGCTCCCAGGGCCATGGGATTGAGACCCGCGTTGGGCTCTGTACTGAATGCGGAGCCTGCTTAAGATTCTCTCTCTTTCTCCCTCTGGCCTTCTCCCCCACTCATGCGCTCTCTTTCTCTCTAAAATAATTTTTTAAAAAAAGACAGAATGGAACTTGTTTTATTCACCTACTAGTTAAAAATGTGAAAATGTGGCTCAATGGATGTTAGATTCTACTGGTTACATTAGCAAGTCCTCCTCATATGGAAATGATTCAGTAAACAGGTGGAGAGACAAATTGAAAGGATTGCTCCAGCTCCACCCCCTCAACTGGGAACCAAGCAGTATCACCCTCTTCAGTGGAAAAAAGGGGACGGGTTGCAATTATGGTTATCCCCTGAGTAATTGCAGTTGCAACACATATATTGAAATATACCTACAAACAAATAATTTTAACCAGAAAAGAGCTATCAACACAGGATGTTTCTGAGAGTTGCTTGCAGTTGTGAGTCATCTAGACATCTGCCAGATAAAATATTAGGCTCTATTTGTATGTGTGTTTAAGGGAAAGAATGGATGTTAATCCAGCATCTATTCAACACCTGTCAATAAGAAAGGTATATACTTATGAAATAATATCATATCCTACCCTTGATATGTTTAGTATGACTAATACTGACTTCAAGTGCAAACTCAGGAGCTTTTTATATTTCAGGTTCGTGGGAGTAAGGGAGAAGTTCTATACATTTTGGATGCTACCAATCCACGACACTCCAACTGGCTTCGCTTTGTTCATGAGGCACCATCTCAGGAGCAGAAGAACTTGGCTGCCATTCAAGTGAGCTTATTTGCTTCTTATTTGTACTATGTATGCTCTGTGAGGGGAATGAACTAATTTCTAACTGCACTCCCTGTTTTAGATTTATTTCCCAATGACTTGCTTCAAATAACAGTAACTATCTCATAAAGCAGAGAAATCTCATCTAGTCAGCATATGCAGGAAAGGGCAAGTCTAGTTGTAAATTGACACCAGATCACTCACTTTATGGGAATTCTTGAGGGAACAAATTACATGGTCTGATATTGTCCTTGGCAGATCTTGTTTTCAAGTACTTTTAATTCATTCAGTGGATATTGATAGTTTCCTTAGTTTGTTGGTTGTTTGGCTCATAGTAGGATATTCTGTGTTATTATTTGGGAAAAGCTTCATGGAGAAAATTTACTTGGGTATATCCCCATGATTGGACTTTGAGCTTCTTAAGTGAGGATAGTGTATTACTCAGAATTTTCCAGAGAAATAGAACCAATAGGGTCTCTATGTCTATGTCTATGTCTATGTGTATGTGTGTGTGTGTACACACACACACATATATATATTAGAGAGAGACGGTGGGGGGTAGAGAGACAGAGACAGAGACACAGAGAGAGATTTATTATAAGGTATTGGCTCGTATGATTATGGAGGCTGGCAAATCCAAAATCTGCAGAGCTCAAAATCCCACTTTGAGTCTAGAGGCCATAGAACAAGGAAGCTGCTATAGAATTTGAATTTGAGAACCATCAGGCTGCCATAGAATCAAGAAGAACCAGTGTCCCACTTCACATGCCGTTAGGCTGGAAGAGCAGATATTACAGTGTGAAGGTCATAAAGCAGGAGAATTCTCTTATTTGGGGGAGGATCACCTTGTAGTTCAATTCAGGCCTTCAACTGACTGGATCAGGCTTACCCACATGTGGAGGGCAATTTGCTTCACTCAAGTCCATTTATTTAAATGTTAATTTCATGCCAAAACATCCTCACAGAAACACCCTGAATGATGTTTAAACAACTATTTGGGAATCCTGTGGCTCAGTTAACAAAATTAACCATCCCAAGTGGGAACCGTATTTTATTGAATTCTGTCTGTATCCCTGTATCCTAGTATAGTGCTGCATGTAATGTTAGGCTCTGATACAAACTATGAGTTGAACTTAGGTGATTCCACAGTAGAAACTCGGCCAAGAAGAGAAAAAGTTAAGGCAATAAGTTCTTAGAGGAGTTCTCTAATTAAAACTCACTGATTGGATGATTAACAGAACAAAAAAACATTACATTCTATTGGGGAATTGACTCATTTCATGGGAAAACCCAACTCATGGATCCTAAACTACAGAAGAAGCAGCAAAACAATGGTTAGCAGAAGTAAGAGAAGGGAAAATAATAAGGGAACTAGTATTTCTTTAAGTATTTACCATGTGTGCTGTTCTAGAAGCTTCATATACATCATGTATTTATTCATAAGAACTGTGAAAGTTTAATAATTTGCTGAGGGTTATCTAATTTCACTCAATTCTGAGTGTAATACCATTGGTCACAAGAGGGAAAATACATAGAATTAGGTTTTAAAGTAACCAGAAAGATAGTCATCTAGACTATTCCACTTCCTGGAATTTTTAGCTAACCAAATCTTTTCAGTACACATAAGTATTAGATATAACCAATGTGATTACTGTCTTTTTTTTTTTTTTTGTATGGATCAGTGAGAGATGCCTCTTACCGATAGGCTAGGGTGGGATGAAAAATAAGATCCTCCAGCAGTTAGAGATATTCAAGCCACTTTTTAGATTATTCATGACATACTTTTGATTCAACAACAGATTTAAACTGATCTCTTTAAATGTGTAGACATTAAGTTATTTCAAGTATTTTGTTTTATTTTTTGTGGTTTCTGGAGGCAGTCATCTCATAGCAGCTTTGGTTACCTCACAATTTTCATTTCCAGACTCAGTTTAAGTGCTTCCTTGTGAATGTTACCAATATCAAAAAGCCCATGAAATTTACTTTAGGCAAAACCATTGTTTTGTTTTCTTTATTATTGTGTTTTAGATAGTATTATTGTATTTATCTATCTATCTATCTATCTATCTATCTATCTATCTATTTATTTTAAGTTTATTTCTTTATTTTGAGAGAGAGTGGGGGAGGGGCAGAGAGAGAGGGAGAGAGAGAATCCCAAGCAGGCTCCACACTGTCAGCACAGTGCCTGACGTGGGGGTTCAATGTCACAAACCATGGGATAGGGCCTGAACTAAAATCAAGAGTCAGATGCTTCACCAAAAGAGCCACCCAGGTGCCCCGAGGAGGCTATTCTATTTAAAATAGATTCTTTCCTCCTTATGCTTAAATAATGATTTTAACCTTTGCTCAGATGACACCTTTTGTTTGAGAAATTTCTTCCTATTGGCTGTTATTTCTGTAGCATCAGTAGCTCTCTCCATTTGCCTGAGTTTCCAGGGTGTGCTCAGTTTTGAGTTTTGTCTCAGACTCCCTCAGATAATCCTTGTTTAAGTATTTCCTCTAACTGTACATTTTGCTTGTAATGATCCCTTTAGGTAATGGAGTACTATGTCAGTATTTGCTCTCTATGCCCTATTTATTTATTTCATTACATGGTGGCCACCTGCATATCTGTCTTTCTTAGTAACCGTGGTTGCTTGGACTTACAAAATTTTCATGTTCATTCTGTACATTCATTGTACAGCTTTTTTCTCTATATTAACCATCTTTCTTTACTTGAAAGACAATAGGAATCCACAAAACATTATTGTTGCAACTTTGATACTCTAAGAAATTATTATTTGGTTGAAGAGGAGGTGAAGTGGGGGTAGGATTAGAATAGGATTCATAGGGGCGCCTGGGTGGCGCAGTCGGTTAAGCGTCCGACTTCAGCCAGGTCACGATCTCGCGGTCCGGGAGTTCGAGCCCCGCGTCAGGCTCTGGGCTGATGGCTCGGAGCCTGGAGCCTGTTTCCGATTCTGTGTCTCCCTCTCTCTCTGCCCCTCCCCCGTTCATGGTCTGTCTCTCTCTGTCCCAAAAATAAATAAACGTTGGAAAAAAAAAAAATTAAAAAAAAAAAAAAGAATAGGATTCATTAACTAGAGGCTCTGTGAAGTTTCATACTTGAATTTAATTAGAATCTGTTCAGAGGCCACTGTGAGTATCTTTGGGTGCACAAGTGATGACAGGGCCTTTTAATTCCTTTTAATGTTGTTTGGGCCTTTACTTAGATGGGGGTTTAGTGCACTGTTACCATGTTTCTTGCCATGGAGCACAGTATGGATCTTTGTTAGCTCCCTTGATGGAACCTCTTTTTCACTTGAACAGTAGCTGGAGTAGCAGATTGTTCAGGGTTCAAAATCACATCTGAGCTGGGGGCAGAGGACATAATGCTTGGGTCACAAGGCTGACAGTGATGTCAGCCTTCTAATTCGTTGGGATAATCTCCTGAGGGTTGCATTCCAGAAACATTGAGTTGGTAGGAGAAGATCATAATGTTTCCTGCATAACATTATGAATCACTTACATTCCAAATTGTATCTGAAATTTGGGGTATTCAGGAAATTTTTTATTTGAGCTGTATGTCCCAGGAGTGGAGTAAATGAGAAACATTTGTGGCTATGTGGCTTGCTTGGTGGAAAACGTCAATACTTGGTCCAATTTTTTTGGACTAGGGATTAAGAATTTGAGGTCTGTTTTGGCAGTGGATTGAAACTCCTTTTTGGAGACTTAGTTTACTTGTAGTTTTGCAATTTATTTGATTTTGGAAAATTTGCTTTGGAAATGATTTAAATATATGAATTATTGAAGGATCTCTTCAGCAAAAAATTCTTCCCACATGCACACATTTTAGAATAATTAGTTGAACTGTATGTCCAGACTTATGAAAAATATTTCCAACTGAACCAGACAATTCAAAGTGTGAAAGATGTGACTTAAAATGAACCAAAAGAATTCTTAGGCTCCATAAAAAAATGGGTGATTCTTATTAAGTACTAATTTTGTTACCCCAAAGGAAAAAATGTACTATTTGAAAAAAAAGATTTGACCTACTCAGTGTTTTGCAGGCTTTAAACATTTTCTGATCTTTTCATAGAAAACTATTTAAGTACAGGATTATGCATTTAAAGTTGAGACTTTGAATTCTTGGGACATTTCAGAGAGAGTGCTACATCTCATGTTCTTAAGGACATATTTCCAGGCATCGCTTCCCTGGGACTTTTTGCAATATATTATCAACATAAATGAAAAGGTGTCTTGGTGTTATAGAGAAAAAGGAGCATATGGAAAAACGTTTGGGTTTTGATATACCTCATAAGGGATGTCACATTGTGGAGATGGTCTAAATAAGTTGAGAGAGCACTAGGTATTGAGCCAAACTTGTGACGTCAACACAGGCGGGTCCCAATTCTGATGTCAGTTTAGTTGTCCCATTACCAGGAGAGCTATTTTATTACATGTTCTTTTCTGTCCTTCCTCTGCCTTGTGTGAGGATGGACAGACACTCTTACTTTATCCTGGAGTCTTCTGGTGACACATGATATTTCAAAATGGCAGAGCTGGGGGATCAAATGTAGATTTCCTAAGAGTGAAGCAACTAGAATATTTTTAAAGCATGGATAAGACTTTATCCATTGTCATCCAGACACTTATCAAATAGTGTTGATGTAGCATTCATATAGCAGGTACCATTATAGCAACCAAGCAACCAAAAAATAAAAAAAAAAAAAATCAAAAAGATTTTTCATTTCTACACCAAATTAGTTTTCTCTAATTTAGTTTCTTCTCTATTTCTGTTTCTTCTTATCAGATTTATATAAGTGGCATTTTTATAATATTTTCTAGAATCTGTTACAGAATATTAAGGTACAACTGTCTAATGATTTTCTTCAGTAATACCATAAAAATATCAGTTAAATAATATGCAAATCTTTTAAGAGATTATCTTACAGCAAAGTACATATTTGCCTTTCATGAGGTAAAAGTTTAAATAAAGTACAATTACAAGTACAATTACAAGCAGTTGGTCCTCTGAAGTTTTAAATTCTAGCTCTGCTGTGGCCACATATTCCTGTAGGGAGCAGAGGAATTATTATATTGTTTGTCAATTTATTATTCTAAGTCAGAGTATAATTTATTGACAAGTCAAATGAGTATTTATAGAAATATCCTTAAGTGATGCATAGCGATAACCTTGAAATATATGTTAATCCTTAGTAATGATGATGAAGATGGCAGCTAACACTTATTGAACACTTACTATGTGCCAGTAAGTGCTTCTGTGTATTATAACCCTGATCCTTACCCTGACCCTATGAGGAAGGTGCTGTAATTGTCACCAACCTTTGTAAGCTGAGGATGCTGATACACAGACTCTAAGTAACTTGCCTGAGACCACACAGCCAAGAAGTACTGGCTAGGAATTGAACCCAGGTGACCTGTCTTCTCTTCCCACCCTCTGAACCTCTGTGCTCTAAAACCTTAGAGTTGAGATAATTTATAAAGGAGTAAATTCAGATTTTGAGAACGTTCCATGTTTCTGAACTTGCTACCTAGGTATTTTGAAACTGCTGAACATTTGCAAAATTGTTTGTTTATTTATATAAAGTTTTTATTTAAATTCTAGTTCCATTTATGGTAAAAATGGTTTCAGGTATAGAATTTAGTGATTAGTCACTTACATATAACACCCAGTGCTCATCACAACCAGTGCCGTCCCCAATACCCATCACTTATTTAGCCCATCCCCCCACCTAACACCTTGCAGCAGCCCTGTTTGTTTTGTGTAGCTAAGAGTCTCTTATGGTTTGCTTTTCTTTTTTTCTCCCTTCCCTATGTTCAGTTTAAAAATATAGATATTTTAAAGTTATTTACATCATGTATTCCTTTATCTTTTTTAAGTTCTCAAGCTATCCTGAATTCAAGCATTGCACCTTCTTTTCCTTTACATAAAGGTCATGCTTAGGTAATATCTGTCCTTGTCTCTTCTCTCCTTTGGTTCCTTTCTCCCCAGCTGCTAGCTAATGTGTTAAAAGTGTGTTACAGTTAACATTTAAATCTCTTGATATTAATAATAGTAAAATTCTAGGATCTGAGCATGGCAGGTTGAGTATAGGGGAAAATTTTGAGTAGGTGGGACTTCCTGGGCTTTTGAAGCAAGACACCATACAGGTAATTTCTTCTACTATCTCCATTGAAGACTACTCCCGCTTGCCAGTGTCCATGTCTCATCCAGCAACAAAACAGACCGTTGTGGCACCTTTGACTATGAGCTATTCTGTGAATCACTTTTATTAGAGAATTTCTTTTGAATAATTTTTCAGAATGATTTTCATCTATCTTGTCTTATCTGTATCTGTTTGTGATTGTATTAGTTATCTATTGTTATGTAACAAATTTGCCTCAGATTTAACAGTTTGAAACAAAGAACATTCATTACTTCATACATGTTCTGAGGATCAGGAATTTAGGAGCAACTTAACTTGGGTGGTCCTGGAGTTCTAGCTCAAGGACTGCCATGAAGTTGTGATCAAGCATTAATTATCTGGGTCTGTTTGATCTCCAAAGACTTGATTAGGGGTGGGGATTCTACTTCCAGGATCACTCACATGGCTTCTTTACCATGTAAACATTCCCGGGGGTTCCTTATGACATGAAAGTTTGCTTCTCTGAGAGTGATGCGAGAATGAGAGAGAGAGAGAGAGAGAAGGAGAGAGGTGGGGGGGAGGGGGAGAGACAAGCAATCTTTTATAACCAAGGTTTGGGAATGACATACTGTACCATTATTGCTGTGGAATGCTACTAGTCACATAGACACAGACCAACCCTGGTATAGTGGAGGAGGGGACTACACAAGGGTAGTGAATTCCAGGAGGTGGGGCATCATTGGGGGCCATCTTTAAGGCTGGCTCTGGCAATGGTCAATGAGGAAAATTTGCTTTAGAGCACAACAGGGAAAGGTTAAAGTTCGTGGACAAAACAAGGACTTGATACAGACTCAGAGGAATGCAGAACCAGCCCAGTTTGGATATTATTAAGAAAGGCAATTTAAGCAGTAGATTCCTGGCTCTGACCCTTGCTGGCTGAGCAGTTCACTTAATGCATTCATTCACCTGATAGCTCTTGAGGATCTGCTGTGTGCCAGGGCCTGTCCAGAACGCTGGAGATATTGTAGTTAAAAAGACGAGCTAGTTACTGTCTCCATAGTGGTCAAAATAATCTTTGAACTCTTCCTTTTTGTGAATTAATGATAACAATACCACCTCATTGGATTTTGTGAAGATTAAATTAAACAAGGGTAACATATGCCAAACACCTGGCCCCTATGTGTGCCAGTATAAGTTAGCAACTATTTTCATGATCACAGCTCTGCCAGGTTTATAGTTTTTGTCTTTATCGTTTTGTTTCTATAGAAAACAGAGCAAAATCTACTTCATTTCTTCTAACATCTTCTCGAGGTAGCAAGTATAAATTCCAAGCATGTAGAAGACTCTTTAGTAAGTAAGTATTCACCACTCAGGGAACAACCTGCTATGTGGAATGACTAAATCCTAGCGGGCCTGCTCTCAACTATGCAGCGGCAGCCTGCTTGCCTGCTCCTGAGTGTCCTGGTTGCTGGATGCACAGGGAAGCATGCGTCTGCCCAGGCCACTTGCTTGCTGTGACTCTGTATTGGCTGTAGCTGTGTGGCTTGTCTTCCCTTTGGAAAGATAACTAGGACTTTGTAAATGTGAGAAATGTCCTGTGGGGAAGGTGCCCTGTTGTACTGTGCAGAGACCTTTATCAGATACAGTGATTTGGACAACCTTTAGAGATAGGTTGAAGATCATTTTGATTGTGCTAAGACACTTTTCAGCTTTTTAAAAGAAGCAGGTTTTGTGCAGGCCGATTGTCTCTTAGCACATCGACATTCTGCCTGCTTTCAGGTATCTTTCAGAATGGGGAATGCTGGATGTTCGTAGGTATTGTCTCTAGAAATCATTTAAAAGGCTCCTGTGCTTTCGTAATTTGTAACCCAGCAAGGTCCACCTCTGTGGCATTAACCAAAGGGAAGCTAGAGGGCCAAAGAATGCTTATTTCCTAATTGATTTGGGGCCTTTGTTAATAGGATTGGTGATAGTGTAACTATGAAGTAGAACTTAAAATAGGAATTCTGTGAAATTATTCTTCTGGGAGGAAAAGCGTTGAGTCTTATATTTAAAACTTAATTTAAATTTATTACTAATTTAAAAGTAAATTCTATTTAATTTAATTTAATCTAGAATTTTTAAAATTTAAAAGCAAATTATTTAATTTAAAAATTTCCCAATACCTCCAGAATAGAAATCCAAACTGCCTAATATGTCCGTGGGCTCACTTGGAGAAATCATTTACTTATACATGTGTTTCTGTCACTGGACTGAGATTGTCAAGAACAGTCTGTATTGGTTATGTTTGTTTTCCCGCTGCCCACGTGGCCTGGATGTATCTAGTCGGGCTCAGCGAGCGCTCAGTGACCTGGCCTCACTGCTCCTTCCACTGCTTTTTCTTTCCTGATGTATACCTAGTTGGTTGTGCCTTGTCAGTTTGGAAGAAAGCTTATGTCTGTTTCCTTTGAAATAACAGAAAGCAAATGCTTCCACTTGAACTCTGGTCTGCTGTTTATGTGTATGTGAGTATTTGGTCTGGCAAGGTGTTACATTTTTACTCTGTGAGTGCTGAGTATGTACTGGTATGTGTGCATACATTTCAGTCTACTGTGTGAGTATTTTATCTCTTAGATGACTGTGTGGCCAACAGCACCTTGTTGTTAAGTCAGAGATTTTTTTTTTTTTTTTTTTTTTTACAGATATTACTACAGATAGTCTTAAGTTTAGATACTCCGTTGATTAACAACCCAGCAAGCAGTCCACTCTGGACTAACTCAGAAACCTAGGCTATGGAATAGGGAAGTGACAGAGGTTCGTGGGAAAGATGATATTTGCTGCGAGCTGGTTCTTTGAAATTATACTTAACAAATGTAATATTAGGATTTGAAAATTAATCAGCACTGTATTAAATACACTGGAACTGTGCTTTATAATTACAAGGTTTAAGAAGAGATGTGGTAGAAACTAAAAAGAAGAAAGTTTAAAATATTGTAGTTGCTAAAAAATATAATGTAAAGAAGAGGCATTTGTGTTAGATACAGTGAAGCAAATAACATGAATACCCCATATCAGAGGAGGAAATTAAAATTATGTATATATAATTATATATAATATATTATATGTATATATAATAATATTATTATATGTATTATATGTACATATATGTATATATTATATATTTATATATTATGTATATGTATTATATGTACATATATGTAATATATGTATATATTATATATTATTATATGTATATATATTATATTATTATATATACATATATATTTAAGTGTTAAATCTAAAATATAGACAACAAAAATATACTACTTGTTTTCAAGCAAGATTTTTTTGGGTATAAACATAAAGAGTAAAATGGCTTTATTTTTGTTTTTTTAAAACTGGAGATACATTTTATGATGAGTTTTAGATTATTTTTTAATGACTGATATTAAATACAGTAGTCAGTAAACTGCAGAGTGAAGTTAATTTAATGCATATAACACAAACACTAGAATTAGCCACATTTAGTTATGAAGGGAAGTTGGGTTTTCTAGGGAAATTTTTATTTAAAGACATGTGCTCCATTCAGTGCATGTGTGGGTTCTCATAAAAGGTTCAGCTACTACTTAGCAATACAAAGTAAAATGTGAAGTTCTACATTATATCACTGAATTAATAAAATATTCAAAAGAAAGTATAAAATTTATGTTATAATTTATATGTCTTTCAATTAATGTAACCTGCAATAAAGTTATACTGTATCCAGGTAAGTATATTAAATTCTGAGAATTTGAGAAAACTGGCTCACAAAACCTTAGGAAAAATGTTTCTTAGAATCTAATCTAATCATCCTTAATTGTGTCTTAGTCCTCTTTAAAAATCTCACATGATTCAAAAAAGACATCTTGGGGAAAGGAAAAAGGAAGATTAGTTACTGAGTTGTAGACTATTATTTGTGCTGCTTTATTGCATCAAGAAGGTAGGTACAGAGTTGAATGGGAGGGGAATTCTAAGATTTGAATTGTGACATTCCCTTTTACTTGGAGTATGTTTAGCAAGAGTCTGGAAAGTAATTAAGTATATCATTATCATGGCTGACTTACGTCAAAACTATACACACTTTTTATTATGCTTAATTAAATGCATAATCAGTTGAATAATGCATCTATTATTTCTTAAGTTGGGACTTAATATACATTTTATTTAAATTCACCTCAGTGGGCAGAGATTAAAGCAATATTTCCTGGTTTCTTGTGGTTAACTAAGTCCTTTGAGATATTGCTGTGCACACTTAATGGTTGTTTACATATCTGTCTATGCTATTAGTCTTTTTTTCCTCTCTTTCGTTCGCTCATTCGTTCTATTAGTTTTCCATACAGGAAAAAGGAACAAGAAGGGGCATGGTCATTCTTGCCAAGAGTTAACCTGACTGTTCTTCTGGCAATAGCATGTAAACCCAGCTAGGCTTTTGAGAGCTTTCCTTCTGTGACTTAATTCAATCCGCCCATTTCTAGACTTTGGAGCGTAGTGTGCTTATAAGTAGCTTTTCTTCCCTTTTCTCATTTTCTTTTCTTTATCAGTTTTAAATGCATATTATTGGGCATTTATATGCTTTTATTAAACTTCTGTAAATATATTCTGCTTTATTTTTTTAATGTTTATTTATTTTGAGAGAGAGAGAAAGAGAGAAAGAGAGAGAGAGAGAGAGAGCCTGAGCATACAAGATGGGGAGGGGCAAAGAGAGGGAGACAGAGAATCCCAAGCAGGCTTCATACTGTCAGCACAGAGCCCAATACAGGGCTTGATCCCATGAACCACGAGATCATAACCTGAGCCGAAGGCAAGAGTCGGATACTTAACCAATTGAGCCACCCAGGTGATCTGATATTCTGCTGTATTTCAATTCATGGTAAGATCGATGCCACATTGTATAGAAAAGTGATATATGATAATCCCTTGAAATACTTTGCACCTTGTTATTCAATAACACGATTTTTAACTCTGTTGAGATCATCTAAAACCCGTAGGAAACCCTATCATAATTTTAACCCTAGAAAATCAGTCACTAAAACTAAAAACAAAACAAGACAAATGAAAACTGATTATCCATAGTTATGAAATGAGATTTCAAATTGTGCCACTTTGGGCCATTATAAAAATTTGTCACATTTTTGTATCAACATTATCTTACTTAATTTTAACAGTCCGCCTCCCCCAAATGGTAGTATTATCCCATTTTGCAGATGAAAAAGCTGAGCCCGAGTTTATAGAGCCTTGGAATAGTGGAGCAGAGCTTCCCATCCCATATCCATATTCTCCCAATCAGAGGGATGATGAGCACCGGAGTCAATTTTTATCTAGAAGAAACAGAGGAATACATGTACATTTAGGAGCAATTCTGAATATATGCTTCAAGTACATTTTTTTGGTCACCATGCTGTATATGATATTTTCAGGACCTATTTATTTTATAACTGAAAGTTGGTACCTGTTGACTAATTTCACCCATATTACCAATAAATGCATTTTTAGTAAATGAATTGGGGTGATAGTTACAACTGACCTATTGCCAAAGCTAGTGAAATATGTAACTGAGACTTAGAGGAGAAATCACAGATAGAGGTCACTGGGGATTGAGGACACTCTATTTAGAGGTTCAGTGGTTAAGAGAATATAACTAGCCTGTTTTAATGTTTGGAAATACATGAAAATTAAAAGATATTCTAAGAATATATATTCACCGCTTATTTTGGTGAATGTTAACAAAGGTGATATGTATAAAACTTGCACATCCATCAGCTCTGACAGCAAACGTGCACACCTACTTACAAGCCCACTCATTCTCTTTCCTTTCTCCCAGCATAGAGAAGTGTCCCCTCCTCTCTCCTGAGAACAAGTCTTCCACCTGTGTACCTCCTTCTGATGAACACTTCTGACATAGAGTATCCCTTCTCTTCACTCGATACTCACCCTCTCAAACTCAACAGGGTTCTTGTCATTGATTTTAAACACTCACACTTCTCTTTTCAAAATCGTTTCCTCTTGTTTCTACATCCCCTTGCAGCGGGGATCCTCTCTCCTTACTTGAATTGTCTCTATGCTGGGTCTCCGGTTTTCTCACCTCTGGCACACTCCTCAACCCACACTGACCTGGCTTCTGGTGGCTCTCTTTCAGGCCACCAGTGCTCTCTGCATCACTAAAGCATTCCAGGCTTTTTGGACCTCCTTCTGCTAGATCTGCTCAGCAGCATTAGGTGTTGTTGACAAATACCTTCGTCTTGAAGTGCTCTCTTCCTTTGTCTTCTCTGAAACCACCTCCTAGCCACTCATTTTCATTCCTTTTTTTGCAGCTTATACTTTTTTTTTTTTTTACCCAGCTATTGAATATTTGAGTTCCTTCCACTTGTTCTACACATGCATGTTCCCTTTTCCCTTTGCTAGAGTCCTCTGTTTGTGTCCTGTAGATCTAAGCTAAGTCATCACATTGCCAAGAGGCCATCCTTGAACCTCAGATGAGATCAGCTCTCTCCATTATATACTCCATTAGCAGCATGTTCTTCACTGTCCTTGCATTCATCAAGTTGTTTTCCATTTTTTTGGTGGTATCAATGGCTTACTCCTAGTCTCTAAGCTCTTTGAGGGTGGGTACTGTGTCTGTTTTATTTCACTATGTTATACTTCATCTTAGCATAGCTCTTGGCACATACTTGCTTAATTTTTTTTTTCAAATGAATTACTTATCTCTATCAAAAGTGTTTCTTTGTTAAAATGAGAAAAAAAAACAGTAGAATTAAAACTATTCATATTGAAAGCTTACTGCTCTGAAATTATCTGTAGGTTATTCAATGTTCCCTTTTTGTCTAGGTTAATATGTTTTATTTGGCTAGAAGTTATTTCAAATGTACTTTAGTTTTTTTATCAGATAGATTCCATTGTAGTGGTGTAACAAACATCTTACATTTCGAGTTTGATTGTGTTAGTCAGTGTTCTCCAGAGAAGCAGAATCGATAGGATGTGTATGTATATGTGTAGGTACGTGTGTGTAAAGAGACTTTATTAAAATAATTGGCTCATATGATTATGGAGGCTGACAAGTCCCAAGATCTGCAGGGTGAGCCAGCAAACTGGGGACCAGGGGGACCTGATATTCTACTTCTAGCCTGAGTTTGAAGGCCTGAGAACCTGAAGAACTGAGGGTATAGTTTAAGTTTGAAGGTCCTCAGGCTTGAGACACAGGATGTGTTTTATCTCAAGTTCAAAGGCAGGAAACAGCTGTTGTACCAGTATGGAGGAAATCAGGCAGGAGGAATTCTACTCAGTGGAGGGTCAGTCTTGTTCTGTTCTGGCCTTCAACTGATTGGATGAGGCCCACCCATATTGTGGCGAGCAAGCTCTTATAGTCAGCCTATGGACTGACATGTTAATCTTATTTAAAAACACTCTCACAGATACACCCAGAATAATGTTTGACCAGATATCTGGACACCCTGTGGTCCAGTCAAGTTGATATGTAAAATTTACCATCATATTGATCATATGAACAAAATTTCTTATATGTTTCTACTTTTCAGTCTTTTTTTTTTTTTTTTTTTTTTTTTCTGTCTCATTAGTCTGAGGTGGTTGCCTTACAAACACTGCAATTCACAGGGCACGTTTCATCTGTGCCTGACTTCTCAGTCACTCCACGTATTAAAGTGGCTTTGTCAGTCTACTTTTCTACAGTTTTTCTGTAATACCCAGTGTTACAGCTCGGTTTGTTGCTTTCCATAACCTAATCTACCCTTTGCAGCACTGTCAGTTTGCTGATGTTGTGTTCCCTATTTTAAAAAGCCCACTCCCTTTCAATCTTATTATCTTTTTTTTTAAAAAAAATTGTAACATTTATTCACTTCTGAGAGACGAGACAGAGTGTGAGCAGGGGAAGGGCAGAGAGAGAGGGAGACACAGAATCTGAAGCAGGCTCCAGGCTCTGAGTTGTCAGCACAGAGCCTGATGCGGGGCTTGAACCCACAAACTGACATCATGACCTGAGCTGAAGTCAGACGTCCAGCCGACTGAGCCACCAAGGAATCCCTCAATCCTACTATCTTGTCTAAAACTTATCCAGCCTATAGGGTTTGGAGTGAATTTCAAAGGCTGTTGTGAAACCGTCTCTAAAAATTCCATAGCTGCTGCTGTCTGTACAATTGTCTTGGCCCTTGTTGCTCCATTTTGTAATTTAACCGGTTTGTTCTGTTTCCACCAAAAGTATGTAAAGGTCTGCAGAGCAGAAAACGGTATGGGTATTCTTGTGAGTGTGGATGTTCTGCAGTGCCGTGCACATTATATATGGCAATAAATGCATTCAATGGACATTCAGTTTCTCTCATGTGTTTTTGAATTGACTTTTGTTATGTTGAGTGCGGTTCTCTTTCCAGGAAGCACATCTGCTTGTCTAATCTGTTCTCTTATTTCCAGTTGGTTGAAACACTCTCAATTGTTGGCTAACTTTTGAATTCTTAAGAATTTGTTGGGAATGGGAAATTGATTCCCCAACCCTTTTTGTAGCAAATTCCACTTTCCTGAGTGACTCTCTTGCTTTTACAGTCTTATTAATTCAAAAGGAAATGACAATTATTTTTCTCTTACTTAGTTCAATTCAGTGGGTCCTTTGTGGATAGCCTTCAGTGAACAAGGTGTTGAGTCAGGTATTGACATTTACACATAGTTGGATATGACGTAGTGCCTGCCCTCAGGGAACAAGCAATCTTTGGAGAAAGGAAGAGGCAAGGGGAAGGAGATACCTGTGTTTAGCTAATTCTCATGCCATTTAGAATAATGAATATTTTGGGAATGATAGTTTATATATAATTTGAGGATATAATCCCTTTCCTCATGGAGTTTCCAGCCCATTTGGGGGATGCAGCTAAATAAATGCAGATCAGGGTGGTAAATACTTTGATGGGGACAGCATAGACAGGGAGGCATGTGTGGGGAACCTGTTGTTCAGACCTGGTAATATAATAATTTGGTGGGAATTCTTTTTTCCAATGTGATAGGGACCAGTACTTGGTCAAGTAATAGAAAAAGTTTGTTCTAGTAGGGATCATAGAATTGGTATTTCAACCATTTTATTTTAACTTGTTTTATAAATATACATTGATTCTTTATTTTTTGTTTTTATTTTTATTTTTATTTTTTGATTTATGACCACAGCCTTCTTGATACTGAGTATAGGTATTCTCACTAGAGTTTGCTACCATATTTTTTCATAACCACTCCTTATAGTATTCAGTTTTGCTATTTTTAAAGTAATATGAGTAAAGTTTCTTTCCTGCAAAGCAGCCTGAGTGTAGAATCCTTCCAGATTTATGATTCCCCTCATATTTTGTAATTGCTTTGCCTTCTGTAATTTGACAATTTTTTTAGACTCACCTTTGAGTCTTCAAAATGTACAACTGGTTTTCTTTGAAACGGTTGAATATTTTCTTTCTCATATATCTTTGGCTTATGTAATACTGAGGTAAGTTACTAATTAAAACGACTTGTACAAGTGACATTAAACAGGTGTGGGAGCAAGCACAACAGACAGTTGGGACAGAAGCACACAAGTTAAGTGGTGAGGACAGAGGAATGAGGGAAAGCAGAGGGCAGGCTGCTGAGAAGACTTCTCTGGGCATCATTCAGCAGACTTGATGTAGAGTGTCAGGTAAATCTGGGAATGAGTTAAGTGGAGGCCACTTAAAAGAGTTTCTGATGTTAAATAGAGCAGATATGCTGTGAGAACACAGTATTTCCTCTAATTGCTTCTATGTAAAATAGCCGCTCTGTTCTCCATAGCATAATCTTACTCTAAGATTGCTTGGCCCGTCAGTATTGACTTATAACATATCTAAGTAAAATAGCTGAGGTATAGTTTTTTTTGTTTTTTTTTTTTTAATATTTGTTTGTTTGTGAAGAGCCACTGTTTCTTAGGATCACATTATGTGTTTTCTATGTAACAAATTTTTCTTTTTATTCTTCTCATCTTTTCTGTTGACTCGTTTCTCCATGGTGTCAGATTTGTTCTGGAAGATGCCTCAAAGATTACTATCTTTGCTTGAGCCCCTCAGAGAAAGATAGCATATATGTTAGTGATCTGTAATTATTGTATTTTGTTTATGGACTTGGTTTTTTGTCTAATATAGTACTCATTCCTAGGAATCATATCAAACAATCTCCTTGATGTGTGGCTGATTATCAGCTGTGATTAGAAAAGAAATTATTTTATTTACATTTGTTTGAAACTTCCATTTTTTAAATAGGGCTTGACTGATGCACTGTAAACATGAAATTAACTTATTTTGCACCATTCACTCTTTTAAATATACCTGTCATTTTCCGGCTTCACACTATTCTCTTTGATGTTTTCTTCTTACTCACCAAGAAAATAATTTTAAAAGTATTATTTTGCTTAAATCATTGTATCAGTCAACTTTTGCCAAGAAGACTGTCCTATGAGCCTTAAAGTCTTAGTGGTTTATAGCAACAAGGATTTAGTTATTGTCCATGCAGGTATGGGCTACTGGAGACTGTGACTCTTTCCACCATTCGGTTCCACGTGGTGAACCATGGTGTCTAAAGTAACAGCACTGACCAGAGACATGCGTTTTTCTGGCAGAAGGGAAAGAGCAGTGGCCCAAACATGTGACGACTCTTAAAGCTTTCTCTTGGACATGGTTCACTTCTCTTCCAGTCACATTTCATGGGTCAGTACAAGTCACCTTGTCAAACCTGATACAGTACACGCCTCCCACAGATGCCACTCTGAGCCACATCACAGTGGTGCAGCCCCCTCCTCAGAGGGGAGTAAATAAATAGGAATGCAATGTTCTATTATAGTTGTCTCATTTTATTTATTTTTAATAAAGTATTTTTGTATTTTTTAAATGTTTATTTATTTTGAGAGAGAGGGGGGGAGAGAGAGAGAGAGAAAATGTGAGTGGGGGAGGGGCAGAGAAAGAGGGAGAGAGAGACTCCCAAGCAGGCTTCATGTTAGCACAGAGCCCGATGTGGGGCTCAATCTCTTGAACCATGAGATCATGACCTGAGCCTAAATCAAGAGTCAGATGCTTAATCAATGGAGCCACTCAGGTGGCCCAGTTATGTCTCATTTTAAATGTTTTTAGTTTTATTATTAGATCGCTATTAATAGATATGCTTTGTGAATTTCACTATGGAAATGATTATTTTTTTATATTTTTCAGCTTTGTATATTGAGCTCTACAGAAATGATGTTGATACACAGGTTAAGACTGAATCAGGGTTTTTGTAAAGAAGAATTACTTGAGAAGATATTAAATATGGAATTCTTCCTATTTCATTACGTTTTCTTTTCTCCATCTTTACCACTTGTTTCCTACTTCTGTTGATAATTGAATAGGAGTCTCAACTTTTTTTCCTCCACATTGGTATAGTTTCAATTTGTAACCTCAAGCATTTTGAAGATGATTTCCTATCGTGTTGATTAGTCATTAGTTGTCTTGGCTGGATAATCTGAATTTTCACTACTTACTACCTTTTCAATACAATGAATTGTGCCTTTGCCAGTGTCACAATCATGACTTCTTCTTACGTTGTCCACATGTATCCTCCTAAATCACCACTATCTGGATTATGGTAATAGCCTACCACAAAAAGTAAATAAAGGAAAATATCAGTAAACTTTTTACTAATAAGTACTTTTCTTTTGTAGACACGGCCTTTTAATATTCTTTTTATTCTTTTTTTTTTCACTATTCATTATTTGTAAAATGGTGAGCAAGTGTTATGAGTAAAGCTTACACTGTGGGGGATACCTGGTAATTCTTGTTTGCTGCCTTGAGGAAATTATCTTTGGAGAGATAAAATCAACATGTATTAGAATTTTACTGGTCATATGAATTAAATGACAAAAAACAGGAATAAATTGCAAGCGCCCAATAAACCTAAGGCATTATATATGGAGAAAACTCCTGGAACCTAATTCAGTAGATTAGAGAGTTTCATGGAGAAGGATGAAAATGAGGTGTGCCTCAGATGACACTGAGGAGTTGTAGCAAGGAGGCTAGGTGGCATCTTTGCAATTGTACTAACACGGGAATAAATTCAGTATTTTCTGAGAGCAAGTATACCAGTTGGACGGAAGAACAGGAGGCAGCTTCATTTGAAGGACAGTTGAGGATGAGAGGACAAAGTGGGTTCAGATTATGGGAGTCTATTTGATAAGCCTTTGGAGCTGTACTTGAGGATGTGACTGGTTCTGTATGTTGAGAATCCTGAGCTGGGGCTGGAGACTGTGGGAGTTTAGAATTTAGAGTTTAGAATTTGGAGAGCATGATGAGTGTAGTTAGGGTGACCAACTGTCCTAGCTTGCCCCCGACTCTTTCAGTTTGAGCTTTGAAAGCCCCATGTCTTGGGAAACCCAAGTCACAGACAAAGCAGATGGCTTGTCACTTTTAGGTATAGTTCAGATATAGTTTAGTACGTTAACAAGTGAACAGAGTGTGACAACCAGAAATCCAAAGCAGTTCAGAGCTCTGGTAGGCAGGCAGTGGAATTTAATTATATTTTGGCTGAGGGCAGTTTGGCCAAATGGAATTTATCAAAAACAGCAATGTCAAAGCAACGTTATGTGGCAGTTGGGTTGAAATAAATTTTGAAAAAAAGTGAATATTTTAACCACTGGCTTTCAAATTTTGCATAGTTATAATAGTAATGATAATAATAGCTGCTACCATTCATAAATGCTTATCATTTATGCCAGGCACCTTACTAGGTTTTACAAATATTTTCACTTTTATCCTTACAATTAACCTATGACATAGGAATTATTTTCTCCATTTTACAAATGAAGAAACTGGTGGTTCTAGAAATTAAGCTTTTTGCACAGTCATACAGCTAATTAATTAATCATAAAACGAGACTTTGAACCCTGGCCAGCCCAAAAAAGCCTGTGCTCCTTAGTCACTCTGCAGCACTGCTTTCTGATATCAAGGAACCAGGTTTGTTTATTATTTATTATTTTATTTTACTACAAAAGTAACACTTATTAATTCTATGGACTAGCAGAAGAGATTCTGCAAAATACTTAGAATTACCTCTACTTAGAAACAAGTTCTGTTAACATGTTTGTTGATATATTTTTCTTTTTGGGGCACATTATCTATCTACCTATCTATCTATATATTTATCTAACTATATTGATACATATATGACATGTTATTATAGAAATTACATTTGGTAAATTTTAAAACCAATTGTTAGGCATTTAATTTTTTTCCAATTTATATTATTGGACACGTAGGCTGCAACATTTTGATGGTATAAACAGCTTACGGTAGAAATAATTAGCTGAGGGGCATCTGGGTGGCTCAGTCTTTTGAGAGTTCGACTTTTGATTTTGGCTCAGGTCATACTCTCACAGTTTGTGAGTTCAAGCCCTGTGCAGAGACCACTTGGGATTCTCTGTCTCCCTCTCTCTCTGCCCCTCCTCAACTGTATCTCTAAATAGATAGATAGATAGATAGATAGATAGATAGATAGATAGATAAAAAAATAAATAAATAAACTTTAAAATAAGAATTAGCTGAAAATAATATACAAATAAATAAAGCAAAATGAAACAAGACTAAAAAAAAAAATTCAAGAGCTGAATAATAATTGTAAAACCACTCACTCTATGTTGTATCCCAACACAATGAAAACCACTGGCTGAGGAATATTTGCTTTTGAACAGATCATCATGTTGAACAGCCTTCTTGCAGCTAACAGGTTTTCAGCAAAATCACCTGGAGCCCATAACAGGAACCATAAGCAGGACGCCAGAACCCAGGCAGAGTCAGGGAAGGCACTAACCCCTAAAATGTAAGGAGTGATTCTCTTACAGAAGGAACTGTGTTCAGGGGAAAAAGCCACAAACCCGAAGATGGGAAATAAGAGCTGTAATAAGAAGTAAATTTCAGGATCAAAATATTAAAACAGTCATCAAAGCTGGAGCACAAGGTTAGAATCCCAGGACTTTGAGTCAATACCCTTTAAGTCCTTCTTGCCAAAGGGCAGGCGATTGGGGCTGGGGTGAGCCTACAGGTAAGGAATATTGGAGTTCAAGAGAACTCCAGAGATTAGGAATCTGGCAGGGTCTGCCAATGGGAAGTTTTGAAGAAAGAGAATAATATAATGAAAAGTTGTGATTAACTTAGTGAAGTGTAGGCAAGGAACAATTTAAGAGGATACTTCTTAAAACCATTGTGGTAGCAAATTGGCTAGGCACTGGTAAGAATTATATAATAAAGCTATCCAGATATTTCTATTAAATAAGTAGATTGGAGTAATACCATGACATTCCTTTTACCATATTTTTGGCATATAGACAAAACATGTAGTTGGTCCTTGGTGGGTATAATGCTATTGCTTTTATTAAGTCAAGGTTTTAACTGGTATATTAAAATTTTCTTTTCTTATGGAGCCCCTGAATGGCATGCTGTGTCTTATGACCGAAGTTTAAGTTAATGTTATCATGTTTTAAAATTAAAAATGATTTTTTCTTGGTGCTATGAGGGCCATCACAAACTTGATTATTAATATTCTGGAAAGATGCTTCAATTAAATTTCTTGGATATTGATCAGATAAGCACTAAGATTTATGATTGTGTTCTGACATCTTCATTAGGTGAGTCCTTTGTTGCTTTTGGTAACTATTAACAAGTGGTTTCCAAACCCTGGAAATTACCACTTCTGAGTTCATTTAAAAAGAGACCTCTCTTTTGCTGAATGTCTGCATAGTTTTTGTTGGTTGGTTTGTTTATTTTCTTGCACAAAGTGTAACAATTGAATAGAAGTTAATTGTGTTCTTAATTAGAAATCACTTTAGGTTTCTGGAGGTTTGAAGTTACAAAAATTGCAAGGATGCTGTAAATATAGAAACTTCCTTTATTTTATTTTTTTTTTCAACGTTTTATTTATTTTTGGGACAGAGAGAGACAGAGCATGAACGGGGGAGGGGCAGAGAGAGAGGGAGACACAGAATCGGAAACAGGCTCCAGGCTCTGAGCCATCAGCCCAGAGCCCGATGCGGGGCTCGAACTCACAGACCGCGAGATCGTGACCTGGCTGAAGTCGGACGCTTAACCGACTGCGCCACCCAGGCGCCCCGAAACTTCCTTTAATTAACTGTAGCTGATGGTTAGATTTGCTTCAGTGCTTTGAACTTTTGAATCAAACCTTTCTTGCCCAATAACGATGAATTTAATCATCATTTTTGTCTTTTCCATGGAATTTTCTAATATATATATATTTATATATATTTATATATATATATTTATATATATATTTATATATATTTATTTATATATTTATATATATATTTATATATATATTTATATATATATTTATATATATATATATATACCGTTTTAAAGATTACAAAGATTCTGTTTGTTGTAAAAAACAAAACAAAACAAAACAAAACAAAACAAAACCTGAAACAGTGGAATATAAACTACTCTTTCTCCCAGCCTCCAAATGATAACTGTATAATAGTTTGCTGCATCTTTTCCCAGCTTTTCACAGGGGTTCTGCTTGTGTGTACACAATATACACATACACACATACATATGTTACACATTCCTCGTCCTCCATTTTCCCTTCTCCAGCTCACCTCCTCCCTTCCCCCTCCTCCTCTGTCTCCTCCTGCTTAACGCAAGTGCTGTGGTGATAATGCCAGAGAGAAGGCTTTGTTCTATGTTCTCTCCCTTACTAAATTTCACTCCTTGGTGGAGCTCACTGTCCTTGTCCTCTTCTCCCCTTGCCTACCATCAAGGTTCAATAAATTCAGACTATGTTTTGCTTCTCTTTATCCTCAAGCAGCCAAAGCAGGAGCCGTCCCAGAACAAATCCTCAGCTATGTAAGAGACAGCAATTCTGGGTGTTTCTCTTGGGGACAGCGAGCTAAGCAGCCCCAGTTCTGGCTTCCCTGGTGATTGGCCGAAGGCCCAGAGGGGCTTTTTGTACCAGTTCATTCCAAGTGTGAAGTTCCTCTGGGGTTTCCTTGGGAAGTAGATTCTTCTTTGTAGTATTTTTCTTGTGTCTGTTATGGGTTGAGATTTCTTCTGCAGTAATTATCTATCATTTCAAACCTGATTTCTAATCTAGAATTTTCTGCAGAATTTTTTTTGTGTTGTTAGTGGAACTTGTTTTCTTTTCTTCTCTCTTCTGTCATTTTAGTGGGATTTAGGTACACATGATGATTCAGTTAATACTTTGAACTTCCCAGGTGCCTGGTTGTTTTTTCTTTTTTTTATCTTTTCTTTTTTTAAGTTTATTTATTTATTTTGAGAGGGAGAGATCATGAGTGGGGCAGGGACAGAGAGAGAGAGAGAGAGAGAGAGAGAGAGAGAATCCCAAACAGGCTCTGCACTGTCAGCGCAGAGACTGACTCGGGGCTCGGATCTGTGAATCATGAGATCATGACCTGAGTTGAAATCAAGAGTTGGACATTTAACTGACTGAGCCACCCAGGTGCCCCACCTGGTCTTTTTTTTTTCTATTTCTGGTCTAGGGTTTTGGAAGTTCTTTCAGGGTTTGTTTGCAGTTACTATGGCTTATGTTATAACTTCAAAGTTTTTTTTTTCTTCCAGTTTTGGATTTAATGTTAATCATAGTTAGATCATTGATATCTCATTGCTCTCTGTGCAGAAATGACACCATTACTTAACAGACTTCTTTCTGCTGCATTTACAGGCATCCCCAAAATGTTATGATATTAGGCAAATTAACAATGTGAAATTCACTTTTAGTAATTTAAGTATGCTTTCATTTGATATATATAAATGTCACTATCTGTAATATATATTTATACTTTATTTTCTGGGTGACTGAATACTGTCAGTTTCCTTTTTCAGTATCTGGATCTGTTGGAGATATAAAAAAAAAAAAGAATAGTAACTTTTAATGGGAACCTGGTACTCAGTGTATCTTAAAATTATTTCTTAATTATTATTAGAAACAAATGGTTCAACATTTTTTAAATTATGGAGATATATTTGTAATACAATAGCATATTTTTTAATTTTGTCTCAGGAAGGAGAAAACATTTTCTATTTGGCAATTGAAGACATAGAAACAGATACAGAACTTCTGATTGGCTACCTGGACAGTGACATGGAGGCTGATGAGGAAGAACAGCAAATTATAACAATGATCAAAGAAGGGGAAGTTAAAAATTCTAAAGGACAATCAACAGCTGGCAGAAAAGGTATTGCCTCTAATTGGTGATCTGAGACCATAGAAGTTGTAGAAGAAATATAGTTTGAACTGCAGTTGACTTACAGTTGTGTTATAATAAGGTGTACTCAAAATAAAGTTAGCTTTTGTGAAAACTACTCTCAGAGAGTAGCCAGCTGTAAGCACATCTTTCTTCTAGCAGAAGGAGAACGCTGGGTGTGGGGGATCCATGTGCCCTGTAGAGCTGCCAAGGTCAGCACCAGCTCCTGACTCTCACTGCTCTCACTGGTACAGTGGGTTGGCTAGGAATGAGGAGTTTTGTGCTCCAGCCACTCATCAGTCTTGTACCGGGCAAGTCACTAACTCTTTGAGACTTTACTTTCTCATCTGCACATGGGGAAAGGCAAGTGCAGAGGTGTGCAGAGGGTACTGCTGGACCCTAATGGACTCCTCCTGGGCCTCCCTCTTGTTTGAGATCCTTTGAGAATCTGGAGCTTCTGGAAATCTCTTTCTGTTCTGAGCATAGAAGCCTGCAGGATTGTTAGGTTGTTCTAGTTGGGTAACCAAAAATGTGTGTTGACGGGAGGTCTGATCTGCTTAGATCAATCCTGTAATCCAGGAGATGTCGCTTGTTTGCCATCTGCTGGGGAATAATCAATTATTATTGGGGCTTGTTTCTATTTTTTTGTGTTTTACTCCTGATGGGATTTGAAGGAAATATGAATGATGTTAAAGGTATTCATGTTTTGTAATAGATTGAAATTTACCATAGAGTATTTTTTTCATTTTCTTTTGCAAATCTGCTTCAAGAAGTGACACTGATTTCTTTAGTCACCATGGTAGTAATATCTTTCATATGAATTTTCTACTCCAACTATATGTCACTGGCTGAGAAAGTATAAGCATTCCTAGCATTGCTAGCTTATGCTTCTGTTTCTTTATTTCAGTTGGATTATTTAAGGGAAAGATGAGGACAGGCTTTCTGTTCTATCTTTCAAATATGTATTTTGCTGTTTCAAATTTCAGACTTTGGGTAATAGGTATTATTTTTGTATTATTCTGTATTTTCTTTTTGGGGAATATTTATTTATGTGAATTACAATATTATTGACTACATTCCCTATGCTATACTTTTTGTATTTATTTTTTAAGGTCCCTCCCCCCACCTCCAGGGCATATTATTACTGTGTCCACTATTTTAGCTTAAAAATGGGTCTCCTGCTTATTTATTATCACCCTGATTTTTCTTTAGTTAACAAATATCAAATTACAAATTGTTTTTACTTTTGTAAAAATAATCAATGGAAACTTAAACAGATTTTGAAAACATATGAATCAGGTACATACATTATTGCTATTTTTATTTTAGAAATCAGTTTTTATTTAATAAAAGTACCCCTTCCCCCAAAAAAGGCCAGAACACAAACAGAGCAACCAAACCACCAGCAAAAAGAAACAAATAATCCACTCCAATGTCAAACAATGGAGAGCTTAGTAAATAATTATGTTTTTTTTTAATTGGACTTGGGAAAATGTTAAGTGGAAAAAAAGAGCAACAGATGAAATTGAATACAAAGTAAGATCATAAATGTAGTTATTCTTAGACTATAAAATATGAATGGACAAAAGGCAAATCAGGCTTGAGAATATATTAAGTGGTTGTCTCTTCATTGTGGGATTATTGGTAATTTTAATTTTCTTCATATTCCCTGAATTTTCTAAATCTAATCTTATTTAATAATCAGAAAAGAAAATGTGATGTAAATAGTGCACTTTGAGAAATTTGGGTGGATCCATGACAGTCCTTAGGGACTGACAAGCCAGAGAGACCATGGAATCTCACTACACCTGCTGTAATGAGTTCTGTCTTTATGGCCTCAGTCTCTTTCACATGTACGTGAGATTCCCCTTAGTAATTCCACATAGTTTTGCCTTGGTTGGATTTTTTCTCTTTGTGAACTCAGTGAACTCAAGATGACCTGTTTCAGGGAAAAGTTTTTCTTTCTCATTCCACATTTGCAATAACTCTTTCATGTGAAAAGTTAACATTATAGGGTAAATTAAAAATTGATTTTGATTTTGTATTAATTTGCTGAAACACCACGAAGTGAATTAAAAGATAAGGTACTTCTAGTAACACTTCCTATTATTTTTCATGGACAACATTAATAATACTCAGAGAGATAATAAGAATTTATTCTTCTGATACTATTAAACGCAATTTTGATTTTAAAATGAGGATAAAACTGAACAGTTCTTGGCTCTTAATTTTTGTCTTATAAATTTGCTTCCTTGTAAATGTACAGATTGCCTTGGCTGTAAAGAGGACTATGCTTGTCCCCAGTGTGACTCGAGTTTTACCAGTGAGGAAATTCTTGCTGAGCACCTTCAGACATTGCACCAGAAACCTACAGAGGAGAAAGAATTTAAGTGCAAGAACTGTGGGAAGAAATTCCCAGTTAAGCAGGCTTTGCAAAGACAGTGCGTACAGCAAAGAATATCTTTAAAATTATGAGCTAACACTTTTGTTTTTAACTATTCTATTTGATTTGTTTTATATGTGTGTGTGTGGGTGTGTGTGTGTGTGGGTGTCAGTGATGGAGACAGGGGGTGGGGAGGAAGAAAGTAAGCATTCTATATTGTCATTGTCATTAACTTATCTTTTCTTAGTATAATATGGTGATTTTTGAAACATTCTGATTATGAACTTCCAACAAGTAAACATTATTTATGCTAATAAGTCTTTGTCCATTTATTTACTTGCCATTAAATATCAAATCAAGCTCATTGATTTACTATTCAGAAATTCATTTATGCATAATTTAGTGCTCTGAGGTCACAGATCAAGTTTCAGTTGTCTGCATTTGATATTCCCTCTGGAATCAGTGAAAGAAGAGTTTTAAGAAATGAAGAGAGTTTAGAGAATAAAGAATACGGGGACACTTGGGGAAGCACTGTTTATTTCTTAGCAACTTAGGAGGAATAATTTAAAGATGAATAGATATAGGCTGTCCCATGAAGATGAATTAAATGATCCCACACATTGCTCGGTACCCTTTATTATTTTGACTCTTTATATTAACAGCATATAAATTTATCTTTTTACTTAAATATTTTACAGCATCATTAATTATTAAAAGTGAGAAATTAGATACGTATATTTTTTATTTTAAGAATGTCACCTTGTATATGAGCAAGAAAGCTTTCATGTTTACTATATTAATATATGCATCTACTTTGGCTTATGAAATTTGAAATGAAAAATTTCTGCTCAAAACTTAAAAAAATTATAATAGTAAGAGATTAAAAACATTTGGAAATTTTGTTATAGGCTCTTGAAAAAAAAAACAAGCCAGGGCTATATACTTTTTAGAGACTAGATGTTAAAACTGCATTCTAGTCAGATTTTATTGAGTCTACACCAAAGATACTTTTGCTTAGCCGGGTCTTATAGTTAAATTAGGTACTACCAAAAATTAAAGGGACAAAAAACAAAATGAAAACAGAGATGACCAACAGGATTTTATTTAAAGTAGAGATATTTTTCATAAGTTTTTGTCTTACACATCCAGTTTTTATTTCTTTCTGTTTTTTTCTATTTCCCCCTCAGCATTCTTCAGTGCACAGCAAAAAGCAGTCTGAAGGATTCTTCACGAAGTTTTCAGTGCTCTGTTTGCAATTCTTCCTTCAATTCAGCATCGAGGTTTTGTGTCTGAGTTATCACATGGCTGTTATATAATTGTGGGTCATTTTTGGCAGGCATGCTTTTTATGCTTCTTAGTGATTAAGTATCACATGGCTACAAGATAAGTGCTTTCCTTTTTACCTGCCCAGGTAATGCATGAAATGACCCAGAAACTCTACTAGAGAGCATGCATTGCAAAAGCCTGCTGTGCTGTTAGACTTCATAAGATATGTCTTCACCATTTCTTCTCCCTGTTCCCCTCTCCTGGTTGTTTTGCAGTTTTGAGCAGCACCAGGAGACTTGCCGGGGAGATGCCAGGTTTGTGTGCAAGGCCGACAGCTGTGGAAAGAGGCTGAAGAGCAAGGATGCCCTCAGAAGACACCAGGAAAATGTCCATGCTGGTGAGAAATCACTGGAGGGTCATTTTTAAAGGGGCTTCCTCTTCCCAGGCTGCCGTGATCTGTTTTTAATTCTTGCTCTTGAGGAGAGAGCTTGCTTTGACATTATGCTCACACAGATGTGGAGCTCTTGCAGTGGACTTTTTTCTTTCTCTGAGCACCATTTCTTTTTTAAGTTGATTTCAGCAGTATTTTTCATTTTTCGGATATCTGAATTAATCATAACTGGAAACCTAAGCTAGAATCTACTTGAGCTTGGTAGTCAGGTGTATTAAAAATTAATGTTTTTAAATAACAATTTAAGTGTGAAATATGAAATTTCTCTTTTAGTAGATACATTTTAAAACTATTAAATGATGCTCTTGTGCCTTAAAGTTTTGTAGTAAAAATCTATTTTTTAAATTTATATTTCTCCCATATTGGAGAAAATTACTGCATTTTGACATGGGAATTTAATGTGTCGGGATTAATAAAGCAGATATTATTTGAATTCCTTCTAATGGCCAGCTAAACAATAAAACCCATATAAAATTTGACTGTCACTTAGATTTTATCTGTTTAGCACATGGTAAATGTATTTTGGTTTAGGGATCGAATCTGTTGCACGGAGTTGAACAGATGGCTGTATCGTCAGAGTTAACTTTTAACTTCCTCAGTGTCTTTTCCTTAAGAGAGGCTGAGGCTCATGGAACTCCTCATATCCTTCTGTGCCTATGCTTTTCGCACATGTTTACATTTGCGCTTGGCTTCTGGGAAATGTGTGGAAAGATGTCTTTCTGGACATGAGGAAAGTGGATTTCTCTTCGCCCATCTTGTTTATTCCCACATTCAGGAGAACAGGATAATCAGTACTCAGCTTCTGTATCTTATGTTTGTTCATTGTCCAAAAAGTATCTCCTTTAATGTTAAAGTTATAGCAGCTAATATGAGTGTGTCTGCTGCCTCCTATTTTGCATCATTGCTTGGACTACATATTTAGGGTAAGCTGTCTATGAAAGTTCTGGGTGGTAGAAAGTATGGCCATGCAAAATACAGCTTCAGGATGATTATCAATAGGACTTTACATTGTTCTGATTTCTTTCTTTCCTTTTGAAGAATATATGGCTGATTTAGGGAGGATGGCATTTTCCTGAATTCATTAAACTTGGGCCTTCACTATGCTTACAAAAGGCAAGCATAACTTTTTGATAGACCTGTCTTCATAGTTTTTTTTTTAAACTGTTATGTTTAAAATGCTGTTCTTAATTTTCTCCATCTTTGTCTGCAATGTATTATAACAAATCTTTCATGTCATTTTTAAAGTTAACTTTGCTGAACTAAGTAAAAAACCAGATGCATACTGAAACTCTGGAAACTTGCATTCTTTTTATTTGGGCATGTGGTCTTCAGGCTGTGCTATAAGCATAATTTCTGTGAGGCTTCTTGTAATTGGCCTTGGATATTATAATATTACTGATTCTGGAAACTCATGTTGACTTTGTAGGAAATAATTTATAAAAGGAAGTTTTGTTTTTATTTTTCTGTGTTGTGGAAACATACAAAATATGGAATGTACAATATTAGCCAAAGGTCACTATGCACAATTTTTGTTGAGATTGGTATACAATCTGTCTTTCATTCATAGCCCCTCTTTTGTCTCTCCCTTTTCTTCTATGAGATACATAGACATTTGGAGAAAGAATATTCCACATCAGAACAGCAAGCAAAGCAGTGTTCACACATATGATTGTAGAACCTTCTATACCTGAAAGCACACTTAACCCACATTGTACTGAAACTTGCGGTACTTGGGTGACTGTGTATTCAGTAGGGTTGTGTTAATTTTTCATACATCTCCTACTATTGTAAATAATGTGTTCCTGAATGGTTTTGAAAGTTGAATCTGAAAGTAAAAAAAAAAAAAAAAATCAGACTTACCTGAATATAGCAAAACTAAAATAGTATAAAGTCTAGTTATGGCTTTGTAGATACTGTTGTCCTTCAACCTAGGGAAGCTGGTAGAGTGATGATGACCTTCATAGCTACCCAAGAGGAAACAGAGAATGAAGGACCTGACTTCCTTAACCCACTTCCATTTTTTTTCTTTTGTTTAGAGTCTATGGATGCTAAAACCAATAAATTTTGTATTTATGGGAGATAACATTTGTCTGCACTCTCGGGTGAATTGTTATAAATTTTTAAAATATTTTTTTTTCTTCAGGCTCCAGGGTGTCATAGTTGGTTAGGCATATAGCTCTTGATTTCGGCTCAGGTCATGATCTCATGGTTGTGAGATAGAGCCCTGCAGAGCATGGAGCCTGCTTGACATTCTGTCCCTTCCTCTTCCTCTGTCCTTCCTTCTGTCCCTCCCTTGCTTGCATGTGCTCACTCTCTCTCTCTCTCAAAAAAAAATTAGTTTTTTTCTCAAAAGAGCTTGGATTCCAATTCTAGGATGAAGAATAGAAGACGACAGGAGGAGGGAAAAGTTTGGAGAGTAGGGATGGGGGTATGGTGCATTGCCTGTGATTCCAGCTGTAGGGACAGTAGCAGGAACATGAGGATAAAGTAAGAGGTGTGGTTGGGAATGTCTCAGTTCTATCTCTGTTCTCTCCCTCAGGGAAAGGATAGGGTCGAGTCTTAAAGAACAGCCCGTATGAGGGATAAGACAGAGCAACAAAAGATTATGAATTGAAAGAGGGAAATGCCAGCTAGTGCAAGCTAGAAAAGAAGGAATATTCCTCTTCTGTGCCCCCCTCCCCTGCCGTGTATGTAATCTACATGTATAGAGATACTCATTTTGCTGGGGAGAATTTTCTCCTTTAGTAGCCATGTTTTTTGTCAATCACTATGAAAAATTTTCTTGGCTGTAACATTCAGCATGCTAAAAATAGTGCATTATATGAAACAAGTAACTTAAATAATAAGAACAAATTCATACTTTCTTTTTCTAAAAGTGTATAATCACATTCCTATAATAAAATAAAATCATCTTGTAATATTTTTTTTTAATGTCTTGGAGTTTTTTCAAAATAATAGAGAAATGGGGAAGTAGATGGGGTTGAGGTTGAGGTTGAGGCAAGAATAGCCATGGATTTGTCATTGTTGGGGCCAGGTGTGGGTACATGGTGGTTCGTCATATTATTTGATTACTTCAGATATACAAATTTGTGTATTTGAAATTAATTAAAAGTTGAAGAAACCACTCTGTGATTATTTGTGGTAGTGCAGATGATATTACATCATATTTGAAAAAAAATGTTTTATTGAGTCTTCATTTCTATAACCACTGTGAAATTTGAAATATGAAATGAGCTACTGTAATCACTGTGTAAGAAGACAAAATTGGTCTTGTTTTGATTTGTATAATAATACAAATGTTGATATAATGTTTTGATGTACTTGATTTTGGTTTATTCTGGTTTTTGACATTAATATGAGAAAGTATATGCTCATAGATTTTGTAGGAATCTAGTGCTGGAAAGAATAATCTATAAATTCCATCTTAAAAAACACAGAGGATTAAATGAAATATTCTCTTAAAATTTAAAGCAAGTAGCAAAATCAACTTATGAATTAATAAAACCATTTTTTTCTTTTATAAACACATTTGATTAATTTAAATTACAATTTTTCATGTAAGTGTGCTTTTTCTCTTTTAATTCTACATTAGTTTATGGAAAGGTGAAATGCCTATTTTATATATGTAGAAAGTGGTATATCATGCTGAATATTTTTCAAATTTAAAAAGAAAGGGTTTAAATCCAGTTTAATGGCTATAACTATAACATTGAACATTTTGGAATTCTAAGTTGTTAACTTAGAATAACTTAGAATAACTTGTATAACATCTTGTTAAGATGAAATACCTGTTTAGAAATTATATATCACCTAGAAACATTGTATCTGATGCTCTTCATATTCTCATTTAAATCATGATGATATTTTATTTGCATTTTAGGCGATCCTAAGAAAAAGCTCATATGTTCAGTGTGCAATAAAAAGTGTTCTTCAGCATCAAGCCTACAGGAACATAGAAAGGTCAGTAAGATGAAGATTAATGCTCATCAGAGTGTAAGACCTTTTAGTCATTTATAGAGCCTGCCATGAAAATTTTTAATTGATTTTTTTATAAAGACAGAGCTTTGTCATCAATTTATACACTAGCATATTCTAAAATGCAAGACTGATATGCAGAAAAGTGAGCTCTTGTAAAAGTATATTTTGAGTTTCAAGCTTTTTTAGTTGCTGTTTGCTCAGGAAATACTATGTATTTGATGGAAACATATAAGTTTTGTGGATTTATAATATGCCCTGCAATGGCATTTAGCTATTAAAATGCATGCATCTTATAGTAAAGTCCGACAAAACAAAGACAAGAGCTCCTTATTTTGAAGAACTAAAAATAATGTGCAAGTATGTCAAAGTGTTGTTAGCAGAAACAAATGATTATATTAGAAGAAAATAAATTTAATGCATTTTGTAATAAATATAAAACTTATTACTAACTTACAAATTTAATGTGAAAGGTTAACCTGAAAAATATACCGGGGTTATTAACCTTAACAACATTAGCACTATTTAATAGAATTTACAATAGAATAGAGCTAAAATAAAATTTAGATTTTTGTTATTATTGTGACAAATTCTAGAAGAACTCATATTATATTATATTATCAGATAAATGATTATTTTTTAATTTCACAACACTTTTCAGAATATCTAGGAGCGTATAATATTTTCTTTTAGTGATTTAATATTGAAGAGAGTATATAGTACTAGTGAATATAAAATTTTACTTTTCTTATGGTTTACAAAATGAATTTATCTCTTTATTGTATATAGATATATTCCAAAGTAACCTGAATGGCTTTAAAATTCATGATATTCAATCTGATAGTTCTAACTATGTGCTGTGGGTTTAATCTATAAACACACAAGATAGATTCCAAAGATGTCCAAGATTGTATTTTATATGTTGGGTGATTTTGATCCTCAGGGAGAAATAACAGAACAAGCAGTGGACTGAGAGTGAGGACAGTGGGTGTCATCTTCTGTCCCTAACACTCCATGTAACATTGGGCCTCTGTTCTCTCTTTTATTAAATGTGACTTGGAATGGGTCCATGCTTTTTAATTTTTTCTCCAAGTGCCATGAGCTGTTTTGTTTGTTTGTTTCTAAATGGTTTTCTAATAGGATTGTTTAAACATGTAGAACACATCAAGAATTTGCATATAATTCTTGTGCACCGGTCATGCTAATCTTCACTGTAACATTCTAATTTTAGTATTTGCACTGCTCACTTCATCCCTATGGCTTCTGAAGCAGAATCTTAGTCTGAGGCAAAAAGATGAAATCCAATTTAGTAGATATTTTCTAAATATCTTCTTACTTGTATAATTCTATGATTTCTTTCCCTGGTCTATTTACATCTTAAGAAGTTGAAATTTAAGATAGTTTACCAGATTAAAGATTGTACTAAACAGAGTGTTTCAACAAAGTTGCTTGTGGGGCCTATTTCTGAAAAGTGTTCTCTTTTCCATTTATTTTCTTCATAATATAAGAACTTTTTCCCCAAGGAATGTCTTGGTAGAGCCAAATACTACTTGGTGATGGTAGAACACAGCACCCAAATTATCTCTGCAAAATGTTAATAACTTATTAGCTGAATGCAGCACTTCCTTCATTACAGCATGGCTCATCTAATTTAGCCTTTCTGAATCCATAGACAGCTTTTGTTGACTTCCATTTCTGACTCTGTTCTTAATAGTTGGGTATGTTGAATGTCTAATAGAGTTTGGTTGCAGTATTTAACCTTGCCAGTAGAGGGTGCTGTATGAATATGCCAAATTACATAATAGTCTGGAATAGTATCTTACCTTACTATATACTATTTTATGTTACAATAAGACATATTATAACCCTTCTTGAAAATTGTTTATTTAGGGACTTCAAAATTGTAATTTAATATGCTCCATATCAACTAGTAAGCTGAACATTTTGAAAATTGTGCTTTATTTATCATTAGGTGTAAATAAATACCAAATTTGGTTGTTTTATTAAGCTTTTTTAGGATTTTTGAAGATAGCTGTGGCCTGAATTTTCCACTATAAATAATATAGTCAATGCAAAAGTGCTTTCATATACAGTGAATATTCTGTTTTATAATTATGGAAAATTAATTCAACTGAACCTTTAAAAAGTGTTTCATGTTTCAGGAGCCGTGAGAGTTAAGAAGTGAAGAAACATGGGTACTATTCTGCAGTATTTTATTTAACATTTAACACTTTATATATGGATGAATAATTTAAAAAAAATTTATGTATTAATATAAGTTTTATATTAAAATGAAAATACACTAAATATATTTTCATTGATGTATGGCTCAGAAAGCACATAATCTTTTTTAGGAGATATTGTTATTATAAAAGGCATATATTACAGAAACATAGAGTTTAAGAATATAAATCTGTTCTTACTATCTTTAAATAAACAATACACATAATATTGCTCCTTAAGCATAGGTGTTGAACCAAAACCTTGTGAAGGTCTTTGATGATTGAACAGACTGTCTTTAAAATGGCTCAGGCTGAAAGTTTTACTTCTAACTGTGTAGTACTTGCTTTCTGAGTACTTGTGTGGGTCCCACATTTTTTGCCTGAGGAATCATAGAATGCTTTGGACTCCATATATTCACTAATTGAGAATAGATGACACTGCATATAAGCAGAGGTGTAAGTCAGACTCTAGTGGAATAACATCATTCTGCTTCTGCCTTGTTTATCTACATTTTCTGTGCTTTTCCCAACTGAGTTTTCTGACTCACCAAGAATCACATCTGACAAAGGCAGAAGGTGGATTGGCAGCCTCAGACCTGCCGTGAGGTTGGGCATCGAATGAAGTCCCAGACTCAGACGTGGGACCTGGTAATTTTCCCTAGCTTTTGTTTCCCTGCCTTGTCCCCTCTTTTCAGTCTCTCTGTTTTGAGTTCTTCCATGGCCACTTAGATCGAGGGAGCCAATTACCAGGATACAACCCAGTCTTCTACTCATGACTCACTCAGTTCTTGGCCCTCTGCCTTGACTTCACTCTGCAGTGGCCCTCGTTATTCTGCAGGGGTAATCACAGCACCTTGTCTTTCTGCACAAGGGCCTTTGCTTCTCTGGTGTTTACTATTATGGGCTTTACCTTTAGTGAGGTTGAAGCAAATATAACTTCACCAGAACTATTTTAGAATCTTCAGCAAAACAGTGTGATGCTCTTGTTCATTGGGGGTGATCAACATTTCTAATATGAGGCTTCTTGCAATACATTCCTCTTAGAACTTTGTGAATTGTTTCTGATAATAAAATGGGCTTCTACTTTTCATACCACCTATACAATTTCTCTGTTTAGTGTCTCAGAGGGAAAGAGCTAAAGTTAATATTCAGTTGTAATACTTATTAGCCAGCTGTTTGATAAAGTCATGTTCCCTACTTATTATAGTTTCTGATCTTTTCTTTTTATTGTGGTCTTCCTATCATGTAAGAATTTTACTTTGAGCTAAATGTTTTTCGGAATCATATATCTTCTTGTCTTTCATGGTAATTCATGTGTTTTTCTGTACTATATACATTTAAATTTAAAATAGTTTCACTACTGTAAAGGGAATATTATCACATACAGGTTCTATATTTCCAAATCTAAATTTGTGCATAACGAAAAGAGTTCGTGTCAGTTAGGTATAACTTTTTACAGAGTGTAGAAATTTAATATGCACTAAATAGGTCAGCTATACCACATATTTCAACAGTGTGCTGCAATCTTGTATTTTCTTTTAATTGTTTGTTTTTATTAGGTACCAGGTTCACTGCATTTTCAATTTATATAAGATAGTGTGAATAAAGCAGAGCTGAATTACAATATACATAGATATTGCAATAGCAGCTATCCACATATTTATACTTTACTTGAGCTCTATATAATTTATTTGGCTTTGACAGTTGACCTAACTGTCAACTTAACCTTTTGCAGATTCATGAGATATTTGATTGTCAAGAATGTATGAAGAAATTTATTTCAGCTAATCAGCTAAAACGTCATATGATCACTCACTCAGGTAAAATACATATTTGTTCATTTATATTGAAATCACTACAAAAGATTCACTTTGTCCTTTTCAGGATCTCCGAGAATAGTAATCAGGAGACCTGGCTTTTAGTTCTAGGTTGGCCAGTAACTAGCCGTGTGATTTTGAACAAGTTACTTAGCCTCTCTAGACCTCATTTTATTTATAAAGCCAAGGTGATTGGACTAAGTAATATTGAAGCTCTTCAGAATCACCATTTAATTTATTGTCTACTCCTCCTGGAGCCTGAGATTCTGTTCTTTATCTGTGAAAAGGGCCCTACCTTTCAGAATTGCTGTGAAGGTTAAATGAGATCATTGTGTACTGTGCTAGCAGGGGGTCTGACTTTTAGGAGGGATTCAACAATTATAGTTTCTGCTTTTCTAGATACTTTCACATTCTCACTAAGGTACTAATAAATGTTAATGAGAATTTTATAAATACATTTTGAGAATATAAGTTTTTAAAGCTGTAGTTTCATTTTAAGCAAGTTTGAGTAATAGGTCTGTTATACAGATTAAAAAGAATAAGGTCTGAAAATAAATTTTGCTTTATGAAGTCTCCTTCTAGAGTTTGGAACGTCTATAATTTAAGGCCATCGAGGTTAGAATGTTTTTACATATCCACTTTGTTTGGTGATGGCTATATATATTTTGGCAAATGAAAATAGGAGATCAAAAACTGGTGGCCTTCAGATATGCTTTGTTTGAAACAAATAGTATTTTTTGCATCTAGTGGTCAACATTACGTTAACGTTGCATAAATATGGGTTCTATACAACAACCTAGGTATGTAGAGAATTGAAGCTTTCTGTTGAGAATTGAAGCTTTGCCTATATGAGTTCCACTTGTTCAAGTAGGAGGCAGGTCTGTCATTTACTTTTATCACTGTCAGAACACTCTTAGCGTTTGAAGTTGTGACCTTGGTTTAAACTCATACTATCAGCACATTTTTCATCTGGAAATAGGATTTTTTTTTTCCTTGAATCTGAGCTTCATTCTGACATCTAAGCTACTTTACACATTTAGTTTACAGAAATAAGTCTCTGAAAGAACAAGTTCATATTTCTTTTGTGAATAGGGTCACATGTCTAACAGAAATGGATTGGTAAGTAGATTTTTTTCAGTTGTTTGAATCATGTTTCAGTTGACTAGTCCATTAGAAGTAATATAAGGTAAGGCTGTTTCCCTTTTTATCCTTTACCTTTATATAGATGTGAGATTGTCTCCACTCATTTTTCACAGAAAAGCGACCCTATAATTGTGAGATTTGTAATAAATCTTTCAAGAGGCTTGATCAAGTGGGCGCCCACAAAGTAATACACAGTGAAGATAAACCTTACAAATGCAAGCTTTGTGGAAAGGGATTTGCCCACAGAAATGTTTACAAGAATCACAAGAAGGTAAAAGCGTATAAATATCATTATTATTATTATTATTATTATTATTATTATATTTGCTGATTTGACTTCTAATTATTTTATAAGAGATTTGTGTATATCTGGACGTGCTTGTGCATGTGGAATAATTACAGAAGATCTTGCTTTTACTTTCTACCCCCTCACTCAGGCCACAACCCCTTGTGGCCTGGTTTCTGTCTTCCATCGTCTGTTGAAACTGTTCTCACACCCAGAGGGCCATCCACTGTTTCCCAGTGGTGTACTAACTGCAAAGTGTTTATTCTCTCCCTTTTTTTTCTGTAACGTTTGACACTCTTGTTCACGTTACCTGTTTTGAAATTCTGTTCATGTTTGGTGTATACTTTGCTAGGTGTTCTACCAATTTCTCTGAACACTTCCATCTCCCCTCCCTGAGGAGGTTGGCTGGATGCATTGGCTGTGGGCCTCTTCTGTGTTCTCTGCATCAGCTACATCCATGACTTCTGCTATCAACTCTATACCAACACATGCCAAATGACTTATTTATTTAACCCAGTCTTCAAAACTATATTAATTTTTTTATTTGAAACATAACTGGATATCTTTTTGACCTAATGAATTTAGCATGTCCCAGAATGACTTTTTCATTCTTTATGTCCCAGATAACCTCTCTTTTGGAGTTTCTTCTTTCTGTTAATGACAAAAGCATATGCTTACTCCTGTCTGTTTCTTTAGTCTTAGACCCTTTTTAAAACACTGATTCTTGGGGCACCTGGGTGGCCCAGTTGGTTAAGCATGAGACTTTGGCTCAGGTCATGATCTCGTGGTTTGTGGGTTCAAGCCCCATGTTGGGCTCTGTGCTGACAGCTCAGAGCCTGGAGCCTGCTTTGGATTCTGTGTCTCCCTCTCTCTCTGTCCCTTCCCTGCTCATTCTCCCTCTCTCTCTCTCTTTCTCTCTCTTTCAAAATAAATAAATAAATAAAGCATTAAAAAAAACAAAAACAAAAACAAAAATGCTGATTCTTAAAGAATCTACCCTCTACCTTGTCTAGTCACCTTCAGTCATTTGTTCCTTTACCATCCCAACATCCCAATTATTGCTCATTTTCATTGCTTTAATACCCATCTAATTAGATTCTTATTACTTATCACTTCCCACCTTTCCATCCTCCTAAATAAATTGTCTCATAGTGCAACTCTGACATATCACTCTTGTACTCTAATATTATGAGTAGATTTCCGATGCCTGTATAAGTTATAATGCACCTTGCCCTCTTCCATGACCTCAACTTTTCCAGATGTTTATTCTTTTCTCTGCATACCTAAGACAACTTGACATTTGTCTTCAGTCAGCATGACCTAACTTCCCCTTCCTCTTTTCTTTTTTTTTAAATTTTTAATTTAATTTTGTTTTTATTTAAATTCTATACCCAACATGGTGTTTGAATTCATGACCTTGAGATCAAGAGTCACCTGCTCTACTGACTGAGCCAGCCAGGTGCCCCACCCTTCCTCTTTTCTGTTAGGACTTTCTTCAATTATAATCTCTTAGTTTTGTGTATTAATTTTTGTTTACATTTCCTACATACTACCTTTATTCTAGTTCTTGTTTCAGAATGTATTAGTTTTATCTTATCTACTTTGTGTAGATAATAAATAATGTTTCAATTGAATTCAGAAAATGGTATTGTTTGTTTTTTTGTTATTGGGTTGTATGTGTTCTTTATATATATTGGGTATTAACCTTTTATCAGATATATCATTTGCAAATATCTTCCCCCATTCACTAGGTTGTCTTTTCATTTTGTTGATAGTTTCCTTTGCTCTGCAGATGTTTTTTAGTTTGATGTAGTCCCATTTGTTTATTTTTGCTTTTGTTGTCCTTGTCTTTGGAGCCAGATCTACAAAGCATTGCTAAGACTCATGTCAGGGAGATTAATATGTTTTCTTTTAGGAGTTTTATGGTTTCAGGTCTTACATTCAAGTCTTTTAATACATTTTAAATTTATTTTTGTATATTGTGTAAGATAGTGGTCCAGGTTCATTCTTTTGCATGTGGCTGTTCACGTCTCTCATCACTATTCATTGAAGACACTCTTCTTTCCCATTCTGTATTCTTGCCTCCTTTGTCATAAATTAATTGCATGAGTTTATTTCTGGGCTATCTATTCTGTTCCATTGATCTGTGTGTCTATATTTTTCTATCTGTAACATGCTGTTTTGATTATATAGCTTTGTAGTATAGTTTTAAATTTGGGAATATGATGCCTCTTTGTTCGTCTTTATCCACATTGCTTTGGCTATTTGAGATTTACTGTGATTCCGTACAAATTTTACAATTATTTGTTCTACTTTTGTGAAAAATGCTATTGGAATTTTGATAGGGATTGCATTAAATCTATAAATTGCTCTGGGTAGTATGGACATTTTAACAGTATTAATTATTCTAATCCATGAACATGGAATATCTTTCTATTTATTTGTGTCTTCCATTTGTTTCATCAATGTGTTATAATTTTCCGGGTACAGGTTTTCCACTTCTTTGGTTCAATTTAGTCCTAGACATTTCATTGTTTTTGATGCACTTATAAATAGGATTGTTTTCTTGATTTCTCTTTCTGATAGTTTCTTATTAGTGTGTGAAAATGCAATGGATTTTTGCATATTAATTTTGTATCTTGAAACATAATTGAATTCATTTATTCGTTCCAGCAGTTCTTTTGGTGAAGTCTTTGGGGTCTTCTATGTATAGTATCATGTCATTTGCAAGTAGTGACAGTTTTAATTACTTTTTTCTTTCAATTTAGATGTCTTTTATTTCTTTTTCTTGTTAATTACTCTGGCTAGGCCTTCCAATATTATGTTGCATAAAAGCGGGGAGAGTGGGCATCCTGGTCTTGTACCTGATTTTAAAGGAAAACTTTCAACTTTTTATCATTTAGTTTGATATTAGCTATGGACTTGTTATATATGGGCTTTATTATGTGGAACTATGTTCCCTCCACACTTAGTTGAGAGTTTTTATAATAAGTGGATGTTAAATTTTGCCAAATGCTTTTTATCTATTTGAGATGATTATACGATTTTTATCTTTCATTTTATTAATGTGGTTCATCATGTTGATTGGTCTGTGGATATTGAACCATCCTTGCATCTGTGGAATAAATCCCACTTGATCATGGTGTATGATCTTCTTAATGTGTTATTAAATTCAGTGTGCTAATATTTTATTGAGGATTTTTGCATCTATGTTTAAAAGGTATATTTGCCTGTAAGTTTTTTTCTTCCCCCCACTTCCCCCTCATCTTCTTCTCCTTCACTTTTTTTTCTTTTTCTTTTTCTTTTCTTTTCTTTTTTCTTTTTCTTTCTTTTTTTTTGTGGTGTCCTTGTCTAGTTTGGGTATCAGGGTAATATTGTTTTTGTAAATGGGTTTGGAAGCATTCCCTCCTTTTCAGTTTTTTGGAAGAGTTTGAGCATGGTAGGTATTAAATCTTTGAATGTTTGGTAGAATTCATCAGTGATGCTATATTGCCCTGGACTTTTGTTTCTTGGGAGGTGTTGATTACTAATTCATCTTCTTACTGTAATTGGTCTATTCAGACTTTTTATTTCTTCATGATTCTGTCTTGAAATATTATTTCTGGGAATTTATCTAGTTCTTCTAGATTGTCCAATTTCTTGGCATAGAATTTTTTTGTAGTTGTCTTGTATGATGATTTGTGTTTTTGTGATATCAGTTTTATCTTTTCCTCTTTCTGATGTTATATTTATAAAATAAATATATTAGTGAGTGAGTCCAGCTAAAGGTTTGTCAGTTTTGTTTATCTTTTCAAAGAACCAGCTCTTAGTTTCATTCATCTTTTCTGTTGTCTTTTTAGTCTCTATTTCACTGATTCCCACTCTATTCTTATTATTTCCTTCCTTCTTCTAACTTTAGGTTTTATTTTTTCTTTATTTTTTTTTTTCTTAGTGCTTGGAAAAGATGCTCGATATGATTTTAGTCTTTTTATTAAGACTTGCTTTATGGCCTAACATGTGATCTATCATGGAGAATGTTTCATGTGCACCTGAGAAGAATATGTATTCATCCCCCTTTGAATTTTTTCAATGTTTATTTATTTTTGAGAGAGAGAGAGAGCACGAGCAGGGGAAGGCAGAGAGAGAGGGAGACACAGGATCTGAAGCAGGCTCTGGGCTCTGAGCTGTCCACAGAGAGCCTGATGTAGGGCTCGAACTCCCTGAATTGTGAGATTATGACTGAGCCAAAGTCAGATACTTAACTGACTGAGCCACCCAGTTGCCCCTCAACTCCTTTTGGATGGAAAGTTCTATATTTATCTATTAAGTACATCTGGTATAATGTGTTGTGTAAACCTATGTTTCCTTATTGACTTTCTGTCTGGATTATTTATCCATTGATATAAGTAGGGGTGTTAAAAATCCCCTACTATTATTGTATTGCTATAAAGTTCTGCCTTTAGGCCTGTTAATATTTGTTTGTGTATTTTGATGCTTCTGTTTGGGTGCATACATGTTTATAAATGTTATATCTTCCTGCTGGGTTGATTCCCTTATGATTATGTAATGCCTTTTCTTGCATTTTATTACAGTCATTTTAAGTCTATTTTGTCTGATATTGAGTATAGCCATACCAGCTTTCTTTTCATTTCCATTTACATGTGATACATTTTTCTGTCACTTCACTTTTAATCTGTGTGTGTCCTTCTGAAGTGAGACTCTTACAGGAAACATATAGCTAAGTCTTTTTTTTTATTCATTCAGCCACTGTATATCTTTTGATTATAGAATTTAGTTCATTTACATGTAAAGTAATCATTGAAAATTGTGGACTTATTCCCATTTTGTTACCTTTTCTCTGGATGTTTTCACAGTTTTCTTGTTATTTTCTTTTTCTCTCTTACCTTCTGTTTTTGTTTTTGTTTTAATATTTATTTATTTTTGAGAGAGAGAGAGAGAGAGAGAGAGAGAGAGAGAGAACGAGCATGAGAGAGGGAGGAGCAGAGAGAGAGGGAGGTACAGAATCTGATGCAGGCTCCAGACTCTGAGCTGTCAGCATAGAGCTCAAGGCTGGGCTCTAACCTATAAATTGTAAGATCATGACCTGAGCCAAAGTCAGATGCTTAACTGGCTATGCAGGTGCCCCATTTATCTTCTGTTTTGATAACTTCTTTAGTGTTATGTTTAGATTCCTTTTTCATTTTCCTTTGTGTATTTCCTATGATATGTTATTTTTGGTTACTTTGAAATAGTTCACATATATCACCCTATGTGTATAACAATTTATTTTAAATTGATAGCCACTTAAATTTGAACACATTCCAAAACTACATTTTTATTCCCCTCTCCCACAGTTTGTTTTTGATGTCACATTTCACATCTTTTATTTTATGTATCCCTTAATTATTTAATCTTAATTACTTTTGACCCTTCATACTAGCTTTATAAATGATTACTCCACTATTTTCACTATATATTTACCTTTTTCAGAGAGATTTTCACTTTAATATGTTTTCTTGTTATTAATTAGTGCCTTTTCTTTTCAGCTTAAAGAAGTCCCTTTAATATTTCTTTTAGGACTGGTTTAGTGGTGATGAACTTATTTAATTTTGTTTATCTGGGAAACTTGTCTCTCCTTCTGTTCTGAATGATAACTTTGCCAGTAGAGTATTCTTGGTTTGAAGGTTTCTCCCTTCAGCACTTTGAATACTTCATGCCACTCCCTTTATCACCTGGAAAGTTTCTGCTGAAAATTTTGCTGATAGCTTTATGGGATTTCCTTTACATATAACACATTATTTTTCTGTTGCTGTTTTTAAGATTCTCTCTTTAACTTTTGACATTTTAATTAGAATGTGTGTTGGTGTGGATATCTTTTGAACTTAGTGGACTTCCTAGACCTACATGTTTGTTTCCTTTCCCAGATGAGCAAAATTTTCAGTCATTATTTCTTTGAAATGTTTTGTCATTTTCTTTTTCCTTTTTTTTTTTTTTTTTTTCCTGCTCTGTCAGGGTGAGTTCCATTATTTACATCTTCTAGCTTGCTGATCTGTTCTTCTGCTTCATCCAATCTGCTGTTGAGCCCCTCTCGTGTATTTTTCAGTTCAGTTATTATGTTTTTAAGTTCTATGGCTTCTGTTTGGTACTTTCTTATATTTTTCTATTTCCTTTGTAAAGTTTTTATCTATTCTTCTGAGTTCAGTGAGAAGCTTTAGAATCATTACCTTGTTTTCATTTTTTATTTTGCTTTGTGTCTCTTTTTTTTTTTTTTTTTTTTTGAGTCTGGCTAAAAGTTTATCAATTCTGTTAATTTGTTCAAAGAACTAGCTCCTGGTTTCATTGATCTGTTCTATTGCTTTTTTAATTCTTTATTTTATTTCTTTCTCCTCCAATATTTATTATTTTCTTCCTTCTACTGACTTTGGGCTTTGCTTGTTCTTTTTCTAGCTCCTTTAGGTGTAAGATTAGTTAGTTTATTTGGGATTTTTCTTGCTTCTTGAGATAGGTCTGTATTGCTATAACTTGTGGGCCCAGAAGTGGGATCCCCCCCAGTCATGAATTCCCCTCCTGCCCAGACACTCAAGAAGTGTTCTCTGTATAGATTGTGTGTGCTCCCTGACTATGATAGACTGCTGCTGAAGCTTGGGGCTCAGAGTGCTTGCCCTGCTTGTTGTGACACTACTTATTCATTGATATTGGTTGATATATTTTAGCATGCTGTTAAATATATATATATATATATATATATATACACACACACACACACACACATATACATATATGTATATGTATATATATGCAAATAAATATATGTATATATATGATATCTTTTAAAATAACTTGTTACTTTTTTTTCTCTTGGACTATTCCATTGGAGCTATAGTTACTTCAGCATTTATTGAGACTTCAAAGATTCATTCTTTCTCTTTTAAATCATCTAAGAAGTTATGATATCTTTTCAGCTTTAGCCTAAACGGAAAAAAAGTTAGATTTACCAAAGAATAAAAAGAGTTGATTGATAGTGTCCCAAATCATCTCTGCCTAATTTCTTGCTGACTGCCTTTAGGTTTTACTCAAGCGTTAAATGATCAGGGGCAGGATCACATTCATTACTGCTGCTTTGGAATTACATGACTATAAAAAATTATCTGGCTAGTTTCCTGCTCAGTCTCTGGAACTCTCTTGCTCCATTCTTTGATGAAACTGATCTACCCACATTTACGAGTTTTTCAGTTTGGCTTATGTTATATGCCATATGGGAATTTAGCACAGGATCTTTGCACCATCTCTTATACAGTCAGCCATAAATCATATTAAAGTAATAATGATGTCTTGGGTAGGATAGAAACAATGATGCCTGTAATTTCTAAAGTGGAAAGCACATTCAATCCTTCTGCTATATGTGCTTCTTACTGTTAGATCCTAGCATTTGTTATGGTTAAGTGAAAAAGTCTGAAATATTCTCCAAGAGTTATGTGAAAAAGCAATAAACTTTTTCTTCCATCATTATTCATTAATAGCCAGTTAAGAAACTGAAAAATAAGGATATGCAAGGAAATTAGAAAAAAAAAAAAAAACATTTGAGTCAAACTGATCTTCATTCTATAGCATGACCAAGGATTATTATTTTAAATAAATTATTTTTTGGTTTCTTTGGTTATATAACTTATTCATTTTTATTATACTGACTTCATTCATTTGGGGTCAATTCTTCTCTTATCGTTTGGATTCGCTTGAAAAGGAAATATTATCTTTCAGTGTGATTATGGCAATGACAAACTGTGAAGGGGTGATTTCTATTTCTAAAACTTAATTAGTTGTTTTTATCATTTTGCCAATTATATAGTCTCAGTAGGTCAAAATTGGTTATTCCTGTCCCTAATCCATTCTGACAATTATTTGGCGTGATTACTAGTTGAATTTTTTGAATCTACTTAATTATTGTTTATCTGGATCTAACTATATCTCTAAATAACAACTGCACAGACATTTCAGAACTAGAGGTGGCAGAAGCTAGTCAGTTAGTCTTCACCCTCCATTTTGTTCCTTATCAAATTTATTGCGGAGCAAAACCAAGATAAGGGATATAGGGCTTCCCTCCTCCTGCTGTAGGCAGGACGTCTAGATGGACTCAGTCACCTGGATCAGGAAGCTGACACTATGTGCTTGATGGTGGAAATGAATACAGGGAGGTTTTGTCCTGATGAAGTTGTAAACAAGCTTCTGGGGACAGAGGTATGTCTAGTCAAATAAAAGACCTTTTCCTGACCCTTTGCATATCTTTCCAGAGATGAACTTTCAAGCCTATGAAGAACTCTAGCCCCCACACTGACCCTTTCTATATCCTTTCAGAGATGAACTTTTGAGCCTATGAACAACTCTGGTCCTACTGTCTCTTGGGATAATTCCACGAGGTTGCCTATACTAATATCTCATCCAGGGATTTCCAAACTCTTGGCCGTGGCCAGCTTTTATATCTTAAAATCAATTTATTGGGTCAAGAATAGCCATTAAAAGTATGATTGAAAATATAAGGGTAAGGGCCATTTAATGAAATGATACATATGTATTTGTGCATATGTGTATGTGTGTTGAGTTTCAGTATACACTTGATCTTAGCCAAAAGGCCGAGAAGCGATTGAGTTTCAGTATAAAAAGTGTTTTTTTGGTCGTGGTCTGTTTGACAGATATCGCAGACCAGACTTTGCTCATTTAAAATTTTATTAAAGCTGTTTTAAAGGAAAGAATAAATCTCTTCCTAAATAGATCATGAATTAGATTCTAAAACTATATATGGTGTAAGTTTTACACCATATATATAATATATATATTATATTATTATATATATATTATATTGGTGTGTATTGCTATATATAATATATATATTATATTATATATTTTCAGAGATTTTTTTTATTATATATAATAAAAAAAATCTCTGAAAATCTCTAAGAAGTGTGTCACATTATAGACTGAACAAATCACTCCATAATTTAATCACAGTTGCTTTTTCCTTCAACTTTGTACCAGGTTTCTCTTCTTCAGGTGTGCTATAGGTGAAGTAGTGGGTGGTTCATTTATGGTGCTGTGTTGTACAAAATTACCTATTTTTGTGTTCTAGAAGCACATTCACAGTGATGAGATGAGCACAATGAGACGCATGCAGGAATTGAACCTGACAGAGGGAAACAAGAGATAGAGGTTTGTCTGAAGCTTATTCAGCTAATGGCAAATCACATATCCTATTTAAATTATTTTTCTGAAGTTGATGATGAGATGTCACTATATAATTTCTTTTTGTAATATTTATTTATTTTAAGCAAGAGGGGAAGGGGCACTGAGAGGGAGACAGAGGATCCGAAGCGGGCTCTGTACTGACAAGTCTCATAGCAGTGAGCCCAATGTGGGGCTGGAACTCACAAACCGCAAGATCATGACTTGAGGCAGAGTTACTCAACTGACTGAGCCTCCCAGGTGCCCTGACACTATATAATCTCTAACAAAACCACTTGATTTTCCATACTACAGTTTAAGGTTTGAAGATAGATGCTGTACTCATAGCACTTACTGAACATATTGTTCTTTGAATGTGGCACATGTTTTCTGAATAAATAAAATCCATGAAGAGATTATCCCAAATGTAGAAGATTTAATGTGCTTAAATCGTAGTTGTAATATGAGAAGTGGTTTTTAAAAAAATGTATATTTGCAGTACATTTTGCCACATTTGCAGGGTTGCTTTTCTGAACATTCTTCCTTTCTTGACTTACGAGGGTATTAGCGGTCTAGTAACACACTGAGAAATCTTTATTATATTCATTCTGTACTAACTGAGTTTACCCAGTCTGAGCTACCTAAGTACTCTTTAAACCCTTAATTTGAACTGTTGTCATTCTGAACCCTTCTCTGGCTCTGAAGTAAATGATTGACTTGGAGTTCATTTATTACCAAATCAGTGATTTCCCCCTTTATGCTCAGACTTTCATAGAAAAACCTCCCTCCCAGCTTTATTCTACTCCCTCTACCCTCCCCATCCCCAGATGTTAACATAGGAGCCATCAGCTAAAGATTGCCCTTTAGAGCTTCCTTCACCCCTGCTCCTTTGGCCACAGGGCCTTGCCTCCCAAACCTCTAGCCTCTGACTCTTGTCTCTGCCTTAAAGCTTCAGACTCATGCTTACTTCCTGAGCTCACCCTGGGATATCAGCTTTGCTCCCTGCTCTGCTCTTGACCAGCCCAGCCCAACCCAGTCCAGGGATTTGAACTTCCTTTCCTTGACCTGCCCAATAAAGTGCATATCCCTGACTCTCTTAAAACCACAAAGTAGGAAATATTTAAAGAGAGGAAGGTGACATTTTTTAAATGTTTATTTATTTTGAGAGAGAGACAGAGAGACAGAGAGTACATGAGCAAGCGGGGAGGCGGGGTGCAGAGAGAAGAGAGAAAGAATTCCACGCAGGCTCTGTGCTGCTCCCAGTACAGATCCCAATGCAGGGCTTGATCCCATGAACCGTGAGATCATGACCTGACCTGAAATCAAGAGTCAGACGCTTAACTGACTGGGCCACTCAAGTGCCCGTTTTTTAATTTGATTAAAAATTTTTGCCGTTTTGGGGCGCCTGGGTGGCTCAGGTCATAATCTCGCGGTTCGTGAGTTTGAGCCCCGCGTCCGGCTCTGTGCTGGCAGCTCAGAGCCTGGAGTCTGCTTCAGATTCTGTGTTCCCCTCTCTCTCCACCCCACTGCTGCTTGTGCTCTCTCTCTCTGTCTTTCAAAAATGAATAAACATTAAAAAATTTAAAAAAAATTTCTGCTCTTTTTGTGTAGTAGATATCTTAAGAAAATAAAACCTTAAAATCATACATGGATGCATGGATAATCAGTTATGCAATTTAGATTATAACCCTTGACAGCACCTACCTTCTCCAATCCCCCACAATTCTAGTTCTCCCCCCAGTGGATACTTTTTAGGGCTTTCTCAAGTATGTTAAAGACTGCACACATTATTTGTACAAATTATTTGTTAATTATGACCACATCTTCTACTATATTCAAAGGCTAGTGATCCTAATAATTGGAGGATATTTTTTACACTGAGTAAAATACAATTTTTATTCTCAGTATAATGCCTTTGACATACTTTGACATACTGTTATGGGTTGGAGTATGGAAGATTAGAAATGAGGTGAGAGTTGTTTTTGTTTGGGTGGCAGAATTGGAAAGATGGGGCTTAGGAACTGGGAAAGGTGACTATTGGCTGGGGAAGAGATTCCCACGTGTTAGGTCAGATGGGAATTTTTCAGGTGAAGTGCATACCAGCCATCTCCTTCATCTCCCTAATCAAATCTTTAGCAACTTCCACATTTCCCACTGATGATTTTCTGTAAGATGTTCTTTTGGGTGAAGCTTGGAGAAAAGCACAAGGTTTTAGCTGCCCATCTGGGAGATAAGTATATTTAAATGTAAATGGTTTTATGACATAAGATATCATTCTGGAACTTACTTCTTTGGTCTAACTTTATGACTTGGAGAGTTTTTCACATGTGTTCATATACACCTGCTCATTTTTTGTAACCATTCCTGTTTTGAAGAATACTTCAGTTAACATCCTTTTACATTAAACTGTATAATTATGCCAATAGTATTGTCTAAAATAGATCTTAATTATGAAATTTATGGCTCAAATAGTAAGTTTTCTTTAAGTTTTGATTGCTCTTGCCCAACTGCCTTCAGAAAAAGCTCTACTTTCACCTAGCAGTGATTCAAGTGTCCTTTTGTCTGTACCATCAACATTTGATTTCGTCAGCCTTTTTTTTTTTCAGTCTGAGACTTGAAGAGTGATATTTCATTGCATTTAAGCAATGGTTAGTGAAATTGTGTTCTTTTTATAAGCTTATGTCCCATTTACATTACTTTTGAGAGATGCTTGTAAGTACTCTTTATCCACTTTTCTTTTGGACTGTTTGGCTGTTTTCTCATTGGTTTCTGGGAACTCTGTAGATATTACAGATACTAATCCTTCACTAGTTGTCTTTCTACTATTTGTCCCCATATATCAACTTGCATCTTTTGAATAAAGAAGTTTTACTTTTTTATGTTTTGAAGTATGACACGGATTATGAGTTTTATGGCTTCTGAGTATACACAGCTTCTGAGTTTTAGGACTTACTTAGAAAACTTTGTTATTCCAACACTGTGCAAACATTTATCAATGCCTGTAAAAGTTATATTAACTTCTTTTTGTTAGTATTTTAATCAATGAAGAATTTGTTTTGAGGTATCCAGTGAGATCCTGATTTATGATCACTCCTATCAATCATACTGTTGAATGCCTCTCATGTAAAACTATGTTTGCATGTCACTCTTTTCCATTTAATGTCTGTTGTCTTGCAGTATCGTAGTACTTTAATAATTGTACTTTATAGTGTGTTTTAATATCTATTGAACAAAAGCTCATTTTAGTTTTTCTTTTACATAATTCTTTTACATGGTGTTTTGGGAAGATTAATGTTACCAAGCAGATTTCTTTACACTGCTTCCCTTTCATCTTCTTGGAGATCAATATCATATATTAAAAAACAGCTCCTCTTCACAGAAAGTCTTCGTATATACATTTGTTTTTGTGGGTGATTTGGAGCAGAATGTTTTATTCTTCCCCTCCTTGGTAGAAAGAACAGCAAACAAAAACATAGCTCATTTTCCTGTATAATTACACATTACTTCTCTACTACTGCTAAATTTCATGTTTTAAAAGCTGTTATTTAGTCATAGCATGGATATCCTTTCTTTATAATTTTCACTTTTACTCTGCCTGAAATCCTACCAAGTTCCATTGACTTATTTCCCAGCCCAAAGGACATATTAGAAGATTAAGTGAAGGAGGAGTTACCAACAAAACAAAACAAAACAAAACAAAACAGGTTAATGATAGCTGGAAGATGTGGTGATAGCTTGTTACAGCAAAAGAAGACAAAAACTTTGAAAAGTAAACTCTGTGACTTTTAGAGCAGAGTATACAGAGAGCAAGAAGTATGCCTATATGAACCTTCAGTGCAGAGGGTAATGAATTTTGAATGATGTCAGTAATCTTAGTGGATGGGTAATACAAATTTGGAAGCTAAACTAAATGAAAAAAGAAAGTTATATTTTTGAAAAATAGATACTCTTCTCACAGAACAATTTGTACCACAAATCAAAACCACAATGAAATACCACTTTATACCTATCAGAATGGCTAATATCAAAAAGGTAAGAAATAACAAGTGTTGGTGAGGATGTGGAGAAAAGGGAACCCTTGTGTGCTGTTGGTGGGAATGTAAAGTGGTGCAACCACTGTGGAAAATAGTATGGAGGTTTTCAAAAATTAAAAATGGAAATATCATATGATTCAGTAATTCTACTACTATTTACCCGAAGAATACAAAAGCACTAATTTGAAAAGATGTATGTGTCCTTCTGTTTATTACAGATTATTTACAATAGCCCAAGGTAAGGAAGCAATCCAAGTGTCCACTGATAGATGAATAGGTAAAGAAGATGAGGTATATACATACAATGGAATATTACTGAGCTATAAAAAAGAATAAGATCTTTCCATTTGCAACAACATGGATGGACCTAGAAGGTATAATGCTAAGGGAAAGAAGTCAGGCAGAAAGACAAATACCATATGATTTCACTTACATGCAGAATCTGAAAAACAAAACAAATGAACAATTTGTATTATACCAGCAAATTCCGTAAACCTGAATCAATGAAAACTAAAAATTTGCAAATGAGAACTATATATTATAATTAAACTATGATAAAGTGTAGTCTTTTCAGCAGAAAATAGGTTTTGAACCTAATATCCCATCTTGGATGTTTTATATTTAAAATTAGAAACTGACCCCAAACTCTGATCTTTTGAGTTTAGTTTGCATCTGTATTATGTTGAAAAATAAAGTTTTTATGATGTTTCATGAGAATATGTCCTCTGGTGATGTTGACACTTAGATAATTGGATGGTGGCTTAAACTCATACACAGCATACACACACACACACACACACACGCAAACATTTTTCTGTCTATCTATCTATCTATCTATCTTGTCTAGCCAAATATTTTGAATCCCATTATTTTCTTATTACCTATTAGTTTTTATCCATTATTGTTATTATCCTATAATCTGTTAATTTCTAGGGACTTATATTTTAAGAAAACTATTTCTTATTCAACAACTGGTATTAATTTTTAGAGAGCGTAATTTTTTGTAGGATTAGAAAAGGTCCATTATTGTTTATTTGTCCGTTTGTAGTTTAGGTATCTGCACTTGTTTATTTTTAGATGGCCCATAAAGTTCAATGCAGAATTACCAATTTATTTAGCCATCTTGCACAGCAAACAAGTTATTCAGTAGAGAAGCTGGTATAGTTGCTATGAGTTGTTCCATACGAGTTACAAAAATTAGGATGCCTATTTTTATTCAGAAAATTCTGCTTTACAATTCTTGTGATGTGTCTGAAAGCCATATTTTCATGATTGAAACTACCAAGTGTCTGTTATCTTGACAGTTTGTGAGGGGACATGGTTGCTGTTTCCATATATTCAAAGGGCTTTGTTGTGGAAGGGAGAGTAAATTTGTTCTGTATGGCTATAGGCTAGCTGTAATAAATGGTGGACATTGTAGAGGCAGAACTTTTAAATTAATGGTCACATCAGCTAGCCTGAAGGGTCATATGTTTGAAGCAGTATTTGTTAGAAGCATCCTTGGATAGAAATATGAGATACCATGTTTTAGCAGTACTGTAGGGGGGAGAACTCCCTGAGAGTGAGTCTGAATTGCTGCCCTCCAGGGAGGACTTCTGCAAGTCTATGATTATTCCCTCTTTGAACAAATTCCCTTTGCCCTGATCAGGGTATAAACATAAGGCATCGGTGGTTGGCTCCATGGGGTAGCCATGAGGTTATGGCTTTGTACTAATGGAATTGTGGCGTTCAAGCAGTGAAAAGGTTGGGCTTAGCCACAAAAGGCTATACTTCTGTAAGAACATAACCTCAATTTTATAATCTTAACTTATCTGTGTGAAATGAGCTACTTTTTCCTGTGCTGAGCCAATTTCTTTGATATCTCTCTAGTTTCTATTCATTTTTGTGAGGAGGAGGCCCTTTAAGGAATCCAGTTATAAAGCTGACAGTAAAAACTTAATCCACAGACCTTGTAAACAGCCAGATGACACACATTTTATGCAGCTTTAGGTTTATTATATGGCCCAGTGGGATAGTAATATACTTATGATATGCAGACTTGAGACTTCAATAACAAAACCCTTTTTTTTAGAAAAAAGAATAGTTCCAACACATATATCTCAGGAATATTTTCTCCAAATTTATTTTATCTCTAGTTATTTCCTCTGAATTTTATGATCATTTTGTTGCTTTGCACATGACCCAAAGAAGAAATACCATTTCCAATAATACCATTACTACAGAGCAATATATATTGGTGATAGTCAGTTACAATTTTTAATTGTGAATGGACCCAATGAAAATTTTATTCTGTTCTCATGAAATTAATTTTTCATTTGAGTAGCTAGAAATGTGCTAATTTGGTGATTATTGTATAAAAATTATGTTAAAAACCTGAAGCATTTTTGAGACATTAGGTGCTATAAATAGTGCAATGCATTTTCTTAACGTATTTTCTCCATCTGTAACAATAATCAGACTTGGTGCATAAAAGTGTATTTTGTAATACTAGTTCATGGACTAGTTCATTTATTGTATCAGCAGATACTGGTGTCATCGGTGACTTGGCATTTAAGTGGGGGAATATTCTACAGCTGAAAGATAATACAATTAATAAATCAGTGAAAAGTTTGACACCCTTTAGAGATGAAAAATTGAAGGACAAGACACCGTTTAAGAAGCTTGATTTTATTTAGTACTTCTAAAGTATTTTATGTCTTGGAGACAGAGGTTGTCTATTCACAACAGGCAAGCATTTCACTGCCGCCTTACTTAAATGAGTTTGAATGCATGGGTTCTCTGCTGAGACTTTGACAAGTCATGCGGTAACAACTCAGCTGGTGGTATCGATATCTTTTTGACAGAAATATTTGTTCACCTGGCTATGCACTAACAGCTTACTGCTTAAAATAGCTCTCGACTTCAGGCCATATTTAGATGTTGTGGCTTTGGTTTGGTTAATATAGGTATAAGGCATTATGCTGTCCCATTATTTCATAATCAAGTCACTAAATCCTGTCCACACACATGTTGTTTTGTCCTAGATTTAGAAAAAGAGAGAGAATTGCTTAGGGTGGAATGCCATATTTTTGGAAGAGTAAAGCAACCCTTTGTTCCAATATGTATGCTCTAAAAACAAAGGAGTTTCTTTTTGTAACAATATTATTTACTCTTTGTAGAAAATTAAAATATCAAAGAAAGGTATAAAGAAGACAACGAAAACTCTGTCAAATACCACTCTCTACTATGAGAACCCTCCTCAGTATTTTGTAGGACATTTTCTACCCCCCATTCTACATGTGCGTGTATTCGCAATGTATGATATTCTACGTAGAATGTTTTGCATTGTGCTTTTGACATCAAAATATGTTACAGGGGGTTTCCATATCAAAATAAACATATAATAGCCACACAGAATTAGTTGACCGAATGTCAGTGGCCATTTGGGAGGCTTTTTAAAAAGTTTTTGTTTATGTAAAAATTTGTCATATATTTCTGGAAAGGCAGTTGGTTAGTCAGAGTACGTGCATTTGCCGTTTTGGTAAATAGCGCCACATTGCCACTCAGAAAATTGATATTTCCAGTTACAAGACATGAGGGCGCTTGTTCTTACCTTTTAGTCAACAATGAATAATATCCATTTTCTTCACCTTTGCCAATCTGATATACTACAGATGATGTTTTTTTTTAAATTTTTATTCTCTCATTGTATTCATGAGGCTTTAAATATTAACACTATATAACCTGATATCCCCAAATTTTATACACTATAATCCAGACTTGAAATATTCCACTATCTACTAGACATCTTTTAATAGTCCTTTGAACTTACCCCAAACTGAACCTCTTATCTTTAACCCAAACTTGTTTCTTGGCTTGCTGTCTCACATATTAGTAAATGTCTGATTCATCCTACCATTGCTTTGGTCACAATCTTGGAGGCACATTTGATTCTTCTTTTCTGTGTCTCATGCTTCCAATCCAAGTGTCTCCACAAAACCTGTTAACTTTTATAATACATCCAGAAGCCTACTGCTTCTCTTTACATTGGTGGCTACCACCATGACATAGGTCTTAATTATTTCCTGCTTGGTTGATTGCTCTTTCTTCTCCGGTTTCTCTGCTTTTCCTTGTCCTCCTGTATATCCCCTTTTCAACACAGCCACCTTAGCATCCTATTAAATGTCAGGTGAATCATGCCACTCATCTGCTCAAAACTCATTTGAGATTTTTTTCTCTCTCTCAGTAAAAGACAAAACTCCTGCAGTGGCCAACCAGGCCCAACATGATTCGCTTCTCTTTCCCCACCTGCTCCAACCACACTGGCCTCCATGGTGTTTTCTGCCCAGATCACTCAGAGGGAGGCTTGCTCTTGCTCCCTCACTTCCATTAGGTCTTCTCTCAAGTCGCCTTCTTGGATGTAATTTCTTTGACCACTGTTCAAAATTGCTACCCCATCCTTTGAAACTTTTGCTGTCCTCTTTCTTTCTTTCTTTCTTTCTTTCTTTCTTTCTTTCTTTCTTTTTTTCTCTCTATAATATGTATTTCATATTTTATCATTTGTTAATTGTCCTCTCCCAGCTAGTGTAAGAGCTCCATGATAGCAGGGACTTCATCTTTTGTTTTTACTGCTGTATCCCCAGTGTGTAAAGTAGGACTGTCCCATAGCAGCATGAAGTGCATAGCATAGACTGGGCACAAAATAAATGATGGATGAAATTTCCCTGCAAGCAAGGGGAGAGGGACAGAGGGAGGGAGAGAGAGAGAGAAAGAGAGAGAAAGAGAGAGAATCCCAAGCAGGCTCCATGCGCAGAGCACAGCCAAATGAGGACTCAATCCCATGACTCTGGGGTCATGATCTGAGCCAAAACCGAGTCAGACCTTGACTGACTGAGTCACCCAGGTGCCCCAATTTCCCTTATTATTTATCAAATTGATAATTAATGTGAGAATTTAAAAATACAGTTCTTTTTTTACCATGCATGTAGCAAATTTGTGTTTACAATTTTATGTTGAAAGAACGTCACCAGAAGAAACAAGATATTGTCTACCTACCCTTTCCTCTTTCATACCATGGATATAGGCTCACAGTTATTGTCATGACTAGATGATTCTAGATCCTCCTAACTCACAGTTTCTTTCATGTGCAGACCCATTCTGAAGAGAGACCATTCCAGTGTGAGGAATGTAAAGCTTTGTTCCGGACCCCATTTTCTTTGCAGAGACACCTTCTCATACATAACAGTAAGTCAAAATACAAGCAGTTGAGGACAAAATGAATTCTCTCAAACTTTGCCCTTACAACTTTTGAGAATGTAGGCATCACAGAAGTGGACCCATGTGTAGTTTAAAAGGCTGGTAATTCTGCCTTTCAGTTCTCCTTCCTTTATCCTTGCTTTATTTTTCCACATTAAATCATTTTATGAGACATTTTATTTGTGTCATTTCTTCCCAGTATATAAAGTTTGTATATAAAATCGTTTCTTATGTTCGGCAAGGTATCTTTGAAATTTGTTCTGAAATAGACATTCTTGTTCCCTTTCAAATATAATGATTAAGGAAACATGTCTGACCCTTTAAAACATGCGAATGTCTGGCATGATTTTATTAGCTCACGGACTCTTTTAAAGTTGGAAAGGACCAAAATACAAATCTAATGTAACCTGTTGATTGTTGGGGAGCAGAGAAAAATGAGACTCAGAGAAACACGGTGACAAATGCATCTGGAGGTCGCATATGAGTTCCAATAGTCACATGCTTTTCCTACTTCTCTCTACACTGCTCTGATTTCTTACTTCTTTTAGCAGGAGCACTGCTTTTCCTTGGGGTTAAGTTATACACATGCATACCATGCAAACTGGTAAGGCAGTTCCACTCAGAGCTATTTTTAGAATACTAAACCTTTTATACTCACATCGCTGAAGGACACTTTATTACAGCACTTTATTTCAGAGAAAATGTTATTGCTAAGTTGAGTTTTAAAGTGGGTTCTGTGTTCAGATATTGAAGTAACTAGACATTTGCTATGTTACTGTATCTAAAATTAAAGAAAAATGGCATAACATAAGTAATATTTGTATTTATTGCTTTTGAGTTGTTTAATCAGTAGAACATCTTCTGAAACAAAGTTACTACTGCTGATTAAATTTTTAATATGTCTGAGGAAAGCAAAACAATTAATCAGTTATGACAACATTAGAGATAAGATAGTATCTTGGAAGACATTTTCTCTGATTGAGTAGATGTATCTAAAATTCAAAATAACAAATATATTAAAGTTTTTTAAAATACTGAGTGGTAATGATTATGATAAAATACATCTTTTCCTACAGAAAAGAGTGTTGTGGTCTTGTGCCATTCTGCATTTTACGTTACAGTTCTGGAGAATTTGTTAACACCACTTTTTATTTTCTTACTAAGGACAGCCGTGCATTTAAGGAATAAAATTTGTCATGTAGCATATTTTCATTCCATTTCACTGTCATTTGACTAAGAAAAACAATCATTGTGAAGTGAATGGATTTGATTTTATTTTAGTTTAGTTTAGTTTTAGTTTTTAAATGTTTGTTTGTTTGTTTTGATGGAGAGAGTGACTGCATACGAGTGGGTGAGGGGTAGAGAGAGAGAGAATCCCAAGCAGGCTCCCTGCACAGAGCCTGACATGGGGCTTCATCTCAGACAATGTGAGATCATGACCTGAGCCGAATTCAAGAGTCAGATGCTTCACTGACTGAGCCACCCAGGCGCCCCTGAGGTGAATGGATTTAGAGTAGGGATTGAGACAAGGGAACCTCATTCATACTATTAAGACTTCTGTGGGGGGTGCCTGGGTGGTTCAGTCAGTTAAGTCTCTGACTTCCGCTCAGGTCATGATCTCCCGGCTTGTGAGTTTGAGCTCCGTGTTGGGCTCTGTGCTGATAGCTCAGAGTCTGGAGCCTGGTTTGAATTTTGTGTCTCCCTCTCTCTCTGCCCTTCCCCTGCTCACGCTCTGTCTCTCTCTCTCACTCTCTTTCAAAAATAAATAAACATTAAAAAAAACACTTCTGTGGTCAAATTTACCCTTATGCTCAGGAAATTTTTCCTTGGGTAAATAAAATTTTCAATAACAGCAAGGAGTTTTTAATATAAGGCATCTATTACTTTCTATTTCAGCTGATCGGTTCTCATAAACCTGAGACATGGGATTGAAGTGGCAAGTGTAGACTGTGCTTGCACATTCTGTATTCAATATAATGTTGATCAGCACATTAATCAAAGGCTTTATGATGCTGTACCAAGACTGGGAAATCAGTTTTGTAATTGTATAAGTAGGCTATTGCAGGTAAAGTTAAATATCAGATAAGACCAGTGAGGATGGAGAAAACCAGAAGTGGGCAAAATGGGACAAAATATGAAAGGTGATCTTGCACAATATGAAAATTAAAACCTGTTTAACTCAAAACATGAAGATCACCATAGAAACATATCAGCAGGGGCACCTGGGTGGCTCAGTTGGTTAAGCATCCGACTTTGGCTCAGGTCATGATCTCACGGTTTGTGAGTTTGAGCCCCATGTTGGGCTCTGTGCTCAGAGCTCAGAGCCTGGGTCCTTGCTTTAGATTCTGTGTCTCCTTTTCTCTCTGCCTCTCCCCTGCTCGTGCTGTCTCTCTCTCTCTCTCTCTCTCTCTCAAAAATAAACATTAAAAAAATTTTTTTTAAAGAAACTTATATCAGCCTTCTGGCTCAAAATGTAAAGAATAACTTGTAATTATTATTTTGGAAATTATTGCTATTTTCTAACGCACTGAAAACCAAAAAATAGCTTGATAGCTACCTTCTTGGTTTTAAGATAGGGAAAATCCTATCTTTAATTATAGCTTTATTTCTTTAAGGCAAAGAAATCTGATAACATCAGATAAAATCTCATCAGAATTATTTAAAATTCTGGTAAGTTTATAACAAAAAAATCTGGAATTAAAATGTGAAAGAAGAAAGGTAAGAGCTCCCTTGGTATAGCTTGATGAGGTTTTGGCATAGGAATCAATATATGTATTTTTTAATTTTCCATTAAAAATTTTTTTTTATTATTTTTTGAGAGAGTAGATGAGATAGAGAACACAAGTAGGAGGAGGGGCAGAGACAGAGAGGAAGACACAGAATCTGAAGCAGGTGCCAGGCTCTGAGCTGTCAGCACAAAGGCCAATGTGTGGCTCAAACTCACGAACCACCAGATCATGACTTCAGCCCAAGTCAGACGCTTAACTGACTGAGCCACCCAGGCACTCTGGAATCAATATTTTGTTTCATGTGATAGTTTAATAGATATGCTTTGAAGGAGAAATCTTGGAGGATTGCTTTGTTTTGGTTTTTTTTTGGTATGTTTTTTAAAAATTTCTTTTTATTCCTGAGTTGATTTGCTATTATTTATAATCTTATGTCAATTGATATTTTCTTTTACTCTCACTGGTTATAAATGAAGTATTTAAATAAATTTAATACAGAAGATATATAAAGACAAACTAGGTTACAATAATAGCACCCAGCAACAAAAATTCACAAAGGTAACATAAACAGAGCTTTAAGAATCTACACAATTCATGCATGGTTTGGATGTGACTGTACCAAGCATTAGATTTTAACAAGACTATCAGAGATTTTAACATAAAGAGCTATAATTCTGTTTGAAAAGGATAATTTGTCTTTTTCTTTTTTTCTCTCTTTTCCTTCTTTTTGTCCCTCCTTCCTTAAATTTGGTATGAAGAAATAATAGGATCTTCACATTTCTAAATTTATGCTAGTTATAATGGAGGGAAGTTTTATATAAGAGTTTAGTTCAAATTGAGGTAATCTCTTATTTCGATGTAGTAAGTTACCTGTATATTTTGTCTCATAGTTGAACATAATATATGACTCTGTGCTAATACAGTTGTTTTCTACAAAGGGAAAATACATTCAACTTCTAGTCTGTCTTATTTGTATAACTATGTGCTATTCAAATTTTGTAACTTTCTGAGAAATAAAACTGTCTTCTAATTGTGCACATAGATCACTGAAAATGTACTTAAAGTAGGCCACTAGAGTTTGACGTGTTTGTTATGAAGACCTACAAGGATAGAGAGCATTATATGAAAGTTTAAAAAAATACCATATTCCCCTAAACATAGTTTCTGGAGTTGCTTTCCCTGCCGGCCTAGGCTCCAGAATAAGAAGAAGGTGAAAACGCTCACAGGTACCCAGGGGCTCTAGGAAAGGAGAGTTGCTCCATTCCAACTGGCTCTCTGAGAGGCAGCCCCCCAAACTGTCTGAGAACCTGGGAGTTGAAACCTTTCCCAGGTGTTTCACAGCAGACCAAGGACCCGTGTTAGGGAGACTGTAGTCCAGGTTCCTGGGACAGTGCTGAGAAAGGAAGGGGTGTTGTAGCCCTCTCCTATCCTAGAAGGGGGCTGGCTCTGACCCATTTCTGTGTGCCCTCAGGGGCGTCCCGCCCCAGCTTGCTACCCATGACCCTGTTTGACCTGTGCCCTGTCCCCTAAAAAGGCCACAAAGGTTGTGGTGGGAGTGAGGGACAAATGTACCTTATCTCTTTAGCTTGACAGAAGCCTTTTGTCACCACAAGAACCTACTTGCCTGAAACCTGAGCCCCTGCTCTAGAAATACGTACCTTTAAAGAAAGTTCATGGTACCTTTAGAAAATTCGCTATTTCAGTCTCCACATTTTCCAATTAAAGAGACTGAGAACCTAAGAAAGTTAAAGGACTTCCCACTGGTCACACAATGAATTAGCATATATGGAATCAAAATATTTCATAAAAAACTACCTTTTCTGGTTATGATAAATTTTTAGTAATACAGCTAAGTTTTTGAAGAAAACAACACTAAATCTGGTACCTCTGAGGGGCAGTTAACAACACCCTGCTCATCTGATGTTTCTCTTATTTGACTGTTTCGTTTCTAAGGTGAGAGGACTTTCAAATGCCATCACTGTGATGCTACCTTTAAAAGGAAGGATACTTTAAATGTTCATGTCCAGGTGGTCCATGAAAGACACAAGAAATACAGATGTGAGCTATGTAATAAGGCATTTGTTACACCCTCAGTGCTTAGAAGTCACAAGAAAGTAAGTAGAAGCCTTCCCTGAGTTGAATGGATTACATATTTAAGCTATATGGGCATGTATGCTCATTATCATGTGATAATCAATTTAATATTAATTAATCAATATATGACTCAAAATGACACATAAGGGATGCATGATTTATATGAGCTCTTCAGAAACTCTCTGTTCTATTTACTTTTTCAGAAGAGTTATATAAATTTGTATGAAGGTGAACCTAGATTTAGGTATGGATTCTGCACTGCCCTGAGCTATGGTGATACATGGGTCATACAAAATACTCGATGAGTGGAAACTTGTCAATTTTTGTACATTTTTGGATGAATATAGGGTTTTTTTAAGTGAGTAGTGCCATAATTTTATTTTTCAAAGCTAATTCAGATATTTATTTACAAGTTATTAGACTGAGCTCTTCCAGGACTGGAATGGTTCTTTTTCATCTTGCATCTCTGGGATCTAGGGAAGTTCCTGGTACAGAAGAGAGACTTGATAAGAATTTACTTAACTCAAATAAAATGATGTTCTTATGGTGATTTGGAGGTTATCCTTTTTATATGATGCTTATTACCTTAAGCAAATCACAAGGTTACTTTTATTTGTTTTATAAGTATACTTTAAGTATATTTTCAAAAATAGCAATATTCATAGTGTACCAAACACAGTTACAGTTTTTAATGTTGACATTAGAAATGAGCCTGAAGTGTAATAGGTTCTGCTATTTAGCGTGTACTCTGAGTGAATGTGAGGAAGTGACTCATGCTTCAGTGTGACTTTTATTTTGGTACCTATCCTCAATATAGCTGTTTCAAAAGGACTCACTTGAGGAACTTTCTTTTCCTGTTTCTTTAATATTCAGTAATAATGTATTGTCCTCTTTTTTGAATTTCTGAATAAGATAACCTTTTAACTATCTTTGCTTGAATTACTTTTTTGCATGAATTTAATAAATTTGTATTGTGTTTTAATAAATGTGGGAAAAAATAGTTTTCAAGAGAGATACAGTTTGTGATCACAGATTATCGTAGAGTGCATTTTGCAGAGCATTGTTCATTTTTGTCTGGTACATTCATCCAGTATTGTTCACATAGTGACCTGTTTCCATGCCTTTTTATCTGTATTTAACATATTTTAGTATTGTACCTTAAATGTCTTTTAAAACCAGCTAACCACTGGCACCTGGGTGGCTCAGTCGATTAAGCATCTTACTTCGACTCAGGTCATGATCTCATGGTCTGAGAGTTTGAGCCCCACATCAGTGTCTGTGCTCAGAGCCTGGAGCCTGCTTTGGATATTGTGTCTCCCTCACTCTTTGCCCTTCCCCCACTCATGCTCTGTCTCTCGCTGTCTCAAAAACAAATATTAAAAAAAAATTAGGGGCACCTGAGTGGCTCAGTCAGTTAAGCATCCAACTTCGGCTCAGGTCATGATCTCACAGTTCTTGGGTTCGAGCCCCGCATCAGGCTCTGTGCTGACAGCTCAGAGCCTGGAGCCTGCTTTGGATTCTGTGTCTCCCCCTCTTTCTTCCCCTCCCATGCTCATGCTCTGTCTCTCTCTGTTTCTCAATAATAAATAAATGTTTAAAAAAATTTTAAAAAAATTAAACGATTTAACAAAATTCTGTTCCTAATAAGATATATTTTTAAATTAAACCAAAGGAACATTTTAATTCTTCTCATTAATATTGACTTAATGTTGTTTAGTTTGAAACTTATACCACTGACAAGTAACTTAGGTTATATAAATGAACAATGAAATACTTATGTAGCAGCAAGAGAAGTTCTGTGGATTTTATAAGATACTATAAATAAATTGGTAGTTGCCTGCTTGGAATAATCCAATGTTGTAATAATAGATGTATACAATATCTAAACAACCTTACACTAATCAAGAAAAAATTGTTGTATTTTGCTCCTCTGTCAGGGAACGAGAAGAATATAAGTCTGCTATATGTTAAAATGTTATACCATTTCCTTTAAAATGAGCCATAATGTAAACCATGGGAGTAACAGCTCTTACTCTGAAGAATGTATAACTGTTTTGTGTAAGAAGTTGTAGTGAAAATGGAAAGTTAAGTGCCTGCCAAATGGAGAATCAAGGAGATGTCTGTGGTAGCTGGTGTCATTGGCTAGTATGGCAGTTGGTTAGACTGTATTTCTCAAACTTGATTATAATATAAATAATTTTCGGTGGAAAAATATTTAAAAAGACACTGATGTTGACTAAGGTATTTAGTTTATAGCTCTTTAAAAATTACATATACAATAGTTGATATACAAATATAGATTATAATTCAAATATGAAAAATTTCAAATTACATATCAATAAGGCTATGAAACTAATTATTTTAAAGTGAGCACTTAATTTAATATGGAAGATGAGAATGTTTTGCTACATTGGTGCTCTTTTGAGATTATCAGGTGATGAGGTAACTGCCCTACCCCTTTTTCTATCCCAGGCAGTATGTCCCTTCTGGTAACACATCATTAAAAAATATATTTTTAATGTTTATTTATTTTTGAGAGAGGGATTGAGCACAACTGGGGAAGAAACAGAGAGAGAGAGAGAGAGAGAGAGAGGGAAACACAGAATCTGAAGCAGGCTCCAGGCTCTGAGGCATCAGCACAGAGCCTGCTGTGGGGCTTGAACCCATGAACTGAGAGATCATGACCTGAGCCGAAGTTAGACACCTTAACCGACTGAGCCACTCAGACACCCCCATTTTTTAAAAAAAAATTTCAATGTTTGTTTATTTTTGAAAGAGAGAGAGAAAGAGTGTGAGCAGGGGAGGGACAGAGAGAGACAGAAACACAGAATCCGAAGCAGGCTCTAGGCTCTGAGCTGTCAGCACAGAGCCCAATATGGGGCTTGAATTCATGAGCTGTGAGATCATGACCTGAGCCTAAGTTGGACATTTAACCAACTGAGCTACTCAGGAACCCCAAAGATGCCCCCATTTTTCAAAAACCTTTACTATTCTGGGGCGCCTGGGTGGCGCAGTTGGTTAAGCGTCCGACTTCAGCCAGGTCACGATCTCGCGGTCCGTGAGTTCGAGCCCCGCATCAGGCTCTGGGCTGATGGCTCGGAGCCTGGAGCCTGTTTCCGATTCTGTGTCTCCCTCTCTCTCTGCCCCTCCCCCGTTCATACTCTGTCTCTCTCTGTCCCAAAAAAAAATAAATAAACGTTGAAAAAAAAAATTAAAAAAAAATAAATAAATTTTAAAAAAACACAACTTTCCTATTCTTTTTATATTAGCCCATGGCAATTCAAATAATAATAATAATACGTGCCAGTAATTTGCACAAACACTAATACAAACACAAGTCCTGGAAACTCTGTTTTATGGTGGTAACCCAGGTGATCCACTGTCTGCTTTTATTGATTTGTAGGTCATCATTGAAATTAAAAAAAAATAGTTTCATTGAGAATGTGCAGATATCCGAAGTAATTTCTTCCTTCTCCCTTCTTTGTCCCTTCTCCTAAGTTTAAAAAATAATGGGACTTGAAAATAGCTCTGACCCCTCAATTATTGGAACAATCTTTTTGATGTTGGTAGAATAGCTGGTATCCTGATGAGATTGTGAGACAAGTTTTAAAAGCTCCATCTGCCTCCTCTTTTTGGAGAGGTCACTCTTTTCTTTGAACTCTCTAACATTCTGTCAAAATTCACTTTTGATGATACATATTCATCTTTCTTTGTATGATTGTTTTTATGCCAAGATTAAAGGTATGTTGAGAGCCAGGATGTTCTTTCAAACTGCTCAATTAACACCTGCTGATTTAAAGATCAAACCAGATTTATATTTCTTTTTGCTTTGCAGTAAAATGAATCCAGTCAGACAAGCATAATGCAAGTAACAGATTACTTTATTGAGATTAATTTTGTCCTCAAGAGCTAAATACACACAAAGAATGTGAAAAATGCTTCTAAGGAAGTATTTCTTGGCAGCAGTCATGGGCAGCCGTAACCCCATTTTGATTATGTGGTTTTACCAGCATATACTGGTTTTGTATAACTTAATCATTTTTACTTGGGGGCTCCGTGAAGGCTTAAAAAGTAAACTGTAGAATTATTTTCAAATTAGCACTAATGCATGAATCTAAAGTTTGGTTCTTGTTTTGTTTTTTTTTTTTGAAGCAGTGGGAACACCCATGATAAATTGTTTAAAATCTCATTGTGATATTAAATCATTTTAATGAAACGTAATCCTGGAAAAAAAGGATTTACCATTGTCAGAGGCATTTCATCATTTTTACCTAATTTTTTATATTTATCCTTAACTCTTTTTATTCCTTTCGCTTTAGACCCATACTGGAGAAAAGGAGAAAATCTGCCCATATTGTGGCCAGAAATTTGCCAGCAGTGGTACACTGAGAGTTCATATCCGTAGCCACACAGGTATGTAGATTATAATTGGTAATAAAAACAGCTTAAAGAAATACAATTCTTTTAAGACAAGGAATATTGTAATATTATATCCCCGATTAATAACTAATCTTAGCTGTTTTCTCTGCTTTAAAATTTTATAGAATCCAGTTCCTTACTCTCAGAAAATTTTAAATAAGTTTACTTTCCCGGGGCACCTGGGTGGCTCAGTTGGTTGAGCATCCGACTCGGCTCAGGTCATGATCTTGCAGCCTGTGAGTTTGAGCCCTGCGTTGGGCTCTGTGCTGACAGCTTAGAGCCTGGAGCCTGCTTTGGATTCTGTGTCTCCCTCTCTCTCTGCCCCCCCACCCCCCCGCTCATGATCTGTCTCTCTCTCTGTCAAAAATAAATAAACGTTAAAAAAAAAAGTTTTTTAATAAGTTTACTTTCCCAAACTAAGTTAAATATTTGAAATAGAAATACTTTAGCTAATGTTTGGTTGTGATGTAATTGTGATTTAGTTTATATTCTATTCTAATGGATGGGATAGGGAATAGCAGTTTTACGTTTTATAGAAGGATAGAAGGCTCAGGGCCTCCTCTTAGAATTCCTTCCTATAACTGACTTCAGATGTGGCCTTTTTAAATTCAAAAAGTCCTTGGAATATTGTTTGAATGCTGTAAGATTTTATTGAAAAAAGGTGAGGCAACCATAATATCCATTATGTCATGGATTGCTTCCTAAAGAGTTGTCTTCATTTCTTATGACTTTTTGTGCAATTTCTCCCATGGAGGAGGGTTATGCCCTAGTGAAGGCTGTATAAACAACTAAATATTCTTTTTTATATTTTTAAATGAAGTATAGTTGACATATAATATTAGTTTCATGTATATAACATAGTGATTTGATAATTATATACATCACAAAAAGCTCACCATAAGTATAGGATAAGTCTAGTTACCATCTGTCACCATACAAAGTTATTACAATATTATTGACTATATTCCCTATGCTGTACTTTTCATCCCCATGACTTATTTTATAACTGAAAGTTTGTACCCTTAATCTTCTTTACCTATTTCACCCTCCCACCCCCCCACTGCTTTCTCCTCTGGCAACCACTAGTTTGTTCTCTATATTTGTAAGCCTGTTTCTCTTTTTGTTGCTATTGTTAGTATTTGTTTATTTGTTTGTTCATTTGTTTTGTTTTTCAGATCCCACAAATAAGTGAAATAATATGGTATTTGTCTTTTTCTAATTTACTTCACTTAGCATAATACCCTCTAGATCCATCCATGTTGTTGTGTATGGCAAGATGTCATTCTTTTTTATGGCTAAGTAATATTCCATCATGTATTTATACTATGTTTTCTTTATCCCATTTATCTATCAATAGATGCTTATATTGCCTTCATGTCTTGGCTCCTATAAATAAAGCTGCAAGAAATGTAGAGGGCATACATCTTTTTGAGTTAGTGTTTTTATTTTCTTTGGGTAAATACCTAGAAGTGGAATTACTGGATTGTATGGTACTTGTATTTTTAATTTTCTGAGGAACCTCCATACGGTTTTCAAGAGTGGCTTCCTCAATTTACATTTTCACCAACAGTGTACTAGGGCCCCCCCTTTGTCCACATTCTCACCACTATTTGTTTTTTCTAGTTTTTTTTTGTTACTAGCCATTCTTAATGATGTGAGATGTTATCTCTTTGTGTTTTTGGTTTACATTTCCCTAATGCTTAATGATGTTCAGCATGAAGTCATGTGTCTGTTGGCCATCTGTGTGTCTTCTTTGGAAAAGTGTCTATTCAGGTCCTCTGCACATTTCTTTTAGTGGATTATTTATTCTTTGGGTCTTAGTTGTATGAGTTCTGTATATTCCCTTACTGGATATATCATTTGCAAATATCTTTAAACAATTAAATATTCTTGAAAGAACCTTGTCTGGATTTTCTCTCTTAAGTAGAGAACTACTTGAAAAGACTTGAAAAAAATACTCTTAATATTGATAGCCAGACTCTAGTACATGAATCTTAATGGTTTTCAGTAGTTAGACTGTATGTGGTAAACTATTTAGCTAGATTACATTGCTGAAGATTCCTATTCAAGAACCATAGTATTTGACTTTATCAGTGTATTCCCAGCACCTGGTGCAGTGTCTATTTCAGTAACTATCTTGCGGATGAGGAAATGTTAGTTTACATAGGCTAAAGAATCAATAGTACAATTATTATACATAGGTGGAGGAAAGAATAGCAGTGGAACATAATTTCTTATTCTGGAAATTATTTGGCTAAAGCTAAAACACAGAATATCAAAGTAGTATTTGTTATCTTAGAGTACCCTCTTTTTTTATTTTTAATTTTTTTTAATGTTTATTTATTTTTGACAGAGACAGAGACAGAATGCGAGTGGGTTAGGGGCAGAGAGAGAGGGAGACACAGAAGCAGAAGCAGGCTCCAGGCTCTGAGCTGTCAGCACAGAGCCCGATGCGGGGTTCGAACTCACGAGCTGTGAGATCGTGACCTGAGCCAAAGTTGGACGCTCAACCGACAGAGCCACCCAGGCGCCCCTAGAGTACCCTCTTAAATACTATTAAGTGAAACCATAACCAAGAACATATCAAACAGTATACATAATGGCTATGAATAATAGGTGCCCTAAAGAGAGGAGGTCTTCTTGCTTAGAAGTATCTAGGGAAAGTGAAGTTTTGGGGACAAACCAGAAGCAGAGAACAGCCAAAAGAAAAGAAGAGAGAAGCAAAAGACAGGAGCAGAGAATCACACTGAAGGCAGGTGGACTTAAAATTATGCCAGAGACTTAGCACCATGTCCTGATTGTACAGAAAAAGCAAGTGATTGATATAATTTCGTATAATTTTCTCCTTTTCTTAGGTTTCCTTCTTACAGGATATCATGAGAATTTTATGTTCATAGCTTTTCCTTTCCTGTCAAGTTTTTCAAGATCCTAAATCATTGAATATGCTGAAGCTTTAATAATTTATAAACATAATCTTGATTGACTATTGATAAGGAGCTAATTTACTATCATGTTGTCTGGCATAAATAATGGGATTTTCTTAATGTATTACCTTTGGAAAAATGCATTTTCAACGGGAAAAAACGTGTTTAGGTCCCTCTGTTTCTGATTAACCTGGCCTTTCTTTTTAATAAATGTTTAATGGAGAACTTGGTTGGAAAAATTATTTTTGGCGGTGTTTTGAATTCTGAACTATTAGTGTTTCATTAATTTCTTTCTTGAAATTAAACCATAATGGGCTCCAAGATAACCTTTCGAAATTTAATATACCTTTATCAAAACTTGTCCTTGGCTTTTTAAATTATTATTATCTTCCTTGTTGGGCATACACCCAAAGTATGCTTGATTTCTAAGTCTAAAAAAGAGATTATAGGCAGTAAATTTTGTTAAAAAAAAAGAATATTGTCCTGTTCCTTAAAGAGCTGTTGATAGTAGCAAAATAAATGGAAATAGAGCCTTCATATCCAACATTGAAGAGATTGGTTAAATAAATTATGATACATCTATAAATTGGAATATTCTGTAAGGAATAAAAAAATATTACATATTATATTATTTGTTAACATGAAAAAAATAAGCAATATAACTTACAAAACCAAAATGATGTATTTTTGTAAGGATAAAACATTTCTATATAAAGGTACTAGAGTTAAATACTAAATTATTAGCTGTGGTTGTTTCTTTGTGTTGCACACATGGGCAGTTTGAATTTTCTTCATGATTTTCTGTGTTTTCTAATTTTTATATACTAAGCTTCTTATATAATAAAATATTTAAAGTATATTAACATTATGATTATGCAGGTAACAACTATTATTAGATTCATGCTAAATTATTAAGGTGTGACAGGTTTCTGCATCTTATTCTCAAAAGGGCCAGCAAAAAGTGTAAAAACTGTATGTTTTAAAAAGGAAAAAATGAGAAAGCAAATATGGTGACATGAAAACCTAAGTGAGGGCTATAGTGCCTACTATACAATTTTTCCATTTTCCTCATGTTTCAAAATTTTCATAGTTAAAAGTGGGAGTGTCTTATTCCAATGAGAACAACTGAGTGGATACAGATGGCGGCTCAGAACATCCAGCTTCATAGCTTACATCTTGTTCACATCTCCCTCAGAGCCTAGTTCCTTCAACAGGAAGACTTCTAGTCTTTAAATATAAACAGACTTTCTGTTGTTTTGTTTTGTTGCTTATAGTAGTGCTGCTCAGAGAAAACTCAGATTCTTCTGAAAAAGCAGAGTTTTATCACTTCATGCCTAGTCATCTTGAAAAAGGAATTCCATGAAATTTGCTATTGGCATACAGGGCTTTTAGAAGTTTTAAAAAACAATACAGTGGAAAATACATGTATTCTTTCCCAAAGAAGGCTTAAAGAGATGGTGAGGCTTACCCAGTTATGGTAGTGGTTTCCCCTTGCTTTATGCAAAGTGACTGCCCCTTGTTTCATGGAACTCATCAACTACCAGTTCTTTTCCCATTTGACATCCCGGGCTCCCTTATTGGGCTTCGTTTGCTTTCCAATGAAATGTAACTTTCTCTGTGATATATTACCTGACCATCCCCTATCCTCCAAGATAGGTTGGCATGCTCTATCTTATACTGCTCTCAACACCGCATGCTTCCAAATACTCATACTTCTTCAGCCATCTGTAGATTCTCTGTTCCCTTAGAGCTGTGCTCATATCTGATAACTTATTTGTTTACTATTCAAAGAACTGCCTGGCATAGAGAAAGAACTTAGTGAATGCCTCTTGAATAAAGGAATCTACAAATAGATTGCAGTTCCTGTGGGATAGTGGAAAGCATGTTGGCTTCATGTTGAAAAATCCTGGATTTGAATCTAAATTTAACTGACTATAAAATCACTTTTTCATAAAATAACATAAAAATTGTGGCAGTCACCTCAGGAAATGCTAGAATCAAAGAATTAATCACTAAATTCCCTAATCTATTAGCCAGTCCCACCTCAATATAAAGTTGGGCCCTTTGCTCTCCTTTCCATTCTTTACCTCATGGCTTCATCATGTAATTGGTTGGAAACAATTGTACAACAAATAATAGTTAACAACATAGTTTAAGATTTAGCTCACCAATATATAAAAAATTACAGTGCTTAAATGAAGAAATAAAGAACCATATTTGGCCAACCAACACTAAAAACTTACTATGACTCCTTTTAACTTGGAATTGCCTAGTTTTGAAAATTCTTATTAGAAAAGGTAAAGGAAATTGGTCCTGACAAATGCCCTATCCATTTTGTTTGACAAGGTTCACTCTACAGGAACTGGAATCATGACAAACAATTGTGTAGTATATTATAGTCTGTTGCTCTTTGTAGCCTCTCATCTAGTGGAGATTTGGGGTTCTCATTGTTTACTATATGCTTTTTTAAATGTTTATTTATTTTTGAAAGAGAGAGGCCAGAGTGCAAGTGGAGGAAAGGCAAAGAGAGAGGGAGAGAGAGAATCCCAAGTGGGTTCTGAGCTGTCAGCCCAAAGCCTGACACAGGACTCGAACCCACAAACTGTGAGATCATGACCTGAGGTGAAGTCGGACGCTCACTGACTGAGCCACCCTGGCACCCCCATTACTTACTATATATAAATGTCTTTTTTCAATTATGATATTATCCTTACCTTCCATATTTGTTCCATGACTAGATTCTGAACTAAAGGTTAGGGCCAGATCAGGCTCAGGTTTTTAATCAAGTTTATTGAAGGACAGAAGCTCTTTCAAATATTATCTGAGTTAATCCTTCCATGGCTAGTGTCCTGGGTTTCTAAGACCATTCTTACTTTCTAGATGAGGCAAGATTCAGAGAAGCAAATGACCTATCCAGTCAAGGTAGTAAGATCCAAATCTTATGACTTTAAGTTCTATTTTATTTTGGTGTTATCTCTTCTTTTTTACTACAAAAGCTACATGGCTGCTACCCAGTTATTATAATTACACAAGAATTACACAAATTCATTAAGTTCTCCAGTAAAAAAGATGAGGAATGAAATTCTACAAGTCACATATTATTTTAATAGTATGAAAGTTTTATCCTTTATAATAATTTTTTAAATGTTTATTTTTGAGAGATCACACACTTGCGGGGGGAGGGGCAGAGAGAGAAGGAGAGAGAATATCATATAGGCTAGACTCTGCATCTGCCCTGTCAGTGCAGAGACCTGCCCTGGGCTCCAGCTCACCAACTGTGAGATCATGACCTGAGCCGAAATAAAGAGTCAGATGCCTAACTGACTGAAACACCCAGGCTCACCTGAGAGTTTTATCTTTTAGAGTCAAATGGAAGGGGTGTGTGTGTGTGTGTGTGTGTGTGTGTGTGTGCGCGCACACGGGCATTTAGCATTCATATGCATCTGTTCATTTTCTCCTGAGTCACCTTTATGACAGGCAATAACATAGAAAATGATGATTAAATTTATTTTCCCAGATTTTTTTTTTGCCTTTATTATTTTAGAGCAGTTTTAGGTTCACAATGAAATGAAGGGAAGGTATAGAGATTTCCCCATCTGTTCCCTCCCCCGCCACATATATACCTTCTCCTGTTATCAACATCCACAACCAGAGTGGTATGTGTGTAACAACTGATGAACCTACATTGACACATTATAATCACCCAAAGTCTGTAGCTCACATTAGGATTCACTCTTGGTGTTGTGCATTCTTTGGGTTTGGACACATGTATAATGATATGAGTTCATCAGTATGCTGTCCTACAGCATATTGCATAAAATATCCTATTTTAAGGCACTTGCACTACCTTAAAATCCTCTGTGCTTTACCTCTTTATCTCCCAACCCTTGATGACTGGCAACCACTGATCTTTTTTCCTGTCTCCATAGTTTTGTTTTCTGGAAAAATACTTGACATATTCATAGTTTGACATTTTTCAGAATGCCATGTAGTTGAACAGATTACTTTTTTATCTCTAGGAAATGATTATTAATTGATAGTTGGGCCTTTTAGTGAAATGGATGTACAGTAAGATTTTTATAGAGCTAATAGTCTTTATTTTTTCCCCATTATGTTGAAGGAGTCAATTTCATTTTTTTTTATAATATTGAAACTGTCCACCAATATTTGGGGAAACCAAATCTCCTTTTTTATAACATCAAATAACATTAAGTTTTATGAAGGAAAACAGGACTCCTGTTTGTGTTTCTTCCTTCCAGTTTCCCAATTGGTATCTTTCATCATTTCCTATCAGTATAGTGACAGTGTTGCTTTGTGTAATATTAAAGGCAGTTTCCTTCATATTAATTTTCTTAGAACAGGTCTTATTTTATTTGTCCATGATTAATGGGGTCATTCTGTAAGACAATGATAACTTAGCTATTAGATTACTACCTGTTAGTTCCAGGAGGAGTTTTAGTGTTTATGTCACTGTTTTCATTTTAGTCAACAGTGCTTAAAAAAAACATTTAAAAACTCCCCTTATTCACATTTTGATTGATATTATCTTTTATTATCTTAAATAGCCAACCAGTCGTGTCCTTGCTTCACCTTGTTTTCCCTCCCCTCTCTTCTCCTCTACCCATTACCACCATTCTGTACTGCATGGATGAAGTCTGACAAAACTTTGTGTTTTTTTTTCCCATTAACTTTGAAAATGTTATTTTTACAAACCTTGTATCCACCTTGTAAAGTCCATTCATCCTTCATAATTAGGTGATTAGAAAAGGATCATACCTGGCAGGTGTGTACAAGGCAGTTGCTTTTATACAGATTTGAAGGGACACATGCACCCCAATATTTATAGTAACATTATCAACAATAGCCAAATAATGGAAAGAGCCCAAATGTCCATTGACTGATGAATGGATAAAGAAGATGTGGTATACACACATACACATACACACATGTACACACACAATGGAATATTACTCAGCCATCAAAAAGAATGAAATCTTGTCATTTGCAACGTGGATGGAACTAGGGTGTATTAGGCTAAGTTAAGTCAGTTAGAGAAAGATAAATATATGATTTCATTCATATGTGGAATGTAAGAAACAAAACAAATGAACATAGAGGAAGGAAGGAAAAATAAGATGAAAAGAGAGAGGGAGGCAAACCATAAGAGACTCTTAAATACAGAGAAGAGGGTTGCTGAAGGAGGTATTGAGTGGGAGGATGGGCTAAATGGGTGATGGGCATTAAGGAGGGCACTTGTTGGGATGAACATTGGGTGTTATATATAAGTGATGAATCACCACATTCTATTCCTGAAATCATTACACTATATGTTAACTAACTTGGATTTCAATAAAATTTAAAAATTTAAAAAATAATAAAAACATAAAGTATAATAGTCTTCACTTTTAGAATAGAAGTGAATTTCATAAATTTTCTAGTTTAAGCCTCTTAATTGCACCCATGCCCTGCAAAATCCAGTGATTTGCTAAGGTTATGCTACTGTTGTTCCTCTGGAGCTAAAGGCTTAAACTTTTTTCAGTGTACACATTGCTGGTACTTTTAGTTCTTATTCTAATTTTTACTGTTACTCTTGAACTAACTATAGAATTACATACATTCCTTCCATAATGTTTGGTGATCGTTGATATATCAACCAGTTGAGGATGATAGTCTCAATTCAGAAGCTTGAGGGTCTGTAGTTTGTTACTTAATTCCAGTTATGGAGAAACTTTCTCACCATAAAGTCAGCTGTCTCTACTTCCTTGTTATTTAATACCTCGATCATATCCTAAATCTGGATCCTGGAGTCAGATGACAGGCACTCACTCCATTTTATTTCCTCCCAGTGTGAGCTTTACAGTAAGTTGCTTAACCTCTTCAAAGCTTAGTTTCCTCATCTAAAGAACAAGGGTAAGCATAGTGCTCACTTCATGGCATTGCTTTGAGGAACAAGTGAAGGTCTACGTCAGGATCCTTGCACCGCGCCTAGCCCAGTGCGCGCATGCAGTAGTGTGAGCTGCCGCCACCACGGTTGCTGTGTGCTTTGTCTTCGGTATTCTTGCCTGAATTTAACCAGTTACGCCACCTCCCTTGATATACGGCCCGCCCCTCTGTTCCCAGTGTCATCATCATCATCTTTTTATAACCTTTAGCAGCAGAATATAGATCATCTGTACAACATAGAGGAGGGTTTGCTGTCAAACAGGGATGCCTTGGGGTGAGTGAGGGTGCATGTACTGTGTGTCGCCGTCACCATCAGTGAAGGTGAATGTTTAGGTCTGTGCCTGGCAGGCAGCTCTGTAATTTATCATCCCGTTTCCTAAGCTACAGAGACAGGGATGGCACTCTGCGGGTCAGCCGAAATAGTGGAGCACATTCTCCTGTTGGTTTATAGCTTCTTAGGGTCAGTGAGAGCTGGGGTCAATTCTGCAAGGGAATCCATGGACTGTAACATGAATTCCATCAGTTGTTCATAAATTATGAAAGAAATTCTAGGAACTGCTTTTGGGGTTTTAAAGCTCTGGGCCAGAAGGTTAATTACTTGCCTACAGTTCCAACCAACTTTTTGTGTTAATAGATACCGGCTGTGTTGGCCCTTCTGTTTAGGCTTGCTTGCACATTGTCATTTGAATGTAGTAATAAATCACTGTCTTAGGAAACAGTTAATTTTTTTAGTAAATACCTGTGATCAGCTTAGAAATAAAGGATCAGTATATCATAATTTGATTGTACTTCGATTTTAGCCGCTGTTTTCTCATTCTTTTTCTAAAGGAATTCATTTATTCTTTTTAGAATATTCAAAGTTATAAAAAAGTAGCTATAAATGATTATAAACTGTATTAAGGCAATATGATAATTATGAGTAAATAAAAATAGGCGATTAGCAAAGTAATTATAAACACAGATGAACATTAAAGGCATGTTTTCCACATTTTTACAAGAATTAGATTACCTTCTATGTTGAGAGGAAGCTTATTTTGCTATGTTTATTTTCTAGGTGGTTAATTACTAATATTAGGCCAAATTGAATGTCCTCTTACCTGCAGATAATCTAAGAGTTAACAGAACAGCTGAGTGTAGAATCTGCATACAAATAAATGATATTCTGAGTATCACAATTCCAGAGCCTTACATTTTCCTTAAGAAGTCATTCCTGGGTAAAGTCTTAAACTACATGATTTTTGTTTTCTCTGCGTTATTTTGACACTTCAGATCGTTTTTGAATACTGACCACATCAGTCGAATGTTAATATTTTTTCCCTATTTTTTACTCTTTCTGTACTTCACTCCGCCCACTTGATTTTTGAGTTAGTGATAAGCATATATAACAGCTTAAAAGAAAGGGAGAAATATTCATTTTCATTTTCATTGGTAGTATTATAATCTTTTTTAAAAATTTTTTCAAACATTTCAAAGGCCCTAGTTTCTAACGCAAAAACTATAGTGCTTATGTCAGGGTTTGTCATCGGGTGGATATGAGGCACAGAGGGAAGAATGAGGGCATAACACTGGTCTTGGAATGTGGCATCATGAACAGTCATCAACTGGATTAGTAATGTAGTCACAATGACTCCAATTATAGGGATGATTTGAAATATACCACTGTTGAGGCACCTGGGTGGCCCAGTCAAACATCTGCCTTTTTTTTTTAATTTTTTTTGAGAGACACAGAGACAGAGTGTGAGTGGGGGAGAGACAGTGAGAGAGGGAGACACAGAATCTAAAGCAGGTTCCAGGCTCCCAGCTGTCAGCACAGAGACCGACGCTGGGCTCAAACCACAAACCTCGAGAACGTGACCTGAGCCAAAGTCGGACGTCTAACCGACTGAGCCACCCAGGCTCCCCAGGTGTCTGACTCTTTCAGCTCAGGTCATGATCTCACAGTTCATATGTTCGATCCCCATGTTGGGCTCTGTGCTGACAGCACAGAGTCTGCTTGGGATCCTCTGTCCCTCTCTCTCTGCCCCTCCCTTGCTCATGCTGTCCCTTTCTCTCTCAATAAATAAATAAGTAAACTTTTTAAAATGTACCATTGTTTGGTACCTCTCTTTTTATCATCTCTTCATTTTTTTTTTTTTTTGGTATACTTGGATCTTTTGATTGTATTATTTGATATAATGGAAGTGACCCAGACAACAGTTTTCATCAACTGTATCTCAACAGCTTTATCTGTTAGTACATTTCTACATAATATGAATAGCGACCTGTATCCAATTTGGGGCACCAACATTTTCCTTTAGTTTAGGAAAACTATAAGAGATTTGTTTCCTCTGATATACACTTTCTTCTACCATTGCTACCACTTTCTCCCCCGAGAGCAGCTTGTCTGTGTGTGTTGTTTTCCTGCAACTCCGAAGTGTGCCTTGGGGCTGGGGAAGGTTTTATTCCTTTCCTGGTTTGGGGGTAAGGAGAATCATTTTCACAGTTTCTTGCTGCTCAGAGTTATATACTCTTGATTCTTGCTTGCTGGCACTATTAGTAGGTAGACCCTCTGTGTGCAGGCTCCTGAGGTTTGACTACTTCATCACTCCAGGACCTCTGTTCACAAACTATGCTCGTAAATACTGGGCTAAATAACATTTCCGGTGGAGATTCCTAAATATGGGAAACTGCTGGGTGAAATTCTTAGTTTTCCCACCGAAGTCTGACTCCCTATGAACAAAACCAAATCAGTAATTACCTTCCCTTTGTCTACTTACCTACCTTAAAATGTCCCTTCATACAGTAGTGGGGAGAACTCATGTAGGAATTGTTCTTTCTTGGTCAGAGTTTTTAAAACTTTGCCCGTGTCCAGATTGTTCAGATGTTTCTCCTGTTTGTGCGACATTTGCCTTTGCTTCTGTCGGCGCTCACGTGAAGGACTTTGTGAAGGTGTCGCGCTCCCTTCAGACAAATCACATGTGATCATGTCATGTATACACCTGGTTGGCTGAAGTCAGAGCATCTTCACTAGGGAGTCTTTTACTTTCTTTTCCTAGCTACATATTCATGAACTCGTCTTTTTTTTATTCTGCCTCTCATGTTCTATTTTGTTTGCATCTGTAAAACGCAGTTTTTATATTGCCTTCAACCCATAAATAGTTGTGGCTTTTTATTTGAGATTAGAAAATTAGTGAGCACATGGCTCTCCTATTTTTCTGTTCCTCTATGAACCTCACCTCATTTGATTTGGCATCTCTTTAGAAATGAGGGATGGACACTGTAACTATATTCAGGAAAAGAATGCATTTTGTGCTTTTTCTTAGCTCCATTCATAGAAATTGCATTAAAAAATTGGTTTGTTTTGATTCAGATGGCAAAAATTTTGAATTTTGATTCATTCAGTTAATGAATGTTTCCTCATTCATTAATTTTGATTTTTATATTTTATTGCCCTTCTAATAGTAACTATTAGAAGTTACTAATTTCTTCTAATTAGTAAATTAGAAGAAATTTCCTTCTAATAGTAAACTATTCAAACTTTTAAAAGTTGAAATACAAGGTGCGTGGATGGCTCCGTTGGTTAAGCCTCTGACTTTGGCTCAGGTCATGATCTTGCGGTTTGTGAGTTTGAGCCCACATCAGGCTCTGTGCTGACAGCTCGGAGCCTGGAGCCTGCTTAAGATTCTGTGTCTCCCTCTCTCTCTCTGCCCCTCCCCTGCTTGCTCTCTCTCTCTCTCTTTCTCAAAAATAAATAAACATTAAAAAAAAAAAACACAGTGCTCTCTCTGGTTGGGAATAAATATTCCAAAAAGAAAATAAATAAAAGTTGAATTACTCAAGGAGAAGATGTCAAGTTCAGATTTTTGATGTCTTTCTTTCAGAGAGGGTGTCCTTGGGCTTAACTTCTTCAGATCAAGTGAGATTTTGGGATCTGATTAATAGGAGCATTCCAAGAGCAACAACGTGGGGTTCAGTGAGGTCAGTGGGGTTTCATGGCTCTTTCTGCTGCAGGAAAAAAAAAGAAGTATTTCAATTAATAGAAAAGTGCCAAGAATGAACTTCAGTTACTCCCATCTGTCAGGGTAACATTTCACTTCTCTCTGTGGTGTACTTTTAGTTTATTAGATGCTCCATAAATTGAGGGGGTTGGAATGGTGGAATTGGAAAAGTGATTGGGTGGTGCTTGTGCAACTAAGTTTTTTATTTAATTTTTATTTAGAATGAGTCACTTTGATGTCTTATAACAATGCCCTTAGTCCACAAAAGCAAAACAAGATAGTCTCATGATATTTGTGGAAAACAAATTTAAAGCTCTGAAGAAGTCCCATATAGAACTTATATTTTGAAGCTCAACCACATGGAATCATCTTAGAGTATTTTTCATGAACATACATTTTAAGTTTTGCTTTTTCAGTTGAAATTTGCCCTCTCCAAAATTGATTGTTTGTTGGAAAACTCAAAGTGAAAAGTAAAACTATGGCCCCCAAATCGTTGTGTTATTTATTCCAATTATTTAAACATTATTTCATTTGAATTCATTGAAAGTGGGAGTTTAACTTTATTTTATCTTAAATTATGTTATCTGTGTGTATTCATCTTTTCATCTCTTTAGAAACTTATGAGAGGTCTCTGAAATCTCATAGGTTTTAATTATATTGACAAAATAAAAGTTAAAATTATTAAAATATTTTCAGAAAATAATCTGCTTTTATTTTAATCAAAATCTCTTAAAATGTATGCATTATATATTAAGCTTTTCTGCTTGCTTAAAATCTTCCACAGCATAGGGCTCATTGGCTTTACATTTCTGTTTTTAAGTTGTGGTAAAATATACGGAACATGAAAGTTATCATTTTAACACTTTTTAATCTTCAAGGTTGGTCGTGGTCATTATTGCTAAATGTGTTGCAGTGTGTTTAGTAGCTTGAAATAAAATTTGATCGCAGATCCCTTTTATAGAGTGGCCAAATTTATTTCTTAAATCCAGGGGCTAATTTGAGAATATCAAGGTTTCTAAGACGTTGGACTTTGAGGCTGGTTGTGGAACAATAGATGGATGGTCAGTGATGTTGTGGCTTTAGGGTCCTTTTGTCATGAAGATACATGCTAACCTGCACTACCTTCACACATTTTAGGATTCTGTTTTAATATTAATATGTTAATCCTTTGGTGAGGTCTAGAGTTCTGATGTCTTTAATTAAAATTACATTCCATGAAATAACGGTAACGTCAATAAATTATAATCCTAATGGCATATATTAAACCAGAATCTGATTTTTCCTGTTTTTAGCTATTTTTGCCAGAGGATGGTTGTGGTCATTGTGCATTTTCTTCTTCAAAGACTCAAGGTAACTTGTTTGAGGACTAGGATAGACTCTGATTAGGTGCTCCATGTGGCATCCAGCTGTCCCCTCTTGTTACCATTAGCTGCATCAAGAAGGCCCTCTCCGGGGTGCCTGGGTGGCTCAGTCAGTTGAGCGTCTGACTTCGGCTCAGGTCATGATCTTGTGGTCCGTAAGTTTGAGCCCCGCGTCGGGCTCTTTGCTGACAGCTCAGAGCCTGGAGCCTGCTTCAGATTCTATGTCTCCCTCTCTCTCTGCCCCTCCCCTGCTCATGCTCTGTCTCTCTCTACCTCAAAAATAAATAAAACATTAAAAAAAAGAAAGCCCTCTCCAATGTTCTGCAGCTCTTTTCTGAACATCCTCTACCCTCCTCCCTGCACATTTCAAATACTTAAGCTATTTCAATCTTAGATGGGCCAGCTATGAGAATTTGGAGGCACTTACTTACTTCAAGTTCAGTAAGCTTAAATACTTCTTTTTCAAGTTTTTTTAATGTTTATTTACTTTGGAGAGAGAGAGGGAGAGACAGACAGACAGACAGAGCATGAGTGGGGGAGGGGCAGAGAGAGAGGCAGACACAGAATCCCAAGCAGCTCCAGGCTCTGAGCTGCCAGCACAGAGCCCGACATGGGGCTCAAACTTGCGAAATCATGACCTGAGCCGAAGCCCAGTGCCCAACCAACTGAGCCACCCAGGCCCCCCTTAAATAGTTCTAATTCAAATATGAAGAGTTAAAAAAATAGTGTGCTTCAATCATGTGAAATTGGCATCAAGGATTGGCATTGGCATTCATTCACTTCTTTTGCCTTTTGTAACAAAGTTGGCTCAGTCCTTTTCCCCATTCCCACAGAGTTCTTCTTAAAACCTGTCTCTGTTTTTTGAAACCTATTTTCTTCATATAATTTATCAATATCTGAAATTATTTTGTTTTTTCTTTACTTTTTCTTGTCTTTTTGGTACATTAGTAAAATTAATTGAAAAGGCAGTGACTTTGTGACTATTTACAGTTGCATTTCCAAAGCCCAGGATAGTAACTAGAAGATGTTATGTGCTCAAGAAATATTTAATGCATGACTAAATTAGCTTCATTCAGTATCCACTTTGTGGCATTTTGAAAATCAACTTGAAATCAACCGTTTACAATTGCCACCATGCTTCTGTTTGTTCCTTGATATGTTTGAGGAAAACACAGGTGGATTTTAAGACTATAGTGTCAGAATATAATTTAAAGAGAGAAGCAAATGCAAAGAATTTATCTATTTTCCTTAGTTAAGTGAAAAATATTTTGCCTTTATGTACATGTCAATATTATTTGTGCTGCTGTGGTCATTAAATTTGGCTGTTGGTAGCTAAATCTCATAGATATTTTCCAGTATTGTATTTCCCTTCTGAATGTTTAAGGTGGTTCTCAGTATGCAGCTTAATATTATGTTAGTATTTGCATTAACTAGGGACCTGCTTTGAGACATAACACACATTCCTGACTTGCCCTCTACTTTTTCCTGATGAGCTTTGATAACTAAAAGACTGCTTGAATTTACCAGTCAGAAGAATCTGGTTAATGCTAACTGCTATTGCAAGGAGCAGAGTTTTTGTCAATAACTTTAGAAACTCTAACCCTAATTAACACAAAATACTAGCCACATTATGATACATAATGGCATATGTAACGGCTCAGTCGGTTGAGCCTCCGACTTTGGCTCAGGTCATGATCCTGCAGTTCATGAGTTCAAGCCCCGCATCAGGCTCACTGCAGTCAGCCTGTCAGTGCAGAGCCCACTTCAGATCCTCTGTCCCTTTCTCTCTGTCCCTGTCCCCCACTTGAGCTCACCCAAAAATAAATAAATATTAAAAAAAGTTCTCTCTCTTTTTCCCTCTGCCCTCCTCCCCCGCTCACGTACACAGGCTTTCTCTCTCTCTCCCTCTCTCTCTCTCTCTCTCTCTCTCAAATAAAAAAGAAAGATTTATATTCTCAGGGTTAACTCAAATTGAAGATTAGGTCCTGTTTACTCCAGAATAATCTAATGTGTAGATAAAAATATTTCCTAGAGGGGCGCCTGGGTGGCGCAGTCGGTTAAGCGTCCGACTTCAGCCAGGTCACGATCTCGCGGTCCGTGAGTTCGAGCCCCGCGTCGGGCTCTGGGCTGATGGCTCAGAGCCTGGAGCCTGTTTCCGATTCTGTGTCTCCCTCTCTCTCTGCCCCTCCCCCGTTCATGCTCTGTCTCTCTCTGTCCCAAAAATAAATAAAAAACGTTGAAAAAAAAAATTAAAAAAAAAATTTCCTAGAGACATATGCCTCACAATAATTTGAAATAATGAAGGAATGTATCATATGCATAATGTAAAAAAAAAACAACTAAGAATAACAGCTTCCTTTAAAAATGAAAATTAGGCAAATGACTTTAATAGTTATTAGCATGTTCACTTGTAACAGGTCACCTTCAGCTGCAGATTGTGTGGGACCACAGATGGCTTTGTCCTCAGAGTCTTAAGGGCTTGATTGCCTTAAAGATGCTCCAAACAAATGCATAGAGAGGGTAGCAGTTTAATGTAGAGTGTAAGCTGATTTGCAAATCACGCAGGCTAGATTTCAAATGAATTCTATTCATCAAAGCCATTTACCCAGTGACATCCTTTAAGATTAGAGTTCTGTTCGGGGATATTACAATGAATGAGTGGAATTGGACTTACCCAAATTTCCCAAACATATCAGCTCATTATCACTGGATCTCAGGGTTGGAGTAGGAACAGAGCAGAAATTCAGTCCTCTGGAGGTACCAGTTTCTCTTCTTCTGGGCAGTTTACATATGCCTCATGTGCAGCACAGAGAGACATCAGTAAAGATAGTAATTGCCAAAATTAGGCACCTGGTTGGCTCAGTTGGTTAAACGTCCAACTTCAGCTCAGGTCATGATCTCATGGCTCATGAGTTCAAGCCCTATTGGGCTCTGTGCTGACAGCACGGAGCCTGGAGCCTGCTTAGAATTTTGTGTCTCCTTCTCTTTCTGCCCTCCCCCGCTTTCTCTCTCTCTAAAAAATAAATAAACATTAAGAAAATGTTAATGGGGCGCCTGAGTGGCTCAGTTGGTTAAGTGTCAGAGTCTCAGTTTCAGCTCAGGTCATGACCTTGTGGTTTTGTGAGTTGAGCTCCACATCAGGCTCCGTACTGTCAGCGCAGAGCCTGTTCGGGATTCTCTCTCTCTCCTTCTGTCTCTGCCCCTCCCTTGCTCATGCTGTCTCTCAAAAATGAATAAACTTTTTAAAAAATTATAAAAATTTGCTAACCTTATGAGTCCAGTGACTGTATTCGTTTGCTAGGACTGTTGTAACAAAGTACCGCAAACTGAGTAGTTTAAACAATTTGTTGTTGCACAGTTCTGAAGGCTAGAAGTCTAAGATCAAGGTGTCATCAGGGCCAGCTCCCTCTGGCACTAAGAAAGGACCTGTTTGAGATCTTTCTCTTGGCTTCTGGTAGTTCTTTGTCTTGTGGCCACATCACTGGACTCTTCACAGGGAGTACTCCTTGTGTGTGTCTTTGCTTGACCATCTTCTTGTATATTAGATTAGGGATCTACGCTACTCAAATAACATTTGCAAGGACACATTTTGAGGTAATGGGGGTTAAAACTTCAACATATGAATTGGAGGGGAGGCACAGTTCAATCTGTAATAGTTAACCATGTATTTTTATTGTCCTAATTGGGACACTGGTAAAAGTGAAGGGAGTAGTGTTAATCATTAATCTGGGATAAGCAGCATAGACTGAAATTGCCTTAGGCAAACCTGAATACATGGTCACTGTCCCTATGAGATAGATACAATTTATCCCATTTTTCAGAGGTTCAGTGAGGTTGAATAACCTCCCCAGAGTTATATAGAAAGAGGACAAGTATTATTCAAATTCAGGACAATCAGATTCTAAAAAAAGGAGAAAATCTATCCTAACAGAAGTTAACATTTTCATGTCTATAGAGGAAATTTCTATATTATGACTCTAGGTAATGTAAAGAATGGATTTGTTTTGCTCCATTCTCTAGAATTTCTTTATCTCTTTTTTTGCTTAATCAATTTTAGCTATTAAGAAAGAAAATAGTAATGTGGTATGTTACATTAGGCTTAATTAACATTTAATTTACCTGATGACTACAAGTCTTTGATTTTTGTTTGCTGGATATTCTGTTGGTATTTGGAGAGTGAGAAGACACCTAAAGCTAAACAAAGAGAATACCATGAATATTAAATTATTTTAGGCTTGTGAGAAGAATTTTGAAATGACTTTTTGAAAGTGTAAACCACTTTACTGTTTTTATTATGCTTTATTTGTAATCTAGATTTGATTTGTTGGTTGATTTGTTAATAAATAAGAAACATTTTAGCATTCTTCATTATCTATCACTAAAGTAAAACAGACTTCGAAAAATCTAAAAGACTGCTTTGCTTTTCATACTTTATAAGAAGGAAATAAAAAAATTATCTGGAATTCTATGATGCAGGAGTTACCACTGTCAGCATTAGCATTTTGCTGTGTCATTCTGTGTTCTTCAGTTCTTTTTTTGCAAGGGGGGGAGGGGTATGCATGGTAAAGGTTAAATGGTCAAGAAATCAATAAATGGCAGTTGTAGCTACTACTCCTTCCACTACTGCTGATGCTGTTACTACTGCTACTATTATTAATTCATTTTCATTTTTGTCATCATCATCAAGGAGAAGCATTACAGAAATATCAGAGAAGTACAATCAGTATGACTTAGGTACTGGATATAGGGAACAGTGAATAAAAGGAAGTACGTTGGAGGGCTAAGCTTCCTATTTGGTAACTGGATGAGTGTGGTATCACTAATCAGGGCAGGAGATGCAGAGCACATAGGATTAGAAGTTGAAGACATGAATTCAGAATGCCAAATTGGAATTATTTGTGGGGTATCCAAATAAAGATACCTGGTTGATGTATGACTCTCTCAAGACTGGGGCTCCACAGAGAGATCTGAATTAAGATAAATACGTGTTATAAGTTTAGTGTTAAAATAAGATTCTATTTTCATAGTTTTTCAAATAAATTGGACTCTATGCCTTTATTCTTCTGACAGTGAAGAGCCACACCTTCCTAGGGGTCATGATTATAATAAGGTCAAAAATTCCGGGTCCACTTCTCTAGTGCAAAGGTTGATTTTTGTCTCACAAAAGAAGTTGACAAGTCTGGATAGTTCTTTAAAGAGTATTGTTTCTGTTTGTACGGCCATTGTTACTTTTATTTACCTTTTTTTTTTTTTTTCCATTTTGGGACGTTGCCATCATGTTATAGTGCCCAATTCAAAGGAGAGTCCTGGGTGCTCCTTCCTGGTGGGAGGCTGGGAGAATGAGGCTTCCCTGGGGGCTCTGCTACATTCACGTCTACGTGATGTTACTGCTGAAAACACACAGTACTTAAGCGGAGCAAGGCCCCATGTGTCACAGGGGCCTTGCAACTCAACATTGTCGCTGCCATCTCATGAAGCAGTGTCAGACACAATGGGAAGGTCAGAAAGACTGTGATGAAAAGTGACCATTGGAGCAACAGGGAGTTCATTGTTGACCTCACAGGGGAGTTTGCTGGAATAATGCGAGTGATACCCAGATTGAACCAGAGTGAGACTCAAATGGGACATGAGCAAGTAAAGGACTAACATATGCTGCTTATGAAAGGAAAGACCTGTCTCTGAGGGAAAGGGAAGACATGGGAGTTTTACATATGCTGAAGGCAAACATTTTAGTGTGTCCTTCTTTGATTGCAGGGTCTGGCATCCTGCCATGTAAGTGCATTGTTAAATGAGAGAATAAAGAATAAATAGTGATTCTCAGTTCCTGTTCTTTCTAAATAATTAGGCTTTGACTAGAGGGTAGCTTCAGATTTGTCCTGGAGACTAAATTTTGTCACATTTTGTCATCTCACAGTAAAATTTCTTTTAATGTGTTGTGTATGTTCACTTGTTTTTTTTAAAAATGGTTTGCCTGTTTTCTAAATAATAACCTCTAGATGGAAGGTACTCAGTAATCTCAGCGAGTATGGATCAGTTATTGAACTACTAGTGGTTCTACTTAACATATTACCAATTTGTGAAATTCTTTTGAAACTCATCACCCCCAACTGATATAGAATATGAAATCTCTTTTTAAAACCAAAGAATCAAGGGGGCGCCTGGGTGGCTCAGTTGGTTAAGCTCGACTTCGGTTCAGGTCATGATCTTGTGGTTTGTGGGTTTGAGCCCCACGTTGGACTCTGTGCTGACAGCTCAGATTCAGATTCTGTGTCCTCCTCTCCCTCTCCTCCCCCTGCTTGTGCTCTGTCTCTCTCAAAAATAAATAAACATTAAAAAAAATTTTTTTTTAAACAAAGAATCAGGGCACCTGGGTGGCTCAGTGGGTTAACTGTCTGACTCTGGATTTTGGCTCAAGTTATGATCTCACGGTTCATGAGATTGATCCCAGCATAAAATCAGATTTAACTTGGGCTCACGTATTAAAAGGAACATGCCACAAGCCTGATGTTGGCAAATGTTTAAATACTGAAGTGCTCTGGGCTCAGTCCCTCCGTGCACAAGGGGAAGACACAGTCCATTGCCCTGAACTGCCCACCGTGTGTTGGCTCAGCTGCATGTGGAGCCTCTTTCTGGTAGTGCAGGGCCTACCAAATGGCACAGTGCTTTGCTACCTTACTTTTTTCTGACCTGGAGATTTCCTCTGTTTGCAGGTGAGCGGCCCTATCAATGCCCTTACTGTGAAAAAGGATTCAGTAAAAATGATGGACTGAAGATGCATATTCGTACCCATACCAGGGTAAGATTATATTTCAACTCATTAATATTTAGTATAAAAAACTATACTTGTTTTTATTTTTTTAATTTTTTTTAACATTGATTCATTTTTGAGAGACAGAGAGAGACAGAGTATGAATAGGGAAGGGGCAGAGAGAGAGGGAGACACAGAATCCGAAGCAGGCTCCAGGCTCTGAGCAGTCAGGATAGAGTCCGACGTGGGGCTCGAACTCATAAACTGCGAGATCATGACCTGAGCCAAAGTCTGACGCTCAACCAACAGAGCCACCCAGGCGCCCCCTATACTTGTTTTTGAAAAGGAAGATATTTAGTGATGCGTGGGTGGCTCAGTCAGTTAAGCCTCCAGCTTCAGCTCAGGTCATGATCTCACAGTTTGTGAGTTTGAGCCCCACTTCGGGCTCTGTGCTGACAGCTCAGGGCCTGGAGCCTGCTTCAGATTCTGTGTCTCCCTCTTCCTCTGTCCTTCCCCCACTCTCTGTCTCTCTCTCAAAAAAAGTTTTTTTAATTTAAAAAAGTTATTTAACTTTACATAAAAAAATAAAAGTGATGTATCTGAAATCATATGTTTATATTTATGATGGACATTTGGGGATACACTTTTTTAAAAAGAAAAAACAATGAAAGAAACAAAAGTCCAAACTCCAAAAGTTCCCCCCTTCTTTGAGTTGTGAATGTGTTTAGGAGGAATAGGAGTTATAATTTGCAAAGTGCCAAATAAATAGATAGCAACATTTTAATACTAAAAAGTATAAAAGATGCTATCTTGCAGAGCATTTGCCAGTAACAGGAACATTCTTGAATTAGAGGCTTGTCTGTAAGTCTGTGACCACTAATTAATACATATGAGCAAGTACATTTGCAAGAAAGATGTTGAAAATAATGTGAGTTATTGGTAGGGGCTGAAAACTGGAGAGGACAACTCACTGCTTCACAGGGTGTGCCTGGTGCTGCCTTCCAATCTTTTCCAAGGGTGCCCTGTGTTCTTTTGCTTGTCAACACCTCTCTCTGGACTGTTCATTCTGTTACATATGGCTTCCCCAAAATCAAGCATCTAAGTCACCTGCCATATTAAAGACCATGAACAGCTCACCCTGTATCCAGCTACATTTCTTAGCTGGAAATTTCTTTCACTATTCTGTTTAGGGCACAGATAGATACTTTCTATGAACTTTCCACTTGGAAATTTGATGTTTTAAATAGTTCTGGATTTTGCTGTACCTGTCTTGTCACTGCATTATTTCTCATGCTGTTCTTTTTTGGTCTGGCCTTTTAACAGTGCTTATGGTTTGTATATAAATGACATATTTTTCCAGCTTTTAAGGACATGCTTAATCCCCTAAGAGCAATTCTAATTTAGGCCTTTCCTGGATTTCACTTTTTACCTTAACTATAAAATAAAAACTTTAGAGAAAACACATAATAATAAAATCCTTTCCAGTATAATAATATTCTAGCCTTCCATTCCAGTTCTGTAGGCCATAAAAGATACCCTCTGAGGTCCTATTAAGAAAATAACTCTTCTTGTCTTTCTGGTGGAGGACACGGGCAGTTTCTCTACTCATTAAAGCAAATCCATAGCGGGTTTCTTGTTCTGGTTTATAACATCATATTTATATTATATGAATATTAGTAATTGGAGTACTTATGGAATATACAATTACTTTGTAAACAATAAAGGATGAGGCAAATATGACTGCTCATAATATAACTTAAATGTGCATAGTCAAAATATTTTTTTTTTACAATTAGTACTATTAAAGATATTTAAGTTGTTTTTAGTTCAGTTTAGGAAATTATCTTATATGTGTACAGTTTTTATAGTAGTGTTAATAATGTGTTTTAAAGATGCCGGTATACCAGCAAAGGAATCCTGGTCCCTCTCATCAAAACTAGTGACGTTAACCAATTCTGGGCATTATGGGAACATATTATATTATTCCACATGATAACCCACAATAAACACGATTATACCACAGAAGAGTCTGTTTAAGTCACAGCAGGAAAAAAAAAGTCTTTTGGGTTCTCTCAAGAAAGTATGATATTTCCAATTCAACTAATCCATTTTTACTTTGTTTTAATATAAAGTTTATTAATGACACTAATAGAAATAATTATAATAAATACAAAGACCACCAATCACATGCCAGGTACTAGTCTAGGCCTTCACATTAATTCATTTAAGAAACCTCATAACAATTTGTTTATTAAGAGCTCATAACAATTTGTTAATAAATTAAAAAAAAAATAGGGCTTTTTAAGGTAGGTATTATTATGGTTCCTTTTTAAAAAATGAGAAACTGAGGCATAAGCAAGTAAGTATCAGAGCTGAGATGGGAACGCAGATTGGCTACAGAGACCACCCCCTTACCTACTACACACATTTGCCTTTTATTTGCTTAAATATTTTCGTTCTACTGACTAGTGTACTTTCCATATATTTTTAAACTAAACAAACTGCAGTAATGACCCCAAATTTAAAAGCCTCATGTTCATTTGAATATTTGAGCCTTGACTCTAGGATCCTGAAACTGCCTCAAGGTGTCCAGGTGCAGGTGGTACCTTTTAGCAGTTCTCAAGCACTAACTGCAGAAAAAGCAAACAAATCCGACTCTTTGATTAAGGGAACACCCGACAGTGCCTCAAACAGAAGCACCCAGGATTTTAGACAGTATTCCCTACAAATAGTAGAGTACCCCAAAGAACAGGCTAAATGGATACGAGCCTTTCAGGTTTTGCCTCAAACTCTTCTTTAAATTCTTTTTCATGCATTATTTGTGTTTTATAACAGGCAGCTTTAGTTTTGAAATTGTATTTCCTAAGCATTAAATAGATACAGATATCCTCTGCATATTAGCACAACTTACCAAAAGCTAAGATTATCTGCTGAGGCAATCTAATTAATATCAAAAACCAAAAGATACTTTTAAAAACAGTTGTAGAGGAGCAAACTGTGCAAGTTTTTTATTTTCCCAGTCTTATTGGGGTTTTATAGGAACAAATGCAAAGATGATATCATTACATTTGTTCCATAACACATTTCAGTTTCAGTTTTGTACTCCCATTACGTTTGGTATTCAGATAGCTCTAATTCCGGGCATTTTTGACTTATTTCAAAAGATAATTTTAATTCCGCTACAACAAAAACTATATTATTCAGCAAGCTACGTCTTTGAGAAGTTTTGGTGAGTCTGCACAAAATGCCATGCCATGCCTGCATCCTCAGATTTACATTCTGTGGTTACTGCATGGATGCCTTCGTGAAGGAACACAAAATCCTTTCACTCGAGTATTGTTTATATGGTCCAGTAAGGGCTGCAAGTGTGGGAGACAGCTTTGCTACAATCCACATTTTACTAAAGGGCTAAACAGTCATTGGTCTCTTACGGAGAGGCTACAGCTTAAGTCCAAGACTTAATTTCCTTTTTTGATTTCTTTTTATCCATTTCCTCCAATATATTGTATATTCTCCTTATTTTTGGTTTTCAGCACTTACACTCTGTTGTGCTAGATGTATCTATCCTGCTTGTATCTATATTTGTTATTAATAGTTACATTTTGGAAAAATTCTCAGCTATTTTATTATTATTATTATTATTTCTTTGGTCCCTTTCTTTCTTTTTCTTAAGGGATGTCAAGTATATATGTTAGATTGTTTGATGTTGTCCCATAGCTCTTGGTAGTTCTCTTCTGTTTTTGTTTTGCTAGGTTTGCTTTTTGCTTTTTGATCACAGATCACAGTGTTTTTTCTTCTTGTCTTTGTGTTTCTATTTTCCGTTCAGATATTTTCAGTTCCATTGAATCTTTCCTCTGTTGTCCCCAGTCTGCCTATTGAAGGAGTTCATCTTTTGTTTACTTTTTAATGTTTATTTCTTTTTGAGAGACAGAGAGAGACAGAGCATGAGCGGGAGAGGGGCAGAGAGAGGGAGACACAGAATCTTAAGCAGACTCCAGGCTCTGAGCTGTCAGCACAGAGCCCAGTGCAGGGCTCGAACCCGCAAACCATGAGCCAAAGTCAGAAGCTTAGCCGAGGTGCCTCAAAGGAGTTAATCTTTGATACCATGTTTTTCACTTCCAATATTTCCATTTGGCTTTTAAAAAGTCATTTCCATGTCTCTGTTAAAGTTGTCCATTTGTTTGTACATGTTGTCCACCTTTTCACTGGATTCTTAAAATATTAATTATAGTTATTTTAAATTATCTGATCAGTTCACCATCTGGACCATCTTTCAATCTTGTTGTGTTGCCTATTCTGTCTGTTGATAATGGGTTTAGGGGGGTTGCTTTTTGTGTGTCACACAAAATTTTGATTCAGTGCCTATTACTGTGTGTAAAAGAATAGTAAAGACCAATGTAAATATTATTTATACCTGGGAATAGGCACACCTCTTTTTCAGACAGATCATTAATGTGAGGGATTGAGCTAATCTAGTCAAGAGTTGAACTAATGTTGGGTTTCTGGTTGCTATAGTGACCATAGCTTTTAAGCTCCTCCCATGGTGGGCTGCTGTTTCCATGTTCTTAGTGGATGGTCTGGATGGTCAGGCGTTTTCTGCAGTAGTTCTACTCTGCTGACAGACCCCGTATGCCTTTGCCACAGAAGAGGTCACCTTCTCTCCCTGTCTCTCCCTCTCTTCCTCTCCCCCTTTGCACCTCTACTGGTTGTAATCTGCTGGTGCTTGTTACTCAGCATGAGATGTGAGTGGGGCAGAGGACTCTTGGCTCTCTTCCTCTAGCTTTAGGATGAGGCAGGTGCTATGCACCTGAGCTTCTGAGATAGAGCTTTCTCAGCATTCCTGCTCATACTGAGTGGTGGGCAACTTCTGCTTCTGCCTTAGTTCAGGTCTAGAGCTGCAGTGACCTGGGCACTAGCTACATTGGCAATTTAAAATGTAATTGTAGGGACACCTGGGTGGATCAGTCAGTGGAGCATCCAACTCTTGATTTTGGCTCAGGTCATGATTCCGGGGTTGTGGGATCGAGCCCCATGTCGGGCTCTGCACTGAGTGTGGAGCCTGCTTAAGATTCTCTCTCTCTTCCTCTGCCCCTCCCCAACTGATGCTCGTTCACTCTCACTCTCTCTCTGTTTGTAAAATAAAAAATAAAATAAAATGTAATTGCAATTAATTGTAACTACAATTAATTGTAGTTTAATTAAAATTAAAGGTGGTTAATAGGACATGTGGCTTGTGGCTACTCTGTTGAACAGCAGAGCTATAAAATAATTCTGTCATTGCAGAAAATTATTTTTTACAGCACAGGTCTTGAAGGTCTGGTGGCTGAACTTGGCCTTGTGTCAGTGGAGAGTTTGGGGCATAAGTGAGGTTTCTGCTCCTCTTCCGACAGCAGCAGACCTCTTGTGCACCTCATTGCAGACCTTGGGCAAAAGCAAGTCCAAGAGTACCTCCCTTTAACTCAGTGCAGGGTGCAGGGTGTGGGCAAGGTTCTGTTCTTCCCCAGAGACAGAGCCCTTTCCTGAGACCAGGGTGTACCAGGGTTTCCTGCCTTAGCCCCAGCAGCAGATGGCTTTGCCTCCTGACAGAGATAAGATACAAAACATAGCAGAGAAGAGGCATTTGTTTCCTGCATCAGAAGGGACTGTGGGCCATGGTGGTGTTGTGCTTATTCCCTGGCGGTGGCCCATCACCACCTTGTAATCATGCAAGGACCAGAACACAGATAAGTCCTGGCCTGCCCCTAATCTTTCTCACGAGCACATGGTGGAGTCAATGGAAAAGAAGCTGTGATTGGTGTGGACTTCTAAGGTACTTGGGTCCCCATGATTCTAATCTGAGCTATCCCCAGAACACACAATGGGCCTTTAAGAACGCTTTAACATTGTACTTGTTTTCTTCCTACTCACTTAGGTGACAGCTGTCACTTCCTCTGTGCTGAGGCAAAGGGGAAGCAGTTCTTATCTTCCACTTCTGTGGCATTTAGTTCACCTGCTTGTCTGGTGACCTAAGCTCACAAAATGTCGCATGACCTTGGGTTCAAAACAATGATGTAGATTATCCAGCTCTTTTTATTTTTCTTGTTAGGGTGGGAGTGATGTTCTTTGTGTTTTTTCACATTTTAAAAGCAATAATTTATCATAGCTGTCTGGGTCTGTTGGGATAACTTCTTGTATGTAATATCTCTAGATTAATTATCTGCCTGGAAGCTGATAAAAGCAGAAAATCTTACACTCCCTGACTAGTTAACACCTACATTTAGTTAGGGAAGCATCCCTATTTACAGGCTCATGTGGCATAGACCACTGTGTTAGGTTTGTACAAAGTAGTTCTGTTTCCCAGGCTATGGAGAGGTCAGTCTGCCTCGGGGCAAAGGCTTGGCAGGCCTCCCACAGGGCAGTGCATTGGGAGTCATTTGTCATCACTTGTCCAAGTATCTCTCCTTATCTCCCTTCTCTCCTACCGTTCATGGACTTTTTTCTCTGCTTGGGTGTTGGGGAGACCACCTCTTGTGGGGAGCAAGACTTCTTTTGTGTGGGCGTGGGAGGGATTCCTTAATTTGGCTTCAAACCAAGGCTTATTGAAACAAGCTCAAAAGGAAGTATTCATTTTACCAGGGGTTTTAGGCTTAGAGATGCTCTAGGCACACTGGCAGACCTCTCCCCTCCTTATCGCTATAGTCCTTTTTCTAAAAGGTCTTCTTGACCACCCTAAACTATATCTGAGGTAGATATCTTTATGTGTAATGTCTCAAGTGCAAGTTAGTACAGTACACTTAGGAACAAAAATCATCTGCAATTATGGACTTTGGGTTTTTATTGTCTTAGACACATAGAGCCAAAACACTCACCGAGATAGGGCACATTCTCATAAATATCCATTTTGTCAACATTAGGTTCAAAAGGAATTATTTTTATAATTATTTACTACTGAAAGTTTCACATCTTACTTCATCATTTGTGATGTTCAACACGGAAAGCACCTGGACAAATCAGAAAGTTATTCCAGAAAGTCTGCCTTTTGAACACCACTTAGAAACCCAATTAGCTTACATAACTTTCAAGATCACAGCTGTCTCTCTAGCCTTGTTTGTGGGAATAGCCAGATTAGTTCTTACAAATATGAACATGCAAGTAATTGCCAGTGGTTAAAAGTAACAGCAAGTCTTTTATGTTGTTTATATTTTGTTAATTTTCTTCATGAATCTTCCTATCCCAGATCCTCCGGTAGTTCAGGTTTTTTGGTGGGTTTAGCAAACTCATGCACTTTGCACTTTCTTTTGCCACCATGCCGTGAGACCCTGGGTCTCTAAGGCCAGACTGGAGTGGGATGTCTCTGAGTCCCTGGGCATCAGGCACTGCTGAATTTATCTGGAGGCTTTGGGGATGGTATACCAATGTAGCAATTTGAAAACTATATAAAAATATCACCAGAGCACCCAGCTGGTGCATCATGTGGATGCAGTGTAAGCTTGATGTTGAAGGAAAAAGAAGAGTTAATTCATTACAGGTGAAGAGGAGGAGTGAGAAGTAGATGCTAAGAGGAGGAAGAGGCAAGAAGAATTTCCCCAGCTACAGGAACATTGTATAGGATTTTTGTAGCCTTGGTTGAGAACAGAAAGGGGTCTTTTAAGGGCAAGAATCGGCTTGCAGTCCTCATGAACACATTATGAGGCATTCACAAAAAACCTAGAGACAGATGCAGAAGCAAATCTGCTGAATCAGGAAGGGGGTGGGTAAACTCATTCCAGGAAATGCCAGAGAGAGAGAGGGTGGTATTTCAGTTGAGCTTTGAGAATTATGGAGGAGGGCATGCTAGGCAGATGTAACCGCAGGGGCAGAGTGAGAGAGATAGTAGCTAAGGATCCCGTAAGGTGGCCTGTCTGCCATGACTAAGTCTGAGGATGCACGTTGAAGTCTGGCTGCAGTGGCAACAGGCCGGGACTGATTTGGTAGGAATCCTGGAAGCATGTTGTTTTGTGTGATGTGTTTTATTTTGAGTAGGGGTGACATGATCAGCTCTCTATTGAAAAGGCTACTCAAAGGTGAATGAAAGGAGGCAGTACTGGAGGCATGTCAGGAGGCATGCTGGAGTCAGCTGTGCTAGACAGGGAGCTTACACTGGGTGGCCATTGGACTTGAAAGTAGGAACATAGGTGAAAGACACCCTTGAAATGGTATTGAAACGGTTTAGACACGTCCTACCTGTAGGTGATGAAGAATAGGGAGGAGTCCCAGATGAACCTGGGATGCTTGGAAGGGGCACTTCAGAATATGGTGATGTTCCACATGGAGACAGGAAGAGTAGCTAGTAGATTTAGAGATTTAAAGTAGTTTGTTTATTTATTTATTTACTTACTTACTTATTTATTTATTTATTTATTTATTTATTTATTTATTTATTTTAGAGAGACCGAGGCCATGTGAACAGGGGAGGGCCAAAGAGAGAGGGAGAGAGAGAATCCCAAGCAGGCTCTGCGCTGTCAGCAAGGGGCCTGATGCCAGGCTCAAACTCACGCAACCATGAGATCATGACCTGAGCCGAAACCAAAAGTCAGATGTTTAACCAACTGAGCCACCCAGGCATCCCTAGAGTAGCTTTATATCTAGAAAAGAGAAAGAGATTAAAAATAAATTTAATAACATTTTAAAACTTTATTATGGCTTTAGAGAAAACATTGTAATTTGCTTTTATTTTTTTATTTTTCGAAATCTCACCAGCTTTTGTGCTTATGGGGACTAAAGGGTATGGCTCATTGCCACTATTTGAAAACATCTTTAATTTGGTTTTGGAATTAGTAAATCTTTTATTGTTTCTACACATATTTCTTGGAATTTTATATGCCTTGCAAATCATTTAAGATAAATGGCTTTGAGACTATTATATTTTATTTGGCTCAGAAAATACACCTTCATGAAATTAAACATTCTTATTCTATCACAATAAGGTAGATTTTCCCTTTGTAAAAGGGAAAATCAGACCATTTGAAAAATAACTTCCCTTTCAGGGACTGACAGCAACATTTTCTCCCTTTCTTTTTCTCTTTTTCTTTTCTGTGAAAATTATTTTTGATGGTCATCAACCCGTTTGGCCGAGTGCATCCTTTTTTAATCCTCTGTGCAACTACGCTCATGAGTTAGTCAGCATTCTTAAAATTATTAGCAAAGAAAGTTTTTAGTTCTCTGGTTAGGAATACTTTTCTGGCATATCAAATGATGTTCCTAATTTTAAAATAGGACTTATGGTTCGGGCATTCTAGAACATGATGATTGGTTCCCTGAATTTCCTTAGGATTTGAGAGTAAGAGACAAAAACGTAAAATAAATTGGATTTCATACTTTTGACAAATGTATTGGATAGGTAAATTATCCTATAGGAAAATGGACAAAAGTGTTTTGTGGAGTTAAATTCTCTTTCACTGTATTTAGGGTTATAAGGGTAGAGTTACATTGATGTGATGGATTGAACTGGTCCCAGGCATGAAGTGTGATTTTTCTGCAGAATTTTTTTAATAGTACTTACATTATCATTGAGTATTTCCATGCCTAACTTGATATTTTGGAACAAAACGAACAAACCTAGAATCATTCATCTAAAATGTAACGTGTGTTAGTTAGAATATTGGTGTCGTAATGTTTTCAATATGGCTGCCATTAGTTTTTTCCCTTCTTGTATGCACATGCTGCTCTTTACATCCACAAGTAGAGTCTCCCTTCCTTTGAATCTGGCCTGGCTACAGTGACTTGCTTGACCAATCAATAATAGAATACAGCGGAGGTAATATTCTAGAAGCTCAGAGGCTAGGTCATAAGAAACTTTGTAGCTTTTGTTTGTGTCTCTTGGACCCATGCTGGGAAGATCACACATCATTTGGAGATAGGCACTCCACACAACAGTCAACACGAACTGCCAGTCATAAGAGTAAGCCATTTTGGACACCTAGTCTATTTGAACCTTCACATGGCTGCAACCATCTCCTGAAATTACAGGAGAGACTGAGAGAGAGAACTGATGTCTCTGTTAACAGCCCACAAACCATGTCAGTCCCCATTCAGCCCACAAACCCAGCCCACACAACTATGTCAGTACACATTGAATCCACAGATCCAGTCCACAGATAACTACTTATTTTAGGTCACTAGGTTTAGAGATGGCTTATTACACTGTGGTAGGTAAATAGAACAAGTGGTAAATATTGTCCAATGCTGAATACGTACGATTTTAATTTTATGATACACTTATGCATTTTAAAGTGGTTGACATTTCTGGACAAAGTACTAAAGTAAGCACTTACAGTATGTTCCTTAACAGAATTAGCTATTGGATCGTGATATCATTAGCAATGAAGTTATATTTTGTAATTGGGAAAATATAATTAAAAAAAATTTTTTAACGTTTATTCATTTTTGAGAGAAAAAGAGTGAGTAGGGGAGGGGCAGAGAGATAGGTAGACACAGAATCCAAAGCATGCTCCAGAGATCATGATGAGATCAACCATGAGATCATGACCTGAGCTGAAGTCAGATGCTCAATCTACTGAGCCACCCAGGTGCCCCCTGGAAAATACGATTTTAAAAATATAGTTTAGGGGCACCTGGGTGGCTCAGTAGAGGTTAAGTGACAGACTCTTGGTTTCAGCTCTGGTCATGATCTCAGAGTTTCGTGAATTAGAGCCCTGTGTCAGCCTCTGTGCTGGGCATGGAGCCTGCTTGGGATTCTCTCCCTTCCTCTTTCTCTCTGCCCCTCCCCCACTTGCACCGTCTCTGTCTCTCTCAAAATAAATAAACTTTAAAAAACACATATGTTGAGAATGCAATCTGGTGCAGCCACTCTGGAAGACAGTATGGAGGTTCCTCAAAAAACTAAAAATAGAACTACCCTACGACCCAGCAATTGCACTACTAGGCATTTATCCAAGGGATACAGGTGTGCTGTTTCGAAGGGACACATGTACCCCCATGTTTATAGCAGCACTATCAACAATAGCCAAAGTATGGAAAGAGCCCAAATGTCCATTGATGGATGAATGGATAAAGAAGATGTGGTATATATACACAATGGAGTATTACTCGGCAATCAAAAGGAATGAAATCTTGCCACTTGCAACTATGTGGATGGAACTGGAGGGTATTATGCTAAGCGAGATTAGTCAGTCAGAGAAAGACAAATATCATATGACTTCACTCATATGAGGACTTTAAGAGACAAAACAGATGAACATAAGGGAAGGGAAACAAAACTAATACAAAAACAGGGAGGGGGACAAAACAGAAGAGACTCATAAATATGGAGAACAAACTGAGGGTTACAAGAGGGGTTGTGGGAGGGGGATGGCCTGAATGGGTAAGAGGCACTAAGGAATCTACTCCTGAAATCATTGTTGCACTATAGGCTAATTTGAATGTAAATTTAAAAAAATTAAAAACAAAAATATATAAAAATAAATAAATAAATAAATAAATAAATAATACATATGTAGTTTAACAAATAGTACAGACAATTGTTTATAAAGGCATTTGCTGTTCTAAAAAGGATTTGAGAGACCCAGAAATGTGTGAACTTTAAAGGCTCTCATGATACTTATATACAACTTAATTCACGAATTCAAAGTCTAATGGCACATCTGCTTATGTAATACTAAAAATTGTATAAATTGGCTAAACGAAGGGCTTTCTTTTAAATAGTAGCCTGTAGGGGTGCCTGGGTGGCTCAGTTGGTTAAGCGTCTGACTTTGGCTCAGGTCATGATCTCATGGTCCATGAGTTCGAGCCCCGTGTTGGGCTCTGTGCTGACAGCTCAGAGCCTGGAGCCTGCTTCGGATTCTGTGTCTCCCTCTCTCTCTGACCCTCCCCTGTTCATGCTCTGTCTCTCTGTTCTCAAAAATAAAAATAAACATTAAACAAATTTTAAACAGTAGGCTTTACAATTGGTGTGATATTGGGATGGCTGAAGTGAACAGGCTCATCACCAGCATAACATTTTCTTTTCAGTAATTTTTAGAAAGTAAAATGACAACCAAAGAGTCTGAAACTGGGTTTTCTGGCAGTATTTAGATCAGGAATGCTACCTGTTTGGGGGCCTCTGGTGTGTAATTCTTGCCTTTGGGGATGGTGGTCTGGCAAACACAATTATGGGTGGTCTCTGCTCAAATGTAATGACCATGAAAAGACAGGTTAGTTGGGATGTTCCTTGGTTAGGACTTTCCTCCTGATTAGGACACTTTCTGATTGAAGCTGTTTGAAATACACAAACCTCTCTTTTTGAATTTAACAAACTTACTGTTACAATTTGTTTATATCTTTCTCTTATTTAGACCTTGACTTCCGTGTGGACAGAAATATTACAGCTCCTTTTTCTCAGCATCTGTGTGCCTGGCTCCTAGTGGTTATCAGACCACTGATTTGAATGAATGAAGTAAAATTATATCAGAAGTGAACTATTTCAAATTTACCAACAAATATATAGCTAGATAAGGTATATGAATTCACTCATTCTTCATTTCTTCAAACAAACATTTGTTTAAGGAGTACAGCGTGCTACAAACTGAGAATACAGCAATAAACAGATCAGACATTATCCTCACCCTCAGTGCGTTTGGATAATAAGTGTAATTCTTGCTTAATCAACAATTCCTTCTCATACTCAAAAGGTATGAGAAGACAAGAGCATGTGCATTTAGCAGATATCTGTCATGTGCCCACTATGTGCCAGAAACCATAGTGTTACAGGCCCTGCCTCGTGTCTATTAGGAAAGGTGAACAATAAGGACGTTATTTTAAGTCATAAAAAATAACAAGGGCGCAAAGTGATGGAGTGGGGAAGTGCTGGATCCCAAGCCAAGTCCTGAAGTGCCTTTGTCATGACCCTCTCCTGTGTCACAGTGGTACTTCTTTGTAATGTCGGTGTCTCCTGTTAACATCTGCATGTCTGTGTTTCCCTAGGTTACAGTGAATGGGAGGCAGTTCTTTCTCTCTAGGCAACAATAGGTGATTATCCCCCTGTTGCTCTGTGCTTAATGTACCATGTTGACATATACCTCACTGCCCCCTTGGGCCTTTCTTATTATTGGTCTCTAAAGACTTTGTTCTCAGAGGGAAGAAAGAGGGAAGCTAGAAGTCTGTGGTCCTCTGATGGAGCCATACTGCTCTGTTTAGCTGTCCTGACAGATGAAGTTCAGGTGGGCCATGCACCTTGGGCCACAGCATAGACCATGTAAAATTCTTCAAGCTTCAGCCTTATCTCCCGCTGCTTGTTGCTCATTTGAGACAGCATTGGGATGGAGATGAATGAGAACAATTATGCTCTCATTTAATGTTATTAGGGAAAGCATTAAAACCCATCTCATTTGTAGAAAAGGTTGTAGATTATTTGCAAAGTTTAGTACTTTGTTAATAATGGGAAATCAATTTACACAGATATATCACTGTTCCAAGGAATTGAGGTTGTGACCATGGATGTAAACGTTGTCTCTCTTAGATTCCAGGATATAGGAGAACTTATTTCTTCTGCAAATGTTTTTTATGCATACCTTGTGCCAGAGTTGTGCTAGGTACTAGGGACACATGGTTGAATCTCTAGTACAAGGTGCCTGGGAGTTTCAGGTAATTTTATGTGGTGGCTCCTGGAGCATACAGAGGGTATTTATAATAATAAATAATAATGATAGAAAGAAGGCTTACAGAGTAAGTAGAGGACAGATGATGTGGGCAGTTGAGACGCCCTCAACATTGAAAGGTCAGTAGTCTCAGAATTTTGGCTTTGTCAGATACTGCTAAATACTTTGTTTCTAGCTGCTTAGTGGCCAGAACCAGCCCCAGTCTAATTATCAAATTACTTTGTTCTTAAATCTTAGAGATTTCTTTGTTCTCTGATTCAGTGATACCTCAGACTCAACTGAGCTTGCCGATAAGTTTTGATTATTCTGTCCTGGGAGCTTTGGGTAGGGATAAGGTAACGTTTCAGGAAAATACTCCTAGGCTCACCATCCCTGGAGAAACAGTAAATTCTTTCCTAGAGCCTTTTTCCTAGTATCCATTTGGTCTCCCTTCTTTTTCCCACTGCTCTACAGCAAGGAATAAGGTATCTGTGCCTAAAATCAAAAGGCCATATTTCCCATCCTCCTTCCAGACCTGACAGGAGAGCTCTTTTCAGCATTTAAATGAGCAACTCTTTCCTGCCCCAATAAGGTACATGAGACAGATATCATGCAAGTGACTTTTTTGTTATCTGTCACGTAACCTTCAGTCGGACTATTCCCACAGCTGGGATGTTTTAACTGAGATATTGGAGAAGGTTTGAGCTTATGAGTAATGTAAAATTCAGACAGATTTTCATTTGAAGGGATTACTTATGAAGTATTTGGTTAACTGATTGATATTACTGTTATCCTGAATGATGGGAATAAAATCGGATCCCTGTGTCCTAAGTTGCGAATACTGGGGATGACATATGGCTTTTCTTGATCATCTCACATAAAGCCTTCAACATTAAAAACAAAAGAATTTATCATAGAGGTTTCTGTGACAGTTTCTATTTAACTTTGCTTAACAACGACTTTAAATATTTGTCGCATATATAGAGAACTCCTGATTAAAGAAACTTTCTTTGACCAATGTGGTATGTTTCTAATTGCAACTTTTTAAGACTTAGGAAAGCATGTGTTTAGTTTCAGTTGGCCAGCTAACTTTTGCTGAGTTAGCGTCTGTCTTATGTGCTGTGTATTCAAGGAAGAGTTAAGGAAAAGTTCTAGTCTTTAAAGATTCTGGATGGAGCATCTGGAGGAGATAATCAGAGCATGGCAGGGACCATGATAGAAGTATCCCAAGGGTGCTGTAAACCCACATAGGAGGGGCACCTGCCTCACTATAGGAGAAGAGTGCAGGCAGAGAAGGTGTCAGGAAAAACATGGGAGTTTAGTCTGAGGGAGTAGAAAGCTCATTCATGAAGTCTCCATGGAATGAAGAGAAAATGGCTGAGTAGCAGAACATCCTCCAAAAGAAAACTGAGGAAGAGCAGTCAAAGAAGCTGAAGGAGAACCCGGAGAAAAGAGGTGGCATCGAAGCCAAAGGAGAGGAATTTGTAGTATTATGTAGAAAAACCATATGTGCAGTCTTCCTCGGAATTGTGTAATCTCCACAAGCATATTACAGGTTCTGAAAAGTCCAGCAGTAAAGACATCTCTTATAGTTTGTTTGACCTAGCGTTTGCCATGGTAATTTGAGCAGAGTTAGTGAGTGAGTGAGTGAGTGAGTGAGTGAGTGAGTGAGTGAATGAGTGGAGACGTGTGTGTATGTGTTCTACTACATCTCCCTGGGACTAGCATTCTACAAAACAATTTAAGGAACACTGGTCTTGGGGCACCTGAGTGGCTCAGTCAGTTAGGCGTCCAACTTTGACTGAGGTCATGATCTCACAGTTCATTAGTTCGAGTCCCGTGTGGGGGCTCTGTGCTGACAGCTCAGAGCCTAGAGCCTGCTTCAGATTCTGTGTTTTCCTCTCTCTCTGCCTCCCTCCTGCTTGCACTCTGTCTCTCAAAAATAAATAAACGTTAATTTTTTTTAAAAGAAACACTGGTATACTCTATCCCATGTATGACTGCCACAGTAATACTTATGACTCAGATTTTATCATGTGTCTCAGTCACTAAAGAAAAGAAAATAAACAGAAGCAACCCCAGGGTGGCTCTCACTGACGCCCAGATAGTGTAGCCAGAGGTGCCCTGTGTCCTACTGGTCATACCACTTGCCACTCCACCGTCCAGCCCTTCTCTTCTCGAGAACACAGATACATCCTGGGCTTTGGCCAGTCTGGACCATGGGTCTTTCTCCCAAATTCACTGTGTTTTTATGCATCTGCTTCAGTATTTCTTGATGGTACAAATAAAATAATCTTTGTGTTCTGGCCTCTTTTATCTTCTCCCCCCTCTAACTTTTCCCTGAGGAGATCTTAGGTCTTCTTAAAGCCCCTGGTCAGGTGTCACTTTCTGTTTTTCGTGGTTTTTTTAAAATGTTTATTTATTTTTGAGAGAGAGAGAAAGAGGGGAGGGGGGGCAGAGAGAGAGGGAGACAGAATCTGAAGCAAGCTCCAGGCTCCAAGCTGTCAGCACAGAGCCCAATGGAGGGCTGGAACTCATGAACCACAAGATCATGACCTAAGCTGAAGTTGGACTGAAGTCGAACGCTTCACTGACTGAACCATCTAAGCGTCCCGGGCATCACTTTCTATCCAGGCTTCTCAGCCACTTTTGCCACGGACATATTTTACTGATGACATTATTTATACTATATTCATTCATTCTTTTCAGGTGTATATTACAGTTTTCTTTTTCTCTGTTCTTTTCCTTAGAGCTTATTTCATTTGTTCATTCAATCATTCAGCAATATAATTTTATGTCTTATAATGTCATACATAAGCCTACTGGTATTGATACATCTTTTCTGTAAAAATGGACTTCCTAAATAGATCTTCATTGATGTTGAAAGGACACAATTTCTAAGACTTGTTCTCAGCCATCAGGAGTTTTCTGCATACCCAGAGGGGAGACAGACAACTTACATTAATAAAATGCATACTGTTTCAGAGAGAGGATCAGTGTGTGACAGGAACATTAGAACGTGGAAAATATAGCAGCTAACTTTACCCGAGGGAGACCAGGTAGAGTTCACTGAAGAAGTTTGAATTGGGTCAGAAAGCATAGGTATGAGCTTTCTAGGGAAAAGAGCAGAATTGGGGGCAGGGCATGCCAAATCAACTGAGCACTGTGTGCCAAGTTATGAAGTTGTGCTTTGTGAGTTGGCAAGAAGCTTTGTGAGTTGGGTAGAGCCCGCAGTGTGTGTTGGAGAGAACTGCAGCATAAGGTGGGGGACGAGGCAAGTTCCACAAGACCACATGGAGATTTCTGTGCTGGGACAAGAAGATATGATTGATTGATGCTGTGGGTAGTAATGAGTCAACACAGACTTTTGTTTCCCAGCGAGGGAATGAAGGAAGAAGAGAAGCAAGGATCCTAGGTGCTTCCTGCTTAGAAATGCAAAACTGTGATATAAAGACAAGTGTTCATTCCAAGCAATTCTATACCCTAAACTAACATTTTTTACATCTTTTATATCATTTTTTTTTATATTACAAAAACTGTCTTTCGGGTTAAGACTAATGAAATTATACCTCAATTGCTAAGGCTGTAGCTATTACTATTACTACTGTGAGAACAAAATTTAGGACACAACTGTCTCTTCATTTCCCATGGTATCCTCAGTGGAAACTTGACGTACTGTCTTGGGGTTGCTCTATCCAGTTGAACCCGTTCCTGTAAGAGATGGGGCAGAATGGTGTCAGAACCTGAACGTGCTGTATCCACAAAGAGTCTATGTTCAGCAGTTTGCAGATTTAGCTAAAATAAAACTCTATAAATATTTAGCATTTAAGCTAAATGATGATTGCTGCTTTGCTACCACTGTATTATCTTTAGACCTTAATAATATACTTCGGGATTTAAAGAAAAGTACATGCTGTGTGAAATGTATAAAGAGAATTTTTCTTTGTTTTTAAGATAGGCAATATACAATTAATTTTTAAAAGAAATGGGACCATTATTCTTAGAAAAGTAATACATTTTCCATACTATTTGCTCTCTGAAACAGGATTTTATATTTATCTTGCATTCTATTCAGGGACTTTAATTACTAAAGTATCATAGGAATCTTGAAATAAAGGACTATCTATTTATATGAAGGTTCCATTAATGGATTTCAAGAACAATGCTATATTGAGGCTCATACATAATTCCCTTTCTTCATAAAATCACCGCAATTATATTTTAATAATTTGTGTGTCTTTTTCAATTTTGAATTACATTTTTATGTGCATATTTTGATAATACATGGAAGAAAGCAAGTGAATATAATATATAAAATACCCTTATTGAATTATTTTATGATAAGCCAAGCATTATGATAAGCAAAATCTTATGACATAGGGGTAAAAGCTCATGTTACAAAGGAGAGAAGTAAGGTTTAGAGAGGTTAAGTAGCTTGTCCAGTCATTATGACTAGTGGGCAGCACAGAGATTGGAAATTAGATATCTTTATCATTACAGTCTTTATTCTTTATTATGACTATATAGTCATCGAGATGTTTTAAAGGTTTACCTTCCATATTATATGAACCAGTCTTTTACAAATACTCTAAGAAAACTGGTGCTGATTTTTTATTCAGTTCAAAAACAACTTGTTGCTGCTATAGTACCTTTTAAATCCACTGCACTCCCCTGTCCCACATTTCAGGGTCTCCAGTATTCATGCTATAAAGTGTCTTGCTGGAGAATGTCCCAAGATGGCTGTCACAAAGACACCCCTCATCAAAAATTATTCAACAGTACCAGTATGACCTCTACAGGCATTTTCCCTTCACTTGCACTTTTTAAGCTATTTTTGGTAAAATATTATTAATATTTTGAAAACCATCAAGGAGGGCTATTTCATGTCCCTTGTAATCCATTTTAATAAGTGCAATTCCAATGTGGTGAGATTTAGTCCTCATACTTTATGTAAATTCCTCATTTGCAGTTTCTCTGCATTATTGGAAATTAAAACAGCATTTTCAATGTAAGAACCTTTCAAATCTTTGAAGATCTATTTTAGGTATAATATTTTAGGCTATTTTAGGTATAATATTTTTCCAGAAAGATACATCTAGGCTAGTAATGACTCCTAGTAGGCCACACAGACAGTTGATATCAAGCCCAGTAGTCAGATTGAGTGAATAATGGTTTTGATGGACCTATTGGGCCTCTTAGCCATACTGCCTTCATCTTAAGGAGGTCATGAATGTTTTTTAAATGCTTTGATTTCAGTAACTCTAGATATTACAATGAAATGTATTCTTAAATTCATGAAGGAAGCAAAGGGCCTATAGGATCATGGTCATTTATTTTGGTTTCAGTTTAAATTATAGTTATGGATATACCTTTTTTTTCTCCATAAAAGAGGCTTTATTCTCTGGTTTCTTTATTTTTCACTATAATATATGAGGCAGTTAGTGGTTCTAAGAACATGAATATCATTACAATTTGACTGACCCAAAAATCTGCTCTCCCTAAGAAACATTAAGGCTCTGACTCTCTCTTCACTCAGTGCTTAAGACTAAATCCTTATGCCCTGTATCAGTCGTGATTCAGTGGAGAGAAGATTGCCTCCTTCTGGGGTCCTAGAGTCATAGCTGCTAGGGAGGCTTTTGTCCCACTGCCCCTGAAGAATATTTAAACTTATATTCCTGCTGCTTATAAAATCCAATTTTCCTTCAGTTCTCATCTCAACTTCAGTTCTCAATTGTAAATTATCTTTTTGGGGGTCACAGACTTGGGTATTTTCCAGTGAAATCATATTTGTTGCATATATTCTCTATTTAATAGTTTGTCTACTCATTGTAGGAAATCTGTAATGCAGCTATTATCCTTACTTATGACTTTAGTTCTTTCCAGAGAGTATTTAAGTATGAATATTAAAAGTTTAATACCATCGGTCAAATGCCACACAAGGCAGAATACTCATGTGGGCTGGGTATTGTTGTTGAGAAAGTGAAAGATAAAAGTTTCTACAAAAGAAATGAGTATAGCAAGTTCTATGATATCATGTGCTTACAAAACAAAAACAGAATTCAATTAAAGAACAAACCAATTGGTCTCTTTTTTTAAGTTTCTTTATTTTGAGAGAGAGTGCTCATGGCAGAGAGGCAGAGAGAGAGGGAAAGAGAGAGAATCCCAAGCAGTCTCCCAAGCACTGTCAGCACAAAGCCCAGCGTGGGACTCGATCTCACAAACCCATGAGATCATGACCTGAGCCAAAACCAAGAGTCAGATGCTTAACTGACTGAAACACCCAGGCACCCCAGGTCTTTTTATTTTTGTGAATATTTGAATAGTACTAGTGTAACTAAGTGTTCTCTGAAGTTATCATTGCATGGAGTCAGAATCAGAATATATAACTGTATAATTTATAATTTATTTGTAACAAATATGTAAAATAAGTATATAAATGTATACCTAGTGTTTATAATTTTATAAATATACAAAAATATAGACTTTGTAACTTTATAAATACACATATACAATATAAATATATTTGGTATTTTTTTCAACTTAGTTTCCTATATCATTATATGATCAAGATAGAAATAATAGGATAGAAATAATAGGAACCAAAATTGACAGCAGTTTCTCAATGAATTTTAGTCATGAAATGTTATTTATTTGTACTTTATTTTTAAAATTTTTTTTGTACTTTAAAGACCTATCAAACACATACCTTATTTTTCTAAAGTTTTTCTTTGCTTCCTAACTCTGTGCTTTACAGTGATTATGATGGTGCTGATTGCTTGTGATTTTTTGTTGCTAGATTGTAACAGATGCCTAGGGCAGATTACTGAATTGAGATTTGGTGTTCTGGAAATCATGAGGAAGAAGAAATGGGCAACAGATGCAGGAGGCTGGTAATCATACCTGAAGCCCCTCACTCCAGGGTTAGTGTTTGGGCTAGGGTAAAGCTGTGAGTGACAGAAGCCACTCATCCAAGGACTAATTCTTATCGTGGCAGAAAACGGATGGTCTGAGTTCTTCAGTGGTGCTTTCAGAGTGTAAAGTGCTTTCCGCTTTAGTAAAAAGTGACAGACACTTGAAAATCTCCTTGAGCAGCTTTAGGTCTACCCTTGAGATTCCCTGACTGCCTAGCTGCCCAGGCCTAAAGCCCTAAAGCCCTAAAGCCCTAAAGCCCTAAAGCCTGGGCTTGTTCCAGGTCTCAAACATCCCAGAGCATTCGTGCCAGATACCGGCTGGATCCCAGTGCCAAACCTCAGCACATCAGTAGGGACAGTTCTGGTGGCTTTCCTAGGACTGGTCTCAATATGTGTTACACTGAATTAATTTGAATTAATTCTGTTAAACTCAAGCCTTTGTCATTATCACATCCACCGTGTCTATATGTGTACATATCATGTATGTAAATATATACATACACCTCCCTTATGTATGTGGCTTGCCATTTCAGCAATTCCTATTCAGTGAATGAATGTATTTGGTTCACTCTTCCAGTATAAGTTAAAATCAACATTTTGCCAGAGTGTGATGTACACGACTGCTTTCAGTGTATTATATATATTTGGCTTGGTAGAGGCAACAGAAGTGAAGGAACAAAAATTAACATGTGTTTCTAGACATGTAAGCAGTATACCAAGCAGTTGCCAAAAAAATGACATTCCATCTACAATATAGTCTTTAACATGCGGGACAGTTTATCACCAAGTAATATATGACTCAATGGCTAAATTTTGAATTTTTAAAATATTAAATTCTGTTTATATTTCCCCATTGGCAGGACATGAGTGAGTTCTCCAACATCTGTCCTGTTAAGAGCTGTTGCGGGTGCTACGGCTGCCGCATGCCAAATGTCTGTTCCTTTTCATGCAATACTGAGTTTACAGCCCCAGAGACCTGCCTTGTCGCCCATCCACACCCTCGGTTTTGTGTCTTGAGATGACCAATGTGTGCTCTTTCCCCCCCGTCTGGACAGCGGTCCTTGGAGATTAGTTCTGTACTTTATTTGATAGGAAAGAAGTACACTCACTGAACTCTTCTCTGAGCATTTGGGCCTCATTGCGGCTTCGTTCCTTGGTGTGCAGAGTAAGAATTCTGTTAGCTGAATCTTCCACCAAATGTATTACTTACATTGATTTGATTTGGAGAATATCTGGCTACTAGGAGAAAAACTATTGCCCCTGCAGGTGTAAAAAGAGAAAACAAATCTCTAAGAGATTGCACTAGCAATTCTTTTCCAACATGTTAGCATACTCTGAAGGGATGGTACATGTAAATCGAGGAACAAATGTGAAGAAGGAAAACATTAAATAAGATCATCCCAGTATGCAAAGAAATGGTTCAGAATTGAGATCTGCAATTCTATTAGACTTGCTGTGTCTTGGAAAATAGGAACCACAAGGAAATTCCCTCAATTCAAAGTCTTTTCTTTTACTTAATGTATTTGGAGAGAATGAGGTGAATGATTTCTGAGTCGCTCTGATAGCTCATAAGTAGCTGTCTGCAAATGTTATTCCTTTAAGCAAAACAACAAAACAATAATCACCTTTTTGAGTCAAAAAGCATTTTGCTTGGCCCAAGCAAAACCTTGGCACTTCACCCTGAAGTATCACTCTTCTTACCCCTCAGCCATTCTTCATCCTTCGTCCTTCATCCTCCAGCATCTTAACTTAATGCCAGCAGGGACAGGAAGCTGCTCTTTTCAGCAGTGACAGTCACTGCTTGTCCTGAGGAGCTGAGTCCATCCTTCTAGGGAGGCAGAAGACTCTGTTTGTACCTAGGGTGAGAGAGCGGGAGAGAGGGCAAGGAGTAGTATAGGCAGGCCTTGTGTTTAGCATATTGTGCTATCAGGTGACAGCTGAGTGACTTTATACGGATGATGCCTGTAGTTCCCTAGATGGTGTGTAAATGGGACATTACAACAGGCTGGTATTCCCCAATTCAGGTGACCTGTTTAACATAGACGCCAACTTGGCATCACCTTGCTCTTTGCCCACAGTGAGGAGATTCCTGGGATGTGGGACTTTAAGGCCTGAAACTGGGCTAGTCCCAGGTAAATGGGGACAGTTGGTCATACTAGTCATAGTTCTTAAAATAAATTAATGAGAAGTCTCTTCTCAAGGAACATACTGAACCCCAAACAATCAGAAGCTAGTGAATGAAGTCACCATTATGTAAAAAGAAAAAGAAAAGGCAAAATCTGATTTGTTACTGATTGCTGCTGATGACAGTAGGTCATTTTATTTTGGGGGGAGGAATGGTATTTTGCACATGGTAGGAAGTATTTATCAGCCTGCTGTGTAGTGCCACCAGAGATTACAAAAAGTTTTCACAAAAACTCACCCATTTGCAAAAGAAGATTGAGCTCAAATTTACTTGCAGAACAAAACAGTTCAGATGAAAAGGGTAAAGAGTGAAGATGCTAACTTTATGAATAAAAATAATGTTCTGCTGTTGCTTTTGGGGTAAAAATGTTTATGGATATTCAAATTTGGAAAACAAAACTTTTCTCACTTATTCCAATAATGCTGTTGTGTTCTTTTCCCTTCCTTTCTTTCTTTCTTTCTTTCTTTCTTTCTTTCTTTCTTTCTTTTTTTCTCTTTCTTTCTTCTCTTTCTTTCTTTTCTTCCTTTCTTTTTCTTTCTTCTTTCTTCTTCTCTCTTCTCCTTCCTTCCTTTCTTTCTTTCTTCTCTTTCTTATCTTCTCTTCTTCTTTTCTTCTTTCTTTCTTCTTCTTCTTCTTCTTTTCTTTATTTCTTTCTTTCTTTTTTCTTTCTCTTTTCTTCTCTCTCTTCCTTCCTTCCTTCCTTTCTTTCTTTCTTTATTTTTTCTTTCTTTCTTTCTTTCTTTCTTTCTTTTCCTTCCTTCCTTCCTTCCTTCCTTCCTTCCTTTCTCTCTCTTTCTTTCTTTCCTTCTTTCCTTCAATTTTTAAGCTAACTTTTTGTGAAAACATTGTATGACTTGAGCGCATTCAAATCTAGCAAGGTCTCTGCCAGGACAACTGTGGAATCCTCACCTGTGCAAATAGACAGGCTGGTTTTTTCAGCATTTTTGAGGTTTGAAGGGGGCAGGTCTATGCTACTAGCTTGTTGCCATCTGTGGAGTGTGTTGAGTCAGAGGTGTAATTTATATTGATGATATGATTTCCTCTGACTTCTGCCTGTGCCTTGATGGTTGTGTTTCACTTGTTGACATGAACTTGGCTAAAATGAATGCTCTGTTGGCCATGGGCGAATTAGTTGCATGTGTGATAGCACCTTTCTGCTTATTATTTTCAAAGTTATGTAATGGGATAAGTATGTTATTTCTTCAGAATTAGATATCCCTTTTCTAAGGCTTTGCATTTACATAATTCCTTTCTCCTACAGACCTCTGAATAAACCTTATAGTTTTATTCAAAGATGGATTACACTTGCCACCATCACATATGTCAGAAAGCATGCTTGTTATTTTTGGAAGTAGGCAAGTTGAATTAAATCAGTTCTCTGTGGATTGATTGAATCTGCTTCTTAAATGCATTGTGTTCTCATTTCATATTATTCTTTGTAATGTGTGCCACTGTATTATGACCCCTAAATTGACAGGGATATTGGTATTTGCTGCATATTGTATTTCATATTGTGTAGCCACACAAACTGAAGGTTGATGGACAAGTAAATCTTAACTCCATCTACTCCATCTACCGTCTTTTTTTCAAATTCGTTGGATTCTTCTTGAGGATAAGGACCATGTCTCAAACCTCATGTCTTCCACAAGGTGTCTGGCTCAATACACAATGGAGACTTTTGCTGATGAATTTACCCTTAATTACGCCATCATCTAATCATGGGGATTATCTTGACTGCTGTCAGATCGCTTGTAAATAGAACTTGAAACGTTGAAATTAACTGATAAGTAAGCTTGACTAATTCACATATAGAAAAGTACCTTTTTAGAGGAAGTAGTTAATATTTTTCTTCCTAAGTTTGTTTTTGGTGGTGCATTACCGTGTCTTGAGACTAATTTTTGCAGAAATATTCCTTAGGTAGATAAAACAACTTAGAACATGCACAAAAATTGAGGCTGCTTTAAACTTACAAGACCTACTTTGATTTTCATTAGCAAATTTTTAGTATACAACAAACAGAAATGTTGAAGACAGTATGTGACAAAAGAATAAGTCAGTCACATTACTGTTCTGTGTTCTCACAGCTCCAGCAGTTTGTTTCCATGATTGGCCTCATTTCTGATTGTTAAGTGAAACTCCATATTTTTGACACTATCTATATCTGTATCTATATCTATCTTTATGTATATATGTATACATACATTTATCTTTTCCATATATCCTTTATATTTTTTATCATATTTATTTTCCTTCTACTCCCTTCTACTTTTTTCCCTTATATTTCCTCATATTTTTGTTACAATTTAAATTTCTGTTTCAAAGTTTGATTTATAATCTTGTAAGTTGGTGAGAATCACTTTTTCCTTATTATGAAAAAATGTCCTCTTTATACGATTAGTCTTCTTTTGTAAGATTTTTGAGGAAAAAAATCTAAACAATTTGTCATTATGCAGGCAAAGAAGTAGTTTCCCTTTTGATAATTTAAATAATAATGCACTTTCACTTAACCAGCATTCTTTTTCTTTCAAGGATTACAAAGAACATTCTTTACAATGCACAACTCTCACATTGTTCTCAGAATTCTTATCAGCAAATATATTTTCAGCTCCTTTCTTTTACTTAAAAAAAATTTTTTAATGTTTATTTTTGAGAGAGACAGAGACAGAGCATGAGTGGGGGAGGGGCAAACAGAGAGGGAGACACAGAATCTGAAGCAGGCTGCAGGCTCTGAGCTGTCAGCACAGATCCTGAGGTGGGACTTGAACCCATGAGATCATGACCTGAGCCGAAGTCAGACGCTTAACCGACTGAACCACCCAGGCGCCCCTATTTTCAGCTCCTTTCTAACTTTCTTCATATGTATAAGAAAAATGCTGCTGTCCAAAAGAACACTCAATCCATTTTTAGAGCTGAGGCTCTTAGACTGGGATGTTATGTACCTTGTCATTTTTAATAGCCAGCCACTGACTTTGAGTTTTTGACTTATTGTTGTAGCATTATGCTTCAATCTGCTAGAAGTATTCTCTGTCACTAGCATAGGGTCGGTGGAATATGGTGCGATGATTGGGAAGGTAAAGACAGTAGAATACTTCCATTCCTTAGTAATCAGAAGCCCCACTGAAAGGACCTTAAATGATAAAGATATTCATTAAGTCACATAACAAGAATTCAGAGGTAGGGATGTCTCCTGGTCGGTCAATGCAATGGCTCCACAAGGTCTTCAGTGGCTCCTCTGAGTGGTTCCTCTCATCTCTCTTGCTTTCCTCGGTCAACTCCTCACATGCTACCACAACTCCTTACATGCTGCCTGCAGCAACCCAGGCATCACCTCTGTACATGTCAGCCTTGACAGTCAGGAAAAGCCTTTCTCGGAATTCCCCACAGATCTTACTCTGCTTAATAACCACAGTCATGTGACATGTGACATCTAAGCCCATCACTGAAAAGGAAGTGGAATTGCCATGATTGGCTTAGCCCAGTGGTTCTCAAATGTGTGTCCATGTTAGAATCACCTACAGTCTTTTAAAAATGCCAAATCTCAGGCCTCACCCCAGAGCAATGAAATCACACTCTCTGGGGGTTGGGTCACAGGCATCAGCATTTTTTGAAGCTGCCAGGTGATTCTGTGTGCAGGCAGCTTAGCCTAATCAACAGTCTGTCTCTTGGCTGGACCAGGTAGTCTCCTCTTCCACTGTGTTTGACCAGGCGGAAGGGGTTCGGGTGGTTAGGAAGCCACAACACAAGGTCACTACAGACACTGGCTGTGAAGTAAGCGTGCCGTATTTTGAGTTGTGTCCTCTCTACCCTATGGTGTAACCTTGGTCATGTTTTAAAACTAATACAGCTTCACCTGCAAGAGAGAATAACCACTCCAAATTAACAATGAAATGGAAAAAAAAAAAAATCCTTAAAAGTTTCTAGCACTTTACCAGCCAACATGAACTAGACATTCTGTTAACACGCATAATAGTGCCTTGGTAGGAGAGAATCATAGGAAGACAAGGAGAAATAGAAGTTATGTGGCACCTGAGTGGCTTAGTTGGTTGAGTGTGTGACTCTTGATTTTGGCAAAGCTCATGATCCCAGGGTCGTGGGATCCAGCCCTACTTTGGGCTCCCCACTGAACATGGAGCCTGCTTGAGAGTCTCTCTCTCTTCCTCTGCCCATGTCCCCCACTCACTCTCTCTCTCTCACTCTCTCTCTCAAAAGAAAAAAAAAGTTATTGTTGCTGTTGTTATATTTATTAGTAGTAGTACAGTTATTACTCGAGAAGATGATGGACCAGGTTAGAAGTTCTCACTTCTGAGTTGCACATTAGAAGCACCTTGCGAGCTTTAAAAAATGCCAGTGCCTGGCCACACCCAGACCAGCTAAATCAGGCTCTCTTAGAATGGAGCCCAGGTATTGATATTTTTAAAAAAAGATTCCCTCAGTGATTCAGTGCAGGCAGGAATGCAATCCATAGGTTAGAGACTGGGAGAATATAAGGGAAAAGTGTAGTCAGGTCAGTTTGCCTCACCATTCCAGATGAGTCCAGGTCCCAGTCACCTATGTAGCCCCAGGGAAACAAGGTTTTTGAGCTGGTTTGGATAATTCTTTGCTCGCTTTAGGCCAGAAAACCTCTTCTATCCCCTCTCTGCAAGTGACCAGACTTTATTCTAGCCATTTCATTTACATACATCATTCTTTGGGCTTCAAGAGTGGATTAAAAAGGGACGGAGTGCCTTCTTGTTTCTATTTAAAGTTTGTATACAACAGTTTAATGTAAGAATTATATTCTGTTTACTGCGCTTATTTTTAGTTTTCTGTATGTGAATTGTGCAATTCATTTTCCTAGTTTTTAGAAAGTGTGTTTTCCATTAGCCACAATGCAAAACCAATTACGGATGTGTTATGTAGAAACCTGCTTTAAATATTCTCCTAGCTTTCTGTAAGCTTCCCTAAGAGTTATAATTTTTAGGTGCATTGTTTACTAGGCCATGGGTATGTTTTGTCATATGTTGAAAGATCACACCAGCTATAAAAATAAGATGGTGAATAAAAAGCCACAAAAGCTATAAACATCTGTAAAAGAAGTTTTCTAGGCAAGGCTGCTCGTTAGAGGGAAACTCGGTGCATTTTGATTGTGTGCAGCTGGTGGCACATGCGTGTTCAGAAACAGGGCCATTAAGAGGAGCTGTTAGATATATGGCATGCCGCACTGTGGGCCGTAGATCTGTCCCCTCAGCTGTGTGTAACAACAGCCCGTGGGGCCACACTCCCAAAGCCTTCTCTAAATTCTACCTGCAACTCTGTTGCCAACCGGATGTTTTATAGAACTGGGTAGTCATCTTTTGGTCACAGAGCCAGTCTTACCGAGAGAATTAGCTGGCTCCTAGGACAGTGGAAAAATCTGGAAATATCAGCATGAGCTTCATAGTTTCTGCCACCCTGAAGGGCACACGTCAAGCCTGACCTCTGGTCAGTGTCAGGGCCACTGCAGGATGCGGCCTGGAGCTCTCATTTATTCTCAGAGGATCTAGCATGCGAACTGCCACGTGACGTATGATGTTGACCCAGTCAGACAAACGACCCTATTATATACGAGAGCACAAGAGACCCCCTGCTCTGAACACACATCTGAGTGAACAACCTGAGCATGCTGGGCTGGGGCGGGGGGAAGAGGCTGAGTGTGGGGAATCTACTCACCAGGCTGAGTTTGTGTGGCTGGCGGTGGGACCAGTCAGTGTTAGCACCAGGTCGTCTCTGAGCAGGCATTTCTGACTTCTGAGAGGACTTAATGTTTACGGGATCCACCTTTGCGATACCAGAAACGGTTTCCCTAAAACAAGGCCAAGATCCTTGAAGCAGAAGGAGAATGATGTTTTAAGTTTTAGAATAAAATAAAAACAATTTTTTAAAAAATCCTTTAACTTTTTATAAGGAAAAATTTAAGCCCACAGAAGCAAAGAGAATAGGGTAATGAAATCTCCATGTAACCCCACCCAGTTTCAACAAATATGCATTTTTTTCCATTTATAACCTTTCTGCTACCCCCAACCATAAAAATTTGGAATTTTTATATGTAATATTAAAAGGATATTTAATTCAAGGTTTACATGTAATTCTGTTGGTAGTTATGCTTTATGTAAGATGTATTATATAACTTGTTCACTTAAATGATGATACAACTAAATCATGGGCATTTGTAATCAAAGATATTTTTATTCTATACCAGTGCTATTCAAAGTGTGGCTTGGGGGCGCCTGGGTGGCGCAGTCGTTTAAGCGTCCGACTTCAGCCAGGTCACGATCTCGCGGTCCGTGAGTTCGAGCCCCGCATCAGGCTCTGGGCTGATGGCTCGGAGCCTGGAGCCTGTTTCTGATTCTGTGTCTCCCTCTCTCTCTGCCCCTCCCCCGTTCATGCTCTGTCTCTCTCTGTCCCAAAAATAAATAAATAAAAAAAAAAAACGTTGAAAAAAAAAAATTTCAAAGTGTGGCTTGAAGACCAGTACCAGCCCACTTTGTTTCTGGTCTGTGATGACATAGGTACAGAAATTGTGACAAAGTACTTAGGACTTTTGCAGCTTTTTGACATTGCTGTGCATCTAAGTAATTTCAAACTTCAACCTGTTTCACAAAAGTAGTGGTCAGCAACACACTGGGAAAAACACAGTCTTTGACAGCGGATAGTTCGGAAAGTACTTTACTGTATGGTAATTCTGTGATTTTGACCCCCAGGGGATGTTTGACAATGTCTGGAGATATTTTGAGTCATTACAATTTGGGAATAAACTTGGAGGGGAGAGGTATGTGCTACTGACATCTAGTGGGTACACAGGACAGCTTCCTAAAACAAAGCATTATCTGGCCCTAAATATCAATGATACTGAGGTTGAGAAACCTTGCGCCAGACCACAGTGGATGGTTTAGGCCCCCTGTGCCTTGTCTCAGGAAGGTCTGGCAAATGGGTCTTATCAGGGTGCAGCCTGGCAAGAGTTCAAGGCTGTTTGTATGTGATCTTTCCTTACACCAGAAGCTCCACATTCTGCTTTGGAGATTAGTGAGACATTTTGCAGATGGAAAAGTCTGAGAGTTAAATGACTTTGTCCCAAATGCTTTAAAAATAAGATGATTTGGGGGTACCTGAGTGGCTTAGTCAGTTAAGCATCCGACTTCGGCTCAGGTCATGATCTCTCAGTTCATGAGTTCGAGCCCCGCGTCTGGCTCTGTGCTGACAGCTCAGAGCCTGGAGCCTGCTTCAGATTCTGTGTCTCCCTCTCTCTCTGCCCCTCCTCCACTCACACTCTGCCTCCATCTCTCTTGCTCTCTCAAAAATAAACATAAAAAAATATATGATGCTTTTATATTTAGCCACAAGTTGCCCATTTCATCTCTGCCAGAGTAGAAAGTCAACCACAGCTGCAGTAACTGAGAAAATGGGAAACTAGAAATGTACACAATTTCTTTTTATTTAGAAATTTCATATTTAAGAAATTCACATCGAATCTCTGTTTCATGAGGTTTTTAGGATTTTCTCTTAAACTTAGAAATAGGAAATTATCATCTGACAAGTCATTTTTCTGAACTTTAATAGGATAAATATTAATAGCTAGAAATATCTACTCTAGAAAAAGTAATCCAGTGAAATTCATTTGGAACAAAAGATAACTTTTATATCCTAACACACTTTGTGTGTGTGTGTGTGTGTGTGTGAGAGAGAGAGAGAGAGAGAGACAGAGAATGAGACTTATTTCCACATCTGATTCCTCTTCAGTGAGTTTCTTCTCTCAGATTGTATTTGGTGTCCAAGTTGCTCACATGGAAGTTATTTCATTAACAGCACGGACACTCTGGCCTTGTTACAGCTTTGAGCAAGACAAGTAGAGGAAAGATTTGTCCATCAAGTGTCTTCACACACTGTATAACAACCAAGGAGCCGATGTTTTTTGCTTATAGGTTGAACCCTGTCATAAGGCAACTGTGTTTATATATGTTCACAATACTATAGGCTCTGATACTCCTCACCATACTCACTAGTCTGCCTGTTTTCTTATAATTGCTTACTAATTTTTATTTCTCAATTTTATAGGAGTCAGGCTACCACTGTCATGAGAGAACATTTATGAACCATCATTCTATGACTTCCTTATACCATATACCTTGGCCTCTGACTACAAAGGAAAAAGCTCATTTGCTATATTTTCTATTTCTCTTTGATTGGGCCTGACATAAAAACAACCATGGGTAATATTCAGAATGTGTACCTGTGGCATGCAGGTAATCTGCCCACCATCCATCCTTGTCTTTGCTAGTCTGTGTAGTGGAGGGCATGACTCTTTACCTCCTGGCAAGCAATCCTTGGCTAAACTAAGAGGAAACCTCCAACAAATTTCTATTTAGAGAAATTTGGAGATACCTCCAAGATTTTTTTTAAATGTGACTTTGTTTCTAAAATGATTTTTAAATTTTTTAGCTCAGTTCTTGTTGGAAAAAAATACAACTTCTGAAGTTTTAGATAGATAGATAGATAGATAGATAGGCATTAACAGCACAAAAATAGGACTTTTTATTAGCTACATAACAAGGTGCAGGGTGTAGAACTCTATAAATCCTACCTTCTGAATGAATTCTGCCAAATGCTGTTTGATTAAGGTGGACTGATTAGACTACTGATTAATTCTACTTTTGACAGATTACACAGTTTAACTGACAAATAGATTGCCTCCATTTAGTAACGATTCCCCAGTTACGATGACAAAGGACAAGCTATTTGTCAGTTAAACTGTGTAATCATTGAGAAACAGAACTAATCAAGGGACTAATCATTCTGTCTTCAGTTAAACCCAGCTAATGACTTCAAATGTGTAATTTATACTACATATTCCACTCTGAAACAGTGTTACAATTTCTGTAATACTTTACTGAATCCGATTTTGTGCCCATATTAAAGATTTTGAAATGGAGGAAAAGATAGAGGAAGAGAAGTAATGGAGCTATGATATGATTAATGTTAAGTGGTGATAGTATATGAGTTCTTTGTGGGGGAGGAGTGTTGCGACCTTTGGAAGTCCAGTGGCATCCAAACTAGCTTGAACCATTCAGCCACACCAGCCTGCAGGTTGCTTTCCAGTGTATACTTGGGGATGTAGCAGAGAGTTCAGCCCCAGCTCTGCTGCCTAACCTGACAATAACTCAGAGATTCCCTAAGTTTTCTGTGTCACATGGTCTCTTGCTGTGTCAGTCACTATGTAATTACCTAACTATTGTCATCCTCAAAGAAGCTATGGTAAGGGCAGGCAGCCGCAATTAGAAATTGAAGTTCTCTTACTTCCAAGCATGGATTCTTCTGGACTGGGAACTTAGGACTAGGCATACTTAGGAAAGCTCTAGAGGCTATATGATTTTCTTCACGGTTTTCAGAGAAAAAGAGAGGGGGAACAGGTATAGGTATCTTTGTACCACACAGCTTACTCTCTGTGCCCAACTATGGTTACCATGTGAGGGGTGGTATTTCTTTCACGTGACTGATTAGGATTAGTTGGGAAGAAATTAGTAAGAAAGGGGGAGAAGGATTTTTTTTTTCTGAAAAAGAAAATGCACTTTTTTCTTTCTGTTTCAGTTCATTTGGTTTTCTTAAATCTGAGGTGAGTGATCTCTGACCTTCTCGCTCTGCCTCTGGTATAAAAGCTGTTTACTGGAGCAGGAATTTCCTAACACTTTGGAACCATTCACTGTAGAGTGGGATCTTTTCAAGGGTGGGCATTAAAGTCTTTCCAAGGAGCCCTGTAAGACGTTTTGACCAAATCTGTCAGGAATTATATGCCTCCCTGCAACATCTTCAGGAAAATTGGATATTGTTTAAGATACAGGGATAGAAGAAATGGACAGACATATGAAGGGCAAACAGGGCTTCTTATTATTATACTTTGCTGTGGCCTAAGGACTCGGAGAACCTTTCTTTCTAGACCGACATTGAAGTGTAATTGTAGAGCCTTTGTGAGCTAATAATCTTAGGACAAAACCCTGGGGAATCCTTAGCTTCAAACGGTTCTTGGTAGAAAAGAGGGAGTCCAGGCAGATGCAGAACTGCTTCATTAAATGGGTCCCTCCTCCAACTGTAATTCTCAAATTGTTTGAATTGGAGGAACCTCTCTAACATTATAAGTTTCAGCCCCAGCTTTCCTGCCAACACACGCACAGAAACACGTGATAGTTATTGTACTTTCAGCGTCTTTTATGGGAGAAAACACATAGGTGAAGGTAATGCAATTTCTGTGACATTTGTAAATAAAGCGTATTGAAATAATCACCAATAGTGTTAATAAACCATTGAAAAATGCCAGTATATGAATGGGTGGATATACGTGTGTGTGTAAAACATTATTTATTCACTGCAAGGCAATGCATAACACACATTTGGGTTTTTTGAAAACTCACATGATAACCGCAAGAGCGCTTCACTAGGATCTCCATACACTGGCTCAGAACCTTTCTCAGTATCCGTGGGACACTGCAGGGTACTCACCTAGACAGTTAAGTACTTCCTGAGAGGAGATTTGGGAATGAGTGAGAAGGATGTTCTTAATCAATGATGCTGAGACGTTGTTTTTCACGGCTTTTCTTCCCGGAAACCTCCTATTACCCTCTTAGGACGTCATCCAGATAATTGGTTGTTCTCTGCCAGACACTCACCTGTCGTTGCAGCCGCTGCAGTGATGTGCCTCTCACTTCTTCATAAGATCTTGTTTTCTAGATAAATTGTAGAGCAAAAGCTTTCCTGTTTTTCTTCTCATATACATCATATGGGTATCTCCTTATATGTTTTTAAAATATTAGGTAAGTAAAACATTTAGATATAATAAAAGTCCCAGCAACCCTAAGAAATTTCTAATTTAAATACTTAACAACTACATTTTCAAGTTGTGTGTGTGTGTGTTTTTTTTTAAACTGGTCAATATTTGAAGAAATAATAGGCACCAAAGGTTATGCAATATGTGAAAAGAGATTGTGTTGATCTAGACTAAATGAAAAAAATATATTTTTTGGACTGCCAAGAAAATGCATTTTTTTCTGTTAACTTTGAACAGTCATCTAAAATACAGAGTTCCCCCCCAAAATAAATAAATACAACTTTAAGAAAGTTGGGGGGCTTTGTGGTTCAGTCGGTTAAGTGTCTGGCTCTTGGTTTTGGCCCAGGTCATGATCTCACAGTTTGTGGGTTTGAGCCCCGCATTGAGCTCTGCGCTGACAGTGAAGAGCCTGCTTGGGATTCCCTCTCTCTCCCTCTTTCTGCCCCTCCTCTGCTCACGCAGACACATGCTCTCTCTCTCTCAAAATAAATAAATAAAACTTAAAAAATAAAAAATAAAACACAGAGACCTTATACAAAACTCTATCCATTGCTGGATATGGTAAAGCAAATAGCAAATACCTGAACTTAAAAAAGAAAAAGGTAACAGTAATCCCCAGAATCCAACAAACAAAACTGAAGCTGAGTGCCAGAATGGTCACATTGAGAATGTAGCACCTTACAAGGTGTTTGTCAGTATCTGTAAATTCAAGCTTTGGTTTTGAATGGTGATGGAAAGAGAGGCAAGTTCTGGGCTTAGATTATAGGGGCAAGATGGAACCACATCCCACCACAGTGCTGAGACCCTAGAAAAACCACACTCAAAATGAAGTCAGGGACTGGAAATCATCTACCTTTGGCAAACAGAGGTGCTTGGGACATTTAACTGTCTCAGTAATTGCTGGCTAGAGAAAAGAGTTCTCCTTAGAGTTTATAACCACAGTCTTTGCCTCAAGTGTGTTTAGAGTTCAGACTTAAAATACTTCCCTGACCAGAAAACCCTAAGGCAAGAAATAAACTTAAAATGGTCTTTGATTGATAGCATCCCAGAATGCCTGGCAAAGCAAACACAATGCTGTCTGAAGGGACTTACCCTCAACTTAGGGGTCACAGCATTTTAACAGATAAAGACCACCAAACATGAGCCCATGATTCCAAATTCCAGAAACACCCAAGGAAACAAGAGCCATGAACAGGAGACAGGAGAAACCACAAATAGCAGAATTAGATATCCAAAAAGCTTAAGATAATGATTTATCAGATGAAGTAAATTATATAAATGCCTAGAATATTTTTTTAAATACACATAAGAACATGAGTAAAAAGATTTTATCCACAATTAAGCATAATTGAAAAGAACCAAATAAAAACTTTAAAAAAATTAAAATATAATACAAATTAAAAATCAAATGATTCTATTAACAATTTATTCATACCTGAAGATAATTGATCAACTGATTCTAAAGAACTTGCATACAGTACAATACAAAACAATAGAAATAGTAAAGGGAGGTTAAGAGACATGAGAAATAGGGTCTGTTATACATATAGTTGGATTTGTTGACTTTCAATAACAAATAAGAAATAAAGTCATTTTCAATCAAATAAAAATGGAATTTACCATCATCAGATCCTGTGAAGGTCAGATAGGCAAGAAAGCATGAAAAGTAAAGAAATTTTTAAGCATGTGTGAAACTAAACCATGCTGATTGTGTAAAGTAATAATGATTCCATATTGGGCATTAAAAATAAAGATACAAATAAAACACTGTTACACATAACCTCTAAGACAGGAGCATTCTACAGGACTTGTTATTCGGTAGAAGGGAAAACATAGATAATCTTTAAGCTGTATTCAATGTACATGGTAGAACTGTTAAGGATAACCACTAAGAAGATAGAAATAGTGTTCATAACTTCTATGATAATACAGGGGGAAAATTATCAATCCAAAACATACAAGATATTATAGGGGGAAAAGAACTTTGAAAACAAGCAAGATAAAATCAATGCACAAAATAAAATGTTAGAAATATATTCAGATATATTTAAAACAAAGAAATATATTCAAATACATGATTAATAACAAATAATATATAGACACATTAATTATATATTATAATGGTAATTATAATAATAAATGATAATACATATTAATGAAGATTAAGAAGCAAAACTTGTTATCTTAACAAAAGTGATACAAGTATGGTTTGAAAAAAAATCCAGTTGGATGCTATTTATGGAGACATTCCTCATATCTAAGGATATAGACTGTTTGAAAGTAAAAAAAATGGATATACCAAGCAAGCACTAATACTGTATTATTTTTTGCCTCCTTCTTTTAAACTAAGGTATAATTGACCTATCACATTATATAAGTTTAAAGGGTACAACATATTGATTTGATACATTTATACTGCATTTTGGAGTGTAAAATGGTTTATCCACTTTGTAGACTTTGAACATTCCTAAAACAGTTGAAGGTGCAACCCACTTCTAGATACACACACCACAGGGAGTTACACTTCTCTGCATTCAAGTATACACATACAAAAAAATTCAGAGCAAAGTAAGAGTGAAAAATTGGTAAAAAATGAACTGCCCATCACTAGATAATGTATATAAGCAAATTGTGGTGTAGCCATTGAATGTAATACTATATGATACTAAAAATGAATGAGTAGGAACTACATATGTTCACAAAATAAAATTGAGGACTAGAAGCCCATAAAATTATGTTGAGCAAAAATAAGTAACTTTCAAAAGAACTCACAAAGTTTATATACAGTGTGATGCTATTTAAATAAGTTTAAAAAGCAAAATACTGCTAAGTCTTGTTTAGAGATCCTTCCATACACGTGCAGTAAAAACAGAGAAAAGCAAAGGACTGATAAGTTCACCATCCAGCACTGTGGTCACCTCTGAGGAAGTGGGCAGGTGCTGCAGTTAGGGAGTGGAGGGGCTGGGGGAGGGAGTTGAGAGGGACACCTGCACTAGTAATGTTTGATTTTGTAAGACCTAGCCAGTGGACACACACATATCTGTTTCATTCTTTACATACCATTTTTTTAGGCCTGACAATTTTTATAATATTCTTTTAAATACTAAGGAGAAAATGTGTATGGAGCTTGTCTACATAACATGAAATTAAATACGAACACACACACACACACACACACACACACACACACACTACCTCAATTTTAAAAACTTTATAACATTTTGAATTTATTTTTGTGAATGGTGTGAGAAAGTGGTCTAGTTTCAACCTTCTGCATGTTGCTGTCCAGTTCTCCCAGCACCATTTGTTAAAGAGACTGTCTTTTTTCCATTGGATGTTCTTTCCTGCTTTGTCAAAGATTAGTTGGCCATACGTTTGTGGGTCTAGTTCTGGGTTTCTATTTTATTCCATTGGTCTATGTGTCTGTTTTTGTGCCAATACCATGCTGTCTTGATGATGACAGCTTTGTAGTAGAGGCTAAAGTCTGGAGGAGGGGAAGGAAAAAAAAAAAAAAAGGTTAGAGTGGGAGAGAGCCAAAGCATAAGAGACTGTTAAAAACTGAGAACAAACTGAGGGTTGATGGGGGGTGGGAGAGAGGGGAGGGTGGGTGATGGGTATTGAGGAGGGCACCTTTTGGGATGAGCACTGGGTGTTGTATGGAAACCAATTTGACAATAAATTTCATATATTGAAAAAAAAACTTTATAACATTTTTGAAGATGTATTTGTTTAAAGAAATCTTACTTTTTTCCCTCAAACCTTTTTATTTATGCACTGCTTGGTAATGACTGGCTGTTTTAATGGAACAATGTTAATCTATTTTCTAAGCAAAAAGGCTGGTGATACAAATTCTTGGTATCAAAGTCAGCTGAGGAATGTGAACACTTTTTCTTCTCCTGTGAAGACATTTTTTTTTCCTTAAGAGCCTATGACAAACAATTAAAAAATACCTCATTTAAAAACATAATTTAGATGTTACAAAAGAACATCCTACGTAAGAAGAAAGATTGGGCAATAAAAATGAAAATACTTAAACCATAGTTGAGCTGTAGCTTTTTAAACTTACCCCAAAATCTGATGAAAATTTTGTTCTGAAGTTTTCATTCCCAGGAATTCCTCCAAGATAGTAAACAAGTTGCACCATCTAGATCAAGGGTCTCGAATATCTCAGTAAATTTTTGTGACCCCCAAAGACCAAAAGAAAACTTAAGAGTTCACTTCTTTGAGTAGTTAGATCATGGCAATCATTCAGGACCTTGCTTCCCAAAGAAAAGTGGTGCAGTCTAATGTTGGGGCTGTGAACCGCCATGAGCTAGTAGTTCAGTTTGTCCAGCAGATGTCGAGTAGTGCTGTTTCCCCTGAAAATAACTTCTGGAACCCCATGGATTTGCTGCAGCACCCGACGAAACTAGATAAAATACCCCCCCCACACACACACACCACATACACCTTTATAAGGAGGGCGTTATGTTCCCTTAAATTCATGGCGATCTCTTGTCGCTGACTGCAGGAGAAACCTTACAAGTGCTCAGACTGCAGCAAAGCCTTCAGCCAGAAGCGAGGCCTGGATGAGCACAAGAGGACGCACACCGGAGAAAAGCCTTTTCAGTGTGATGTGAGTTTGGTTCCTCTTTTCTTCCGTCAGTGTCCTCCGGTGACAGATGTGTGTGTTGTGTGCATGTGTGTGAGTAAGGCATCGGTGCACCTGGGTGTGTATGGATGGGTGTGTGTTGTTTTGCAGTGCTGGTCTTTCTGTTAATGCCTTGTGCTGCCTGCATCTTTTGATGTAATCCATATAACCACTTTGTCATAATTTTGTTCATCCTAGTTTACTAGCAGCAGATTAACCGATTTTCTTTAAGGCACATTTGCACCCAAAGTTTTAATGCAATTGAGTTGTTCTTTCAAGGTATAAACTCATGATGATTCCAGGCAGCTTTCATATGTCTGCCCAAATCTTTGACAGGTTGGTGGCAGTTAAACCAGAGATTTACCAGGCCATAGATATTACTTATTTTGCTATAGCCAAACAATGAGTTTCTAAAACATGAATGAACTCCTTTGTTTAAATAATGTTGCTAATTGTTTAGATTTTCTGTGTATGACATTTGAATTGAAAATTATCAACTTAGTTGTTTACAGTATTTATGAAAGGAAAAATACTACCACACTCAATAAAATTAATCTGAATGTTAATTAATTTAGGGAAAAAATGGTTTTTCAGTGAACAGTGTCACCATTCTGTGTAAGATTGACAGTTGATAGAAGATTGACACAGGCTTTAGGGAAAACACTTGGATGCTTATTTCTTATACAAAAATAGCAAAAAGAGTATTAATGTAGCTCAATGTAAGAAGAAACATTAAAGTTGTAGTGTGTAAAATTGCACAGTACAGAATGCTCTTTAAATGTGGAGGGAAACTCGAGTACTTAGTCCCATTGGCATATCCCAACGGATAAGTGTAGGGTAAGCAGTCCACATGAAAGGAAGCTCACAAACACAAGATGTTTTCCTTGTCCTTCCATGAAACTTTGGTGGTAAGGTTAAGGCAACAATGTACTCCCAGTGGGCTTACTCATAAAAGTACCTTTATGAACAGTGAACTTCTTTAAGGCAAGAAGCATCGTAGAGAAAGAAATGTGCACATGTAGAACTCGATCCTGAACTGGAGGTACAGCTCCTGCTTAATAATTTCAGTTGGCTTAATTCGTCAGTGCTTTTATTGGAAACATTTCCATATAGGCACAACCTCTTTAGATTACTTAATTGTACAACTGCACAAATAACTGATGGGAGATAGAAATTAAATATTTACTGTGTACAGACATCTGCCTACCATCACATTCAATTCAACTTTCATTTATGCTAGATATTTTTGTTGAGTACTTTCTAAGTTAAACTGGACCATGATGTTATTTTTTTAAAAACCTATAATTTTACAAACATGATTTTTTTTCCTTCTATTCCATCTACTTCTATCATATTTTCAAAACTCTCTGATCATGATCTGTGGCCCAAACTAGTCCATTGACTATCGATCCAAGTTTACTGCCTCCCAGACCTCCTTGAAATGCATCCTGCTTTGTAAAGGACTGGCTGTCTTTGTTCCAAAATCTTATTCTCTTAACCCACTCATTCTGAATAGAAGTCATCCTTTCTCTCTCATTCCCAATCTTCCTCTTTCCTGAATAACTCTCAAATCTATTACTTCCTCTCAGTTTCTTTTCCCACTAGCAGTGCATAGCCTGGCTCCTCCCTGTGTTTTATTACATTCAATCTCCAATGTGTGTGTTCTTTACCCTGCCAGGGTAATGTCTTTTTTTTAATTGAGACAAAATTCACAGAATGTAAAATCAACCATTTTAAAGTGAACAATTCATTGTCATTGGGTGCATTAACAATGTTGTGCAACCATCACCTCTATCTCCTTCTAAAACATTAATGTCCCAAAATAAAACTCCATACTCATTCAGCAGTTAACCCCCTCTCTCTCCAGACCCTGACAGCTACCTATCTCTTTTCATTTCTATAGATTTACCTATTCTGGATATTTCATGTAAATGAATCATACCATGTGTGACCTTTGTGAATGGCTTCTTTTACTTAGCATGATGTTTTCAAGGTTCATCTACATTGTAGCATGTATCTGTACATCATTCCTTTTTATGGCCCAATGATATTCCATTGTGTATACCACAGTTTGTTTATCTCTCCATCACTGATGAACATTACGTTGTTTCTGCCTTTTGGCTATTGTGTATTGCTCTGTGAGGAACATGTGCATAAAAGTATTTAAGTACCTGTTTTGAATTCTTTGCAGGGCTGGGGGCACTTGGGTGTCTCAGTCAGTTGAGCATCTTACTCTTGATTTTGGCTCAGGTCATGGACTCACCATTCTGAGATCAAGCCCTACATTGGACTCTGTGCTGGGAGTGGAGCCTGCTTAAGCGTCTCTCTTCCCCTCTCCCTTTGCCCCTCCCCCACTCACTCATATGCATTTTCTCTCTGTCCCTGTCTCTCTCTCTCTCTGTCTCTCTCTCTCTGTCTCTCTGTCTTAAAAGCAAATTATTTTGGGTATATATCTAGGAGTAGAATTACTGTGTCATATGGTGATTCTATATTTGACTTTTTGGGGAACTGCTATACTGTTTTTCATGGAAACTACACCATTTTTATATTCCCACCAGCAATATACAAGAATACCAATTTTTTCCACATCTTTGTCAATGATTGTTATTTTCTGTTTTGTAAAATTATAGTCACCATGGGGCATATGAAGTGATATCTTATTGTGGTTTGAATTTAAATTTCCAAAAGGATTAACAATACTGAGCATCTTTCTATATGCTTGTTTGTTGGAATTTGTATTTTCTCTGGAGAAATGTCTGTTCAAGTCCTCTTCCCATTTTAAAATTTTGTCTTTTTGTTGTTGAGTATAAGAGTTCTTTGTATAATGGAGTACTACAGGGCAATGAGAAAGAATGAAATATGGCCCTTTGTAACAACGTGGATGGAACTGGAGAGTGTGATGCTAAGTGAAATAAGCCATACAGAGAAAGACAGATACTGTATGTTTTCACTCTCATGTGGATCCTGAGAAACTTAACAGAAGACTATGGGGGAAGGGAAGGAAAAAAAAAAAAAAAGAGGTTAGAGTGGGAGAGAGCCAAAACATAAGAGACTGTTAAAAACTGAGAACAAACTGAGGGTTGATGGGAGGTGGGAGGGAGGGGAGGGTGGGTGATGGGTATTGAGGAGGGCACCTTTTGGGATGAGCACTGGGTGTTGTATGGAAACCAATTTGATAATAAATTTCATATATTGAAAAAAAAATTAAATATAAATAAATAAATAAATAAATAAATAAATAAAAGAGTTCTTTGTATATTCTAGATACTAGGCTCTTATCAGATATATGATATACAAGTGTCTTCTTTTAAGTTATCTTTTCACTTAGTAATAATACCTTTGATTCATGAAAGTTTTAAATGTTGAAATCCAATTTATGTTTTTTTTTTCTTTTTCTCAGCATGGTGTTGTTGTCAGATATAAGAATTGCCAATTTCAGGGCCATGAAGATTTACTGTCATGTTTTTTTTCTAAGAGTGTGATAGTTTTAGCTCTTACAGTTAGGTCTTTGATCTGTTTTAAGTTAATTTTTTTGTATATGGTGTGAAGTAGGGGTCTATTCTTTTGCATTATTTTGCAGTTTTTCACCATTCCATATGATGTTAGCTATGAGTTTTTCACAAATGCCCTTTATTATGTTGAGGAAGCAACCTTCTATCCTGGTTTTCTAAGTATTTTTATTAATACAGGTTGTTGGATTTTGTCAGTGGCTTTCCTTCATCAGTTGAGATGATCATATTTTAGTCTTTTGTTTATTAACATGGTTTATTACATTGTTTGATTTTATGTGAAACTACTATTGCAGTCTGAATAAATCCCATTTGGTCATCATGACTTGTGATGTTTTTGTTTTTTGCTTTTTGTTTTTTTGTTTTTGTTTTTGTTTTTTGCTTTTTGTTTTTTGTTTTTGAGAGACAAAAAAGAGAGAGAGCTCACGAGCAGAGTAGGGACAGAGAGAGAGAGGGAATGAGAGAATCCCAAGCAGGCTCCATGCTGTTGTTGAGCTCACAAATCATGAGATCATGACCTGAGCTGAAATCAGATGCTTAACCGACTGAGCCATCCATGCCCTGCCTTTTTTTTCTTTATTCTTTTCTTTCTTTCTTCTTTCTTTCTTTCTTTCTTTCTTTCTTTCTTTCTTTCTTTTTTTTTGTTGGCAATCCTTTTAATATACTTTTGAATTTGGCTTGTTAGAATTTTTGTTTTTCATTCATTTGAGGATTTTTGCATCTATATTCAAAAGGGATATTGGCTTTTAGTTTTCTTTTCTTGTGATATCGTTGTCTAGCTTTGGTATTAAGTTAATGCTGGCATCACAGAATGAATTAGAAAGTGTTCTGTCCACTTCTATTTTTGGGAGAGTTTGAAAGGATTAGTGTTAAGTCTTTAAATGTTTGGTGCAATTTATCCATGAAACTATCTGATTCCAGACTTTCCTTTGTTGGGAGGTTTTTTTTTTTATTATTTAAAAAAAAATTTTTAACGCTTATTTATTATTGAGAGACAGAGAGAGACAGAGCATGAGCAGGGGAGGGGCAGAGAGAGGAGGAGACACAGAATCTGAAGCAGGCTCCAGGCTCTGAGCTGTCAGCACAGAGCCCGATGCAGGGCTCGAACTCACGAACTGTGAGATCATGACCTGAGCCGAAGTCGGACGCTTAACTGACTGAGCCACCCAGGCGCCCTGGGAGGTTTTTTATTTGATACAATCTCTTTATTTATTATTGGTCTCTGGAGTTACTCTATTTCTTTTTGAGTCAGTTTTCATTATTTATGTGTTTCTAGGAACTTGTCCATTTCATCTAAGTTATCTAATTTGTTGGCATACAGTTCATAGTATTCTCTTATAATCCTTTTTATTTCTCTTGGTCAGTAATAACTTCCCAATGTGATTGTTTCGGTATAAACCAAATCAGGTGCTTCTCTATGACAGTATCTCACAAACTGTAGGGTACAATCCACCTTGCCACTTGATGGAAAAAATTATTCTGGGTTTTGTCAACTGTTATTATTAATATGTTAATAATTTCTTATCTGTCAGTACTTTGCATTTTGTTTGTACTGACACTTAAAGTTTCCTGAAGCAGCGATGCCATTTTGCATTTCTGTTTCTTGTTCCTTGTAGCTTCATGCACTACTTCCTCTGCCTGGAACGTCCTCCCCATCTCTTGTACCCACTGCCTGGCATTTACACACACACACACACACACACACACACACACACACAGACATAGGACATTTGAGTGGTACTTGAATGGCATTTGAGCAAAATTGTAAAGAAGAAACTGATACATGTTGATCTCAGTTCTTTACAATTTTTCTCAAATAACGCTTCACTCATCAACACTAGCCCCTTAGGCACAGTCATTCCATGTGTACAGCTCCCTGAGCATGCCATAGCTATTGAACTATAAGTATCTTTGCTACTATCCCTATGGTGATGACTTCCAAATCTCTCTTTCTCTGCCTCAATCTCCCTTTTGAACTCTAGGCAGATGTTTTGAGCCGCCTGTAAGACATTTCCCCTGGGGCACCTGGATGACTTACTCAGTTTAGTGTCCAACTTCAGCTCAGGTCATGATCTCATGGCTTGTGTGTTCAAGCCCTGTCTCAGGCACTGTGCTGACATCTCAGAGCCTGGAGCCTGCTTCGGATTCTGTGTCTCCCTCTCTCTGCTCCTCCCCAGCTTGTGCTCTCTCTCTCTCTCTCTCTCTCTCTCTCTCAAAAATAAATACACATTTAAAAAAATTTTAAGAGACTTCTCTCCTATATTCCTTACTGAAATCAATATCTCCCCAGCCATCTTAGCTGCTCAACATATTCCCTTTAACTATACATCTCTCTGGGTCTCCTGAATGGTTCAGTTGGTTAAGCTTTGGACTCTTGATTTCTGTTCAGGTCATGATATCACAGTTTGTAAGATCGAACCCCACATCTGGGTCCATGCTCACAGCGTGGAGTCTCCTTGGCATCCTCTCTCTCTCTCTCTCTCTCTCTTCCCCTCTCTCTTTTTCCTCCTTCCTCTCTCTTTCTCTCTCTCAAATAAATAAACTTAAAAAAAAAACCTATACATCTTTCTGAGGGCTTCACCATCTCCAAATAACCAAAACCAAAGCTCTGATTCTCATGCCAGACACTTTTTTTTCCTTAAGCCATGACCAATAGCATCAACTAGTCAAGCTTCTATTGTGGGGAAGACACAGTGATCCAGTTTATATATATTCTCTCTGATCTTCACTACAACCCAGAAATATCTAGGTGTTATTTCCACCTATATGAAACAACTGAGGCTCACTGAAGTGTGTGACTTGCCTCTTTCCTTCCACTTCTAATTGGCCGAGTCAGGATTTGAGGGTTCAAGCTCATGTACCTGCCATTCAGACACAGTAATTCCTGAAAATCTTTCTTCCTCTAAATTTCCACTGCCACCTTCACTCCTCTCTTTTTCTCACTCCTGATATCCAGTCCAGTAGCAAATTCAGTTGGCTCCATATTTAAAATAAATGGAGAATCTGAACACTTTTCACATCTGCCCAGCTACCAGCTTAGTCTCCTTGAATAATGAAACAGTTTCTTAATTTATCTTTCTTCTCCTGTCTTTGCTCCTGACAGAGTCTTAAGCTTACCACCCAGAGTGTCCTTTTTAGAACCTTTGTCAGGTTTTATATATTATATATGTAGACTATATATTTACTCATTTGCTCAAGCCTTCCAATGGTGGTCTATCCCATTTAGAGTGAAAACCAAAGTTTACCATGATCTGAAAGTCCTTACAGACCTGCACCCCCAACCCTCCTGCCCCAAGCACTGACCTCTCTACCACCTTCACCTCACTCTGACCACATCACTTCATTGCCATTTTTCAGACAAACAAAGCATATTCCAATGAATAGGTCTTTGTATTTGCTGCTTCCCTGATCTGGGACACCCTTCTCAGAGAACTTTATGACCTTCTCCTGTACTTATTTCAGTTCTGTGCTCAAATTACGCTCTTATTTCTATTACTTTCTTAACCTTCACCCCATATTCTTCTTCTCTTTCACGGCACTTATATCCACTTGATATATTACATATTTGTTTGTTTAATTATTTATCATGTATTTTAAGCTTAATGAGAACAGAGGTGTTGTTTTTTCTTCTTCGTCTTCTTCTTTATTGTTCACTGCTGGATCCCCAGGCCAAGAACTATGCCTGGCATATAGGAGGCACTTAATGAAGGTTTTTGAAAGAATGAATAAAGGAATCAATGATTGCTGTCTTTAGTTCATATCCAAATCATTTCTGGCTTGGAGTGTAATAATAACATTGGCCTTGCTACCCCCAGTTTCATACTCTCAAGCTTGCTGACTAAATGATATTTGAGTGTTAGTCTCTATTTAGAATCCTTTAATAAATCCCCACCACTTGCAGAATATACTTCCAGTTTCTTATTATGATTACCAGGGTTTGGCTCTAGCCTCCAACATTTTTTAATGTTTATTTACTTTTGAGAGAGAGAGAAAGAGAGCGCGCAAGTGGGGGAGGGGCAGAGAGAGAGAGGGAGACACAGAATCCGAAGCAGGCTCCAGGCTCTTAGCCGTCAGCACAGAGACTGATGTGGAGCTCGAACTCACAAATTGCAAGATTGTGACCTGAACTGAAGTAGGGCGTTGTCCAGACTTTAACACTAACTTCTTTTTCAAGTTGATTTTCTTATTGATTGATTGATTGATTTCAATTTATTTCTCTAATATTCTGTTTCTTCAGCCTTAGGGAACTGTTTTTACTTCCCCACATGAGCCTTGCTCTTTACAGCTCTATGCCTTTGCACCTTCTCTTCCCTCTCCCCAGAATATCATTTCCCACCTTATGACATGACAACCCTCATACATCCAGGAAGACTTAATTGTGCTCTCCTATTCCTTCTTCTAGAATTATGTTCATGACATGAAAATATTTTTCCTTAGGACTCTGGACTTCACAGGACAGGACAAGACTCTTTGTCATTCTGTTTCTAACTGAAGTGGCAGGCACATTGTATGTGATAAATATTTGTTACTGTAAGATGTTTGTATCGTGTTCTAGTATTATCTCTCAAGGTATGTTCTATTAAATGTGTTGTTTTACTTCATTTTAAAACAAAATCAGTTTACCTCTAGCCTAGAAAAAGACTAAATATTTTCCTATTCTTTTGCTTGTGAATTAATACTAATTTGGAGTAGGTTGAAGGATTGGATAAGAATCTCAGGTGGAAAGGAAGAAGAGGAAGCATCCCTGTTACACTATTTGAATTATTCCTTGCTTTTCCCTAATATTAAAATGACCATGAATGTCCTTACAGTTGGCTGATTTATACAGAACATCAGTTTGAAGTCTTTTAGTGACTACATTTAAGTTCATAAAAACATAGCTTTTAATGTCTAGGTAGTCACTTTCACAACTGTGACATCACCTGCTCTCTACTGACATTGAATCCTCTACCTGACCCTCATTCAAAATCTGTTGGGTTGTTCTCATCCCATCTCCTATATGGAGCTTCCAGGACTCCCTAATTGAGAGCCATTGTCAATGACTTTAGCATCTTGTTTTACTTCCCTTCCATTTCTCTAGCTTGCTGCTGCTGTAATTTTCCCATGGTGACCGTGTAAATGAACTTGAACTTTGTGTCTCTCACAATACACTGGTGAGCTGAACTGAGAACCTCCTTTATTTTTCCAAAGAGGTTTTTATTTCTTAAAAATTGTATCAGCCAGACAAGTGGAAAAAGTACAATCAGCTTACATATCTTTGTTTGAAGTTTGAGCTTTTAATAATAGTTGGTCCTTGGGGTTACAAAAACTCTGAACCCTGACTGCTTGGGTTTAAACCCCGGAAACCACTTCCTAGTTCTATGACCTTGGGTAACCTGCTTGAGACACTGAAGTGAATGTCAGTTTCCTTCTATAGAATGGAGTTTATAGTATTAGTATCTGCCTAAAAGGGTGAGGTGAGGATTGCACGAGTGAATTTTTTATAAGTTGCACAGAGTGCTTCCTGGCACATAATGAAAGCTGATGTTAGCCCTTCAACCTAGTCCCTGGGCCAGACACTGAAATGAAATAGTGAACAAGATATCAGGTCCCCTGTGCTCACAGAACTCAACATTCCTGTGGGGTATTGACATTGAACAACTAAACCTAAATAAATATCTAATTGCATTTTATGATAAAGACTGGAAACCATTTAAAAACAGATAAAGGAATACTTAAGGAAGGAGTCTCTGAAAAAGTAACTCTAAGTAACCTAAAAGAGGAGAAGGAGTCAGCCATGGGGAAGAGAACATTCCAGGCTCAAGGAACAGTACAAATCAAGGCCTGTAGGTGAGAATGAGCCTGGGTATTAGGGGAGGTAAAAAGGCAGGTGGAGCTGAAGCATAGTGAGAAAGAAAGGGTACAAGTGAAGTTGGAGAGCAAATTGATGAGCCTTTCAAGCATGCTAAGAAATTTATTTTGAATCTAATTTCAGTGGGAAGCCAATGAAAAATTTGGTATCTATTGTTCATTACATGGGGTTTAGAGAAGGAGCCAGAGAAATAGAAAATAAGAGATACATTTTAATTCTGTGCTATTTATGATAATCGATTTTAACAAATTTTATAAAAAAACAATTTAGAAGTTTAGAGTTTCACTTGAAAATAATCTCCATAGTCACCTTGCTTGATTTTTCTAGAATTATTCGATAGTTTTTGACGTACTTATATTGCTCTTAGGGGTTTTACCTATCTATCAAACATGTATCTACCTTTCTTTCTTTAAGTCAACAAATATTTACAGAATTCTTACTCTTACTATCATGTTTCTTAGACTTGCAAGGAAACAGACATTTAAAGGATTTATCTAGTAACTAATTATATTTAAAGTAGGTATTATAAAGGAAAAGTAAAGGCTACCATGAAAGCACTTAACAGAGGACTTCTGGCCCACAGATCATACAGGCTTCCCTGAAGAATGAGTAAGAGGAAGCTACATAAAGAGAAGTGGGAAAGTACTGAGGCAGGAGGACCTTACATCTTCTGTGTTAGTTTAATATTTTAATTATTGGACTGTTCATATTTGTTGGGCCAGGTGGCAATGTGGCAGAGCTTATATGAAGTTAACATGTTAGATTCCCTAGTTAAATGAGTGTATATGATAAGAAATAAAGAATCAGAATTGTGGGTAGTAAACTTCCACTTAGGATGCTTAAAGCAGCATTAACCTTTCACTTCTCAAATGGGGCTAAATGGAAGGGATCACTGGAGAGACAAGTCTTGTGCTATTTATGTCAAACAGGGAGATGCCCTCTGGGCCATTAGGCATTTTGTTTAAGGGGTTTAATATGAAAATGTCAATACACTCCATCATGGGGAGAAAGATATTGTTCCCAGGGAGTTGTTTATCTAGACATGTTTAAATATAGCAGTAGAGAGGAGGGGAGGGTGGTTAGGGTATAGAGGACACACACTAGATGCAAACAGCTCTTGGGAACTGTAATTATTTTTCTTTACCCTTTAGTTGGGATGTTAAATTCCATTTATTTCTAGGAATTTTTGTTCTTATGCCTGTCAGTGCATACTTAACAGTAGGAAGATGCATAATGTGTGTTGTGTACGTGATAAGTTGGCATATCTTCAGGTTTTTCAGCATAATACAATTGGTGTCTTTGGGTCTTTTCTAGGTTTGTGACTTGGCTTTTAGCCTGAAGAAAATGCTGATCCGACACAAGATGACTCACAATCCCAATCGTCCCCTGGCAGAATGCCAGTTTTGCCATAAGAAGTTTACAAGGAATGACTACCTCAAAGTGCACATGGACAATATCCATGGCGAAGCTGACAGCTAATGGTAGCTGTAAAGGAATTAAACCATTCAGAAGGGCTCCTAATATGAAACCCAGATTTCTCTCACCTGATTAGCATAGCAGAAGTAGACAAAAGTAATCCACTGGTCTCATAGTTCTTATTTGCCTACCTTTAGAGTTCGTAGATGCATATGCAAAAAAAAAAAAAAAAAAAAAAAAGGAAAGAAAGAAATTCCTACTTTTACCAAAAAATGGTACAAATAGAAAAAAAAAACAACTTTGTAGCCTTGCAAAATACTACTTATGCTCTGTTTTATAAAATGGAAAAAGGAGTCATGGCTTTCCATGTTGGCTACCTCTCTGTAAAGAAGTTTACTAACATACTCTTTATTAGGCCTTTTTATTTTATTGTTATCTGTGTGTGTGCATGCACGCACATACTGGTTATTACTGATTTATCCAGAAAGAAATTAATATACCAAAATATTTCATACAGATGAGGATAAGGTCAAAGGTTTTTAAAGTATCAAGCACGATATAGGATAAAACTTGCTATTTTGTGAAACAGACCAGAAGTTGATGTTATTTATAGCTCTCTACAACAGGTCAGTTTAAAATAAGGAAGTATTTAAGAACTAAAGCATCTATTGAAATATTGCTCATTTTAGATAATTCTTCGAAACATTATCTCCTCTAATCACTTAGATGCAGACATTCATGGTCTATAGTACTTTCATAAGATCTTCATAAAAATGACCATATACCTTAAGTATATATCAAGCTGATTCTCCTAAGTTTATACCAGTCATCTTTAGAAATTAACAATATACAAATGCATACAACTAAAAATTAAAACGAAATAGGTTCTCAATATTTGTTGACTGACAGGAGTGTCAGCACATAGTGGCATTGCAATATTAGTTATGGTGAACCTAGCCTTTTATCTTCTCATTCCATCAAAGTGCACAGAACATGTTGGCACAGCTATAATAGAGTCCTCAGAGCATTAACATTCTGTTTCACAAAAGACGTTTTCCAGAATCCAGGCAGTAGGTGATTCTGAAACACTTTTGAATTACCCTCAATTGTTCCGTGTAATTAGGAATCCAGAATAAAAAATACAAATCCAGCTATTGTTATGATTGGAATTATCACTGATCAAGGGAAATTGAAGCAAGAAGTGTAATTTCTTCTGTTGGGTTATTTTTCAATAAAATACTTGAGAGCAACATACAATGAGCAACTTGCTTTGGGGGAAGATATGATAAGATGCATTAGTGATGTCAGAATAGCATAAAGGAATCCAAAAACCAGAAGAAAGTCAAAATGAAGTCCAAATCATGAATTTTTCTACTTAGAGCTCAAAGGAGAGGAAGTATAACTTTAAGGAAATTGGTTCCAACTTAAGAAGAAAGGTTATCTGAAGACACAGTTTTTTGAAGTCAGGAATCTTGTTTTAGAATTATGTTTTTGCTCAGTTCCAGTTTTAAAAAGAAGCATAAAGATTCAATATAGAGATTTAAACTCTGTAAAAATACTAAATTTGAAACTCACCAGAGATAATGTTTAAAAATATAAATCTCAGATTATAATTTAGAAGATATCTAAGTATGGTTATATGTAGCATTTTTATATCTGAAAATTATAGACTGTATTTTATAAAAATAGATTTTGGTCTTGTTTCTCACTATGTCATTTGTTTCAACAGTATATTTTTAGATCTAAAATGTTTTCAATTGAACACAACAGTGTGCTTAATATCATTTGAATATAAAAGGCCAGCTGTAAAATTTGGTAGTGTGTATTATTTAAACACATTCTGCTCATTTCTTTTGATGCTACCTCCTCTGTATGGTGATCACACCGTTGTGTGATGAATCTGAAACTTGAAGCCAAATACCAATTTTGTATAATCTCAGTGACTCACAGTTTACAGATCTGCTCTAATTGGAAATTACCCTTAAAAACCATGTTGTTGCCATGTTGCAGAATAAACTGATGAGAAAGAGGTGCTGGACCTTATCAGGCTGAAGGTTCGTAGTCAAGGAAACTCTGGAAGATAATGTAGAAAAAAACTTACCGGTCCCCAGTCTTGTCTTTTCAAAGCACTGAAATCAAAAGAAGTTCTTAGAAAACTCTTTGTGTGCTGTTACATTTACCGAAATATTATTACTTATAAGCATTTCAAATATATTAGCATTCGTGTCGTGCAACTTTTAAATCACTCAGTAATAGCAAAAAGATGAGAATTGATTTTTTTTTAGGTTTCATTGAGAAATTAAGAACATAAATAGTCACAGAGGAAAAGTCCTGTTGGCAAATGGGAGTACAGGTACCCACTTTGAAGTGTCTTTCTCTGCTTTTCTGCTGTAAAAAATTATGGCTCAAGTGCTTTCTTGGGAACAGGCCAAGCTATCAGGTGCCCATGAAGTCAAGGCTACATAATTTTAAGAGGTATTCAATAACATCGGTGGGTTCAGACATCCTCTTAAAATCATTATACTTGTGTATTAACATTTACAATATTTACATACCTTGAATTCCTTCTTTTTAAAATTTTTTGAAACTTTTTCTTTAAGTTTATTTATTTATTTTGAGAGGGGGAGAGAGAGCATGTGGGAGTAGCGGGCGGGGGAGGGGGTGGGGAAGAGAGAGAGAATCCTAAGCAGGATCTCCACCAGTATAGCACGGAGCCCAGTGCGGGGCTCGAATTCTCAAACTGTGAGATCATGACCTGAGCCAAAATCAGGATTCGGATGCTTTACCAACTGAGCTACCCAGGTGCCCCTGAATTCCTTCTTGTTTCACAATCACTGGCTTATAGGATGTTCCTTCTCATTTCTTTCTTTTTCTTTTTTTCTTTTTTTTTTCTTTTTCTTTTCTTTTTTTTTTTTTTTTTGACTATATGGGAAACTTGATTGATTAATCATGCTCAACAGTTGCAGTGTAAAAGTGTTCATTAGTGATTCATTATTGGGGTTAATATACAGGATAGTTAAAATGCTACTTTTAAGAAACATATTTCTTACATTGTGTGTGTCTGTGAGTCTGCGGAAGATCACTTTTATTCAGTGCTTTACAGCGATTACTTTGCTCAATTCTTCTGATCTTTTGCAGCCAACTCAATGGGTGTGAACATAGATTACAGGTCTTCCAACCTTAATTTGTGCGTTAAATTTTATGTACTGCTATATCTCTCAAAGCTGGAAGGAAGGAAGGAAGGAAAAAGATAGGTACTGGAAATATTCATTTTTTCCTTCACTAACCTAAATTTTCCTTATTAAAGCTCATCTTGTGGTTGTGAATATATGGAGATGGGTGGGTAGGTGGAAATGTGCCTTTTTGAAACTGTAAGATTTCATCATTGTATCATTCATATTGTATACATATTGTGTATACAAATGTAGCATTGTAAATGTAGCAGAACTTCAGTAGCATTTTTTTAGGAATCTGTATGAATCACTGTCACAGTTGGTGTGAGCATTGTATTTTACTATAAAACTATAACTAGCACAGTTCTATAGTAAAATCCAAGTGAAAATTTTAAATTTGTTTTTTATGAAAGAAGAAAACATAATTGCTCTTACTCCCAGGCTTCATGCTTTTATGGTTTAATTCTAAGCATTTCTAGATCTGGCAAATATGTCTGAAGTTAAGCCGAGTTGGTCTCAGGACAATAAGAAAAAACCATTTCCTTACATCTCATCTCACTGTTGGTCATACACACACAACATGTAAAAAGGAACATCATTAAAAACAAAAGAAATCTAATTTATAGTAGCATCTCTGAGCAAAAATATCCTGAAGTTCACAAAAATATCCTGAAGTTCACTTATAATATAAGCATGATAAAAGTTACAGCTGTTTTAGGTATTCCTTTTCTCAAAAGCAGTGTTTTATCATCTTGGTGTTGCCCCAATCTTGTGAGGTCTCCAAGAATCAAAAACCATCATCATCATCATCATCATCATCATCATAATCATCATCATCAAGTGTCCAACAAGTGGATGTGGAGATGATGCATTCATATAACTTTGATTTGTCAGAATCAGCTAAGGCATGAGTTCTTTGAAGCTGACTCTCATACCTTTGACTACCTTGGGCTCAAAACTGTGTTATCCCACCAGGTTGTTAATTTGTTACGTGACAAAATAGAAAACTAACTCAGGAGCCCTCAGTGTGGGCCATGTCAGAATATTCTAAGTTTCCTAGGCTCATGAAATAGTACAAAGTGCAAAAACTATCTTAAACTAAAATAGTGCCACTGATCCAATGTCCAAATTTATTTTCTTCCTCTTAAAAAAATGCTTAGCACTACTATTATAGCACACAAATAAATATTTGTTTACTCTGTAAAACAAATGATTATATTTGTTTTTTTTTAATATGAAATTTCTTGTCAAATTGATTTCCGTACAACACCCAGTGCTCATCCCAACAAGTGCCCTCCTCAATACCCATCACCCACCCTCTCCTCCCTCCCACACCCCATCAACCCTCAGTTTGTTCTCAGTTTTTAAGAGTCTGTTATGTTTTGGCTCCCTCCCTCTCTAACCTTTTTTTTTTCCTTCCCCTCCCCCATGCAAATGTTTATATTTGTTACAAAACAGTATATTTAAATATTTGATGGTGTATTTAACTTCCAATCCTGCAAAACTTTAGGCATTGAGAATAAGATTTTATTCCTTGGGCTCATGCCACTGTGGCATATTACATGGCAGGAGGAAACTAAGACTTTAAATAATGTTGATAATTTATATGCTGAGAATTGAGAAAGGACGTGGGACCACTGAAACTTGATTAAATTAATGTAAAGGAGTTCATCTGAAATATCACTGTTTCTAACAAGAAAGACTATAAACTTATTAGGAATTAATTCCACGTGGAAAGCACACAAACACACAAATCCATTTGCCTGTACAAAATAGTATAAAAATGAAAAGAATCCTAGCTCACAGGAGACACTTGAAACATTCCATTACTTCATTTTTAAGTTTTGCCTTCTTGGAGAATATCAAATAATGCCCTTTTCTTCAAAGTTAATTTTGTCTGACATCTTTTGCATAGTATTTGACTGGTATACTCTGCCTCCCCATTCTTCTGTTGAAAACCGTTCTGTGAGTATATGTAAATTTTAGATGTGTTTCTAATAAACAACCTGTGGTAAGATTTCACATTTTTATCCTGTGCGACGAAGCTGTGTGCTTTTCAGTCTGTGGTGATGAATTTGCCCTCCTTTACCCAGGATCTCATGTAGCCTCCATCTGGATGACTGACTGGCCTGATATTGGAGTCCGTATTCAGGGAGAAATAGGCTCTTTACACCAACATGTGAAATTCATCATCGCCAACGTGTAAATCTGATAAAAACCTGACATTGTAGACATAATCCAAGACCCTCCTTTGTATGGATCTCGCTGACCCAAGGAAGCTACTGATGCACAGCTTTAGGCAAAAGGTATTCCTTAAAAAATATTCCAGGGCCTTTGATAGCACGGATGCAAGTATAACTGTTGAAATCTGAACAAATACACCACCATTATCAGGATTTAGTTGTTGAAACGGTATATCCTGTTTGTCCTTTAATATTTGACAAAGCAACCCATAAAAAAATGGAAGTGCATTGGTTTCCAAGTCTTGCAAGTTTTTTCTTTCTAAAGTATTAGCCAGCATCTGGAAAGCTGAAATTGCCTTTGATGAAAAGGGGTCTGAAATTAACATCTATGAAATCGAAGCAAAATATGTAGTTCCTATGCTAAGTAGGAACATAAAAGTATGGAGATAGGGAGTGATACCACATTTGGTTGATTCTAAGACTTATTTTTAAGTTGGCAAACTGAGGAATCCTGTATGGAATACTACATATAGTAAAGAGGACTTGTGAAAAATTAAATTTTGTGGAAAATAAGCAGTCACTACTTTTGACTGCCTGAAGTCTAGTTTTATTACTGAAATGTAAGAAATCCTCTTCTGACCTCACATTTTGGATAATCAGATTTGCCACACTAGTGAAATCACCATTTGCAGCTCAAATTCTGCCTGGCGTATAACAGTACACAGCATCCTTCAGAACATGAAATAGAGTAAAGCAGTGTCAAGTGCAACACACTGAGTGTCACCTTGAGCCTTTCTTGCTCTTTCCACGTGGAATTCATTTCCTGTGCTGTTCAGCTGCTGCATTACTTCAGTGTAGTTTCCAGTTTTACCTTCAGCTGAGCTCAGAGAGTTGAGAGTGACAAGTTGGTGTTGTTCCCGGACTCAAATTATGATATTTAGGATATTAAGTTGTATCCTTTCTGCTCTGACTATAAAATATGAAATTGGGACAGATGAATTTACTTGATTAGAGTATTATTAGAGTAATTTGTGAGTTGAGCCAATTGGCTTTATACTGATAAAAACTATTTCATACCCCTAATCATGCCAATTCAGTAAAGGGCATGGAGCTTATGGCTTAATACAGATCCTGAGAGGGTGGTACAAAGTCATGGGGATTTAAAGAGGAATTCAAAATGTATGTCCTATAGACAGGAATATAATACTCTTCTAAAACCGGATACATTGGAATTAAAAGTTCAGGTAAGGGTATTGCAATTTAAGAATTCATATGTCTTTCTTAAGACTTTTATGTTATATAGCATTGACATTAAACCCTCACCTCTTGACTTCTCTTTCTCTCTTCTCTTACTGAAGATCAGTCACATCACACTTACACAATACCAATTCTGAGTCTGAATTTGATATATGTTAATTTCCTTAACAGTGAAATGGATTTAATAGCATCTACTCGTTGGCTTTGTTGTGGGAAATAAATCAGAAAATGCATATAATTCTGCAAAGGATGCCTCGCACATAACTAGGGTTCAAGAAGTAATATTGCCCTAGTGTTCCTCCAGGTAATTCCCTTATCATCTTATATATGCTGTCAGAAACTTCCATTACTCTGCAACATTCTAGCTCATATCTTGAAGAAAATCTGTCACAAGTCAAATTAGATAAGATTTATATTGTATATCATCGACATATTCACAATGATAGAAGCATTTCACTTGGGAATGTTGTTGAAAATTCTTGTATACTGTATCAATTTAGCATATTATAAAAGTTACCCATCCTTTGACTCAAGCATATAAATAAGCTATTTTTATTAATGCCAAGATTATCAGGTGTTTTTTTTTATTGTGCTGAGACCACATCTTGCTCTTATCTAATAATCTAAACAATAATTTTGATTTTATAAAACTTGAGCTACCTACCTCTTTATTAACAAAGTAGTAGTACCCAAATGTTCAAATAGGTAACAACAACCTTATTATATTATTCATATTTTAAATGACATAGCTCGGGGCGCCTGGGTGGCTCAGTCGGTTGAGCGGCCGACTTTGGCTCAGGTCATGATCTTGCGGTCCATGAGTTCGAGCCCCGCGTCAGGCTCTGTGCTGACAGCTCAGAGCCTGGAGCCTGTTTCAGATTCTGTGTCTCCCTCTCTCTGGCCCTCCCCCATTCATGGTCTGTCTCTCTCTGTCTCAAAAATAAATAAACGTTAAAAAAAATTAAAAATAAATAAATAAATGACATAGCTCAAATGAAACTCTGCTAACAAAAACAAAAACTGGCTCTTAAAAATAATTTAAATGCATCAAAACTCATGAATTGAATCAAGTATACACAAGTGAACGTAAATACATCTTTACTCTTTAAACACATTGAAAGATAAGGGAAGAATTTTATGAGATTAAAAAAAAACAGAAATGAGTGATTCATTTATTATTGCTAAGTTCAGCTAGTACTTTGTAAAACTTAAGGTAAAAGTATATACCATGAGGTGAAAAACAAAGTCATATTTTGAAAAATGGTATAAACAGGTCTTGTTATTCATATAATGACCCTTTATTCATGTAAAGATTCTGAGATAATGTTTGAATAGATTTGCTTAAGCAAACGAACAGTAGTGAAATATCCTAGAATTAAGGCTATCTTATTATAGAGAATCAATAGAGTTTATAGGGGAATTATGGCAAATAAAGACTCTGAAATACATTGATAAAAGACAAAATGCTTATACTCTTTTGACTTTCTCCACATGTTTTTGGAAACTTATGCCACCAATATAATTAATACTTCAAGTATTTAATTGAACAGTATGTTAGACATGAATACTGTTGTAAATTAGACAAACAACAACAGTGAATCTTGAAGGACAAATGCCTTACTGTGGCTGATGAAGGGAGGCTGGACAGCTAGAAATATTAAGGAACATAAAATCTTAAAGATGTGACTTTTCCATAACTTTCAAATTAGCATGTGATAGCCTCCTCAAGCTCTGAATCTTACAATAGCTTAGTGTATCTGGAAAAAACAAACTGGTTTTTCACCTGCTCTTTGGCATTACTGTCATTAGAGACTCCAGAAGCAATGGTTTTGCTTTCCTCATCATTTGTTTGGGTCTCATACTTTGTAAATTAGATATGTTCATGGAACTGGTCAGAATATACCCTTATCTCTTGCTGACAAGGGTGTCATTATCTTACAGGGGATGTTTCATCAATTAAAATATCTTCTATGAATGGAAATATTGAGTACTTTGGAACCTCTGATATAAAAGGGTCTGCTAAATGATGAGGCTTACAGGACCTAATGTTTTTGTTGTTAATTGTTACAGTGTGTTTTCAGAAGGAATTTTCTAGACCCAAACATCAAGTATTAATTGCTCTTTCTCCACATAAGTCCCTGTGGTCGATTGTTACATTAATAAGTCCAGTAAATCATGACGTTTGGCATCTGTGCCCTTGTCAAGTCTCTTCCTACACAGACTTTGGCTTGGCCTGTCATACTTTGGCTGATGGGACATATGCAAACATGATCAAAAAGCTATGGCTCACATCTTGGGAATGTTGCCAACCTCTTATCATGTAAAGAAAGGTCAGCATGTTTTAAGGATGAGAGAACACATGAAGAGAGAGACCTAGCCATTCTATCTAAGCCAGTTCTTAGTCAACCTAAGTTGACTGAGTCACGTGAATGAGCATAGTCAAGACCAGTAGAAGAACCTCTTACCGAACCTCCTGAACTATGAAAAATAATACATTATTATTGTATTTGTTTATTTATTTATTTATTTATTTATTTATTTATTTATTTCAAAAGAGAGACAGTGTGATCGGGGGAGGGGCAGAGAGATGGGGGAAAGACAGAGGATCCAAAGCAGGCTTCACATTGACATCAGCGAGCCTGATGCGGGACTCAAACTCACCAACCACAAGATCGTGACCCAAGCTGAAGTCAGATGCTCAACCAACTGAGCCACCCAGGTACCCCTTAAATTTTTAAGTTTTAGGGTGGGTTGTTGTAAACTAACAGATAACACATACAGAAATTAGTAGTTAGAAAACGGTTTCTACTTTAAGAAAAACCTACAATGTATGACATAAGCTTTGAGACTAGGCATATATGGATATGGCTAGGGATATATGGCTGGAATAAGTGGCAGGTAAGCTGCTGGCAGAAGCTGGAGGAATGGCAGACAAATTTTAGTGGCTGCTGATAAAAACGTTGTGGAAACTGCTATTGGAAGTGTGAAAAACAGTGATCTGTGGTTTTTTTTTTTCATCATAAAACAATTGCATGACTGTCCCTGTAGTTCCAACAGAATGATGAAATGGCAGTTGACTTCTTTGTGTGTAATAAGATATGATAAGAGACAAACTTAGAAAGGATAGTTCAGTTTGCAAATGGAATTTAGAAAAAATGTGTATTCAAGTCTTCCTGTGTAGAGGAAAATAGAAAGGTTTTACATTTCCAATCTCTCCAGCCAGGGTTATTTCTTTAGCCAACAGATTCTCAAAGAAAGAAATAGCCTTTGGGAGAAAGTCATATCAGAGATGTTGTCTGCAAAACTCTTCATTAAGACCTCAGAAAGATTGAAGGTGGTGCCCAGTGGGCTCTCAGTACAACTAGACAAAAAACTGTTTCTAGGAATGTTAAGGGTGTTGTTCCATGGCACTTTGTCATTCCATGCAAAGAAGAGAAACATCTGTCTGAAAAAGAATTATTGATGTGGCATTAGGGACATGGAGTAAGTTTCGTTTAGATTCATAGAATACCCAAAGAGAATCAGCTTAGATTAAAAGGGACTGAGTTAGTTCAAAATGAAAAAAGCATCTGGACACAAACATTCTATGGGAAGGAAGCCGACTGGAAAAACTATTCAGCTATTCAAAAAATTTCAAACATAGGCCATTTCCTATGGAAAAGGAAAGACCTCCCTGAGGAGAGAACCAAGGAAGAGAAGGTTTGATGAGAACCACTCCTGTAGAACAGACCTAGGCTCTAATCAAGGAAAGTACCGGGCTCTGAATGGAAGCTCTCACAACATGTGTCCACAGCTGGATTTTAGAATTTTCATGGACCTGAGCTTGCTTTGTGCCTCTCATTGCTCTTCTATTTGTCATCTGTAAATAGGGACAATTTTATTTCCTTCTAAGACTATTCAAGTTATCTATTTCATCTTGGGTGAGTTTTGGTAGTTTGTGGGTTTTGAATAATTGGTCAACTGGGCAATATTATCTAAATTGTCAAATTTATGTGCATAGTTGCTGAGAGCATTCTTTTATAGTTGTTTTAATATCTTGAGGTGGTAATGATATCTTCTTTTTCATTGTTGATATTGATAACTAGCTTATTTTTTTTCTTTTTTTTAAATCAGTCTTGCTTAGAAGGTTATCAATCATATTGATTCTTTTCAAAGAACAAGCTTTTGGTTTTACTGATTTTCACTATTGATTTCCTGTATCCTCTTTTATTGATTTCTGCTCTTCACCTTATTGTTTTCTTCCTTTGGCTTACTCTGGAATAACTTTGCTCTTCTTTTTCTAGTTGCTTCTGGTAGGAGCTTAAATTACTAATTTGAGACTTTTTTTTCCTAAAGAAGGATTTAATGCTGCAATTTCCCTTTGCATGCCACAAATTTTGATACGTTATATATTTACTCAGTTCAAACTATTTCCTAATTTCCCTTGAAAATTACTTTTTGGCTCATGGGTTATTTAGAAGTATATTGATTAATTTCCAAGTACTTGAAGACTTTCCTGTTACCTTTCTATTGTTGATTTCTTGTTTAATTCCTTTCTGGCCAGAAAAATGCTTTGAATGATTTCAATTTTCAAAAATTTGTAACACTTATTTTATGATCTAAGATACTATATATCTTGAAGAATTTTCCATGTGCACTTAAAAGATGTAAGCTATTAAATTGCAATCAAGATGGCAGAGCAGCGTGGAGACCCTCAGTTTGTCTCGTCCCTGAAACACAGCTAGATAAGCACCAAACTATTTTGCACACCTAGGAAATTGATCTGAGGATTAACACAATAATTTGCATAACTTGGGCCACAGAACTGGGAAGGTACGTGGTGCGGAGGGGTGAACTGGAGGAGACAAAAGCCACGAGGGTAGGGAGCTGTTTTTGCAGAGGAAGGACAGAGAAAGGGGGACAGTGTGACTAATCAGGAGACTGCAGGAAAAATCTCCCCTGAAAGTAGTTGGAGAGAGAGAAAAAGAGTGATAACACTCTTAGGGGACTGAACAACAAATCTGTTCCCCAAAACCACTGACAGGAAGAAAGGAGAGGGTTTCAGTACCACCAGGATTCTATAAACAGTGGAGGCCAGAGTGTGAAGTTCCGGAACCCAGTGCCCAGCAGTGCTCTGGTGAGGAAGTAGGGCAAATCCCCAGGAGCAGTCAGCGTGGTCTGAGGTGACCATGTGCCACACGATGATAGTTGGTTCCCCTGTTTGGAGAGCATTTAGTAAAAACCATACAGCCTCCTCACAGGTAAAGGTCCCAGTGGACTCTGGAGAATAGCCACGTTTGCTGGTATTGGGACAAAGATGCCAGGGTAAAGTGAAACCTGGTGCCAGCTATGTTTGTGATTTGCCATAATCTCTTAACTTCTGCTGATGCACCACTGCACGAAAAATAGAAAAGGAAGGAAAACCTTCAAACTCATTATGGGAGGCCAGAATTACCTTGATTCTAAAACCAGACAAAGACCCCCACTAAAAAGGAGAACTACAGACCAATTTCCCTGATTCACATGGATGCAAAAATTCTCAACAAGATACTAGCAAACTACATCCAACAGTATGTCAAAAGAATTATTCACCACAATCAAGTGGGGTTTATCCCTGTGATGCCAGGCTGGTTCAGTATCTGCAAATCAATCAATGTGATACATCACATTAATAAAAAAAAGGATGATGGGGCACCTGGGTGGCTCAGTTGGTTGGGCGTCCGACTTCGGCTCAAGTCATGATCTCACAGTCCGTGAGTTCGGGCCCCATGTCGGGCTCTGTGCTGACAGCTCAGAGTCTGGACCCTGCTTTGGATTCTGTGTCTCCTTCTCTCTCTGCCCCTCCCCTGCTCATGCTGTGTCTCACTCTGTCTCAAAAATAAATAAAACCATTAAAAATTGTTTTAAAAATAGAAAAAAATAAAGGATGAGAATCACATTATCCTTTTGATAGATGCAGAAAAGGCATTTGACAAAATATAGCATCATTTCTTGATAAAACTCTCAAGAAAATAGGGATAGGAGGATCATACTTCAATATCATAAAGGCCATATACAGAAGTCCCACTGCTAATATCATCCTCAAGGGGGAAAAACTTAGAGCTTTCCCCCTAAGGTCAGGAACATGACACAGATGTCCACCCTCACCGCTGTTATTCAGCGTGGTGTTGGAAATCCTAGTCTCAGCAATCAGACAACACAAAGAAATAAAAGGCATCCAAATTGGCAAGGAGGGAATCAAACTTTCACTCTTCATAGATGACATGATACTCTGTATGGACAAACCAAAAGACTCCACCAAAAACTGCTAGAACTGATCCATGAATTCAGCAAAGTCACAGGATATAAAATCAATATATAGAAATTGGTTGCATTTCTATATACCAATAATGAAGCAGTAGAAAGAGAAATCCAGGAATCAATCCCATTTACATTTGTACCAAAAAACATAAAATACCTAGGAATAAACCTAACCAAAGAAGTAAAAAATCTGAATGCTGAAAATATAGAAAGTTTATGAAAGAAATTGAAGAAGACACAAAAAATGGAAAAAACATTCCATGCTCATGAATTGGAAGAACAAATATTGTTAAAATGTTGATACTATCCAAAGTAATCTACATATTTAATGCAATCTCTAACAAAATAGTTCCAGCGTTCTTCACAAAGCTAGAACAAGCAATCCTAAAATTTTCAACGTTTATTTATTTTTGGGACAGAGAGAGACAGAGCATGAACGGGGGAGGGGCAGAGAGAGAGGGAGACACAGAATCGGAAACAGGCTCCAGGCTCTGAGCCATCAGCCCAGAGCCCGACGCGGGGCTCGAACTCACGGACCGCGAGATCGTGACCTGGCTGAAGTCGGACGCTTAACCGACTGCGCCACCCAGGCGCCCCAGCAATCCTAAAATTTGTATGGAACCACAAAAAACCCTGAATAGCCAAATAATGTTGAAAAAGGAAATCAAAGCTGGACGCATCACAATTCCGGACTTCAAGCTGTATTACAAAGCTGTAATCATCAAGACAGTATGGTACTGGCACAAGAAGAGACATATAGATAAATGGAACAGAATATACAACCCAGATATGGACCCACAAACATATGGCCAACTGATTTTTGACAAAGCAGTAAAGAATATCCAATGGAAAAGACAGTCTCTTCAACAAATGGTGTTGGGAAAACTGGACAGCGACATGCAGAAAAATGAACCTGGACCATTTTCTTTCTTACACCATACACAAAAATAAATTCAAAATGGATGAAAGACCTATACATAAGACAGGAAGCCATCAAAATCCTAGAGGAGAAAACAGGTAACAATCTCTTTGACCTTGGCCATATCAACTTCTTTCTTGACATGTCTCCAGAGGGAAGGGAAACCAAAGCAAAAATGAACTATTGGGACCTCATCAAAATAAAAATCTTCTGCACAGTGAAGGTAATAATCAGCAAGTGTAAAAGGTAATTGATGGAATAGGAGAAGATATTTGCAAATGACATATCAGATAAAGGATTAGTGTCCAAAATTTATAAAGAACTTAATCAAACTCAACACCAAAAACACAAATAATCCAATGTAGTAATGGGCAAAAGACATACATAGACACATTTCCAAAGGAGACATCCAGTGGGCTAACAGAAACATGAAAAAATGCTCAACATCACTCATCATCAGGAAATACAAATCAAAGCCACAATGAGATAACACCTGGCACCTGTCAGAATGGCTAAAATTAACAACTCAGGCAACAACAGATGTTGGAGAGGATGTGGAGAAAGAGGATCTCTTTTGCATTGCTGGTGGGAATGCAAGCTGGTGCAGCCACTCTGGAAAACCGTATGGAGGTTCCTCAAAAAATTAACAATAGAACTACCCTACAACCCAGCAATTGCACTACTAGGCATTTATCCAAAAGATACAGGAGTGCTGATTCAAAGGGGCACATGTGCCCCAATGTTTATAGCAGTACTATGGATAATAGCCAAAGTATGGAAAGAGCCCAAATGTCTACATACATACATATTGTATACATACACATACATACATATTGGGCTAATGGATAAAGGGTAGTCCATTAGCCCAATATGTAATACATACACACACACACACACATACTTACAGTGGAATATTAGTCAGTAATCAAAAAGAATGAAATCTTGCCATTTGCAACAAGTGGATGGAACTAGAGTATATTATGCTAAGCAAAATAAGTCTATGAGAGAAAGACAAATATATGATTTCACTCATATATGGAATTTAAGATACAAAACAGATGAACACAAGGGAAGGGAAGCAAAAATAATATACAAACAGAGAGGGGGACAAACCATAAAAGACTCTTAAATAGGGAGAACAAACTGAGGGTTGCTGGGGGGTGTTGGGTGAAGGATGGGCTAAATGGGCAAAGGGCATTAAGGAGGACATTTGTTGGAATAATCACTGGGTGTCATAAGTAAGTGATGAATCACTAAATTCTATTCCTGAAATCATTATTGCACCATATGTTAACTAACCTGGATTTAAATAATAAAGAAAAGGATGCATGCTATTATTGGGCGGAGTAAGTTCTATACAGTCTATAGTTAAATTCTTTGGTTAATAGTGTTGTTTAATTTTTTGTAACAAATTTTTTGTAAAAAATTAATCTCTCCCCAGAGATTCTGTTTCTCTGGAGAACCCCAATTAATACAAGATTCTGTTTCTTTGCTGAACATTTCTATTTTCTTGTTGTTTACAGGACTTCTCACAATTGCTTGCTGTAAGATAATTCCAACATCTCTGATCATGTTGGTATTACCATCGGTTCATTTTCTTTTCCCATATGAGTTGAGATTTTCCTGGTTATTTGTTTTCTAATTTTGCATTGTGTTCTGAGCATTTTTAGTATTATGAGAGTTTGGGTCTTATTTAAATCCTGTGGAGAATGTTGATATTTTTTTAAAGCAAGTAGTTGAATTGGTTGAGTTCAGGTCACAATTCCCAATCTTCCCTCTGTAGACTTTAGTTCCAATGTCAGTTCCAATCCAGTTTTTGAATTCTTTGCAGTGCTTTTTGCAGTGCTATTTGGATCTATCTAATACGTGTGCCACTCACATATTAGTCAACCTTGGACCTGAGTAGTAGCATATCATTATTTCAGCTCCTAAAATTTTTGACATGTGAAGTAGAATCAGATCATATTCATAGTTTAAGGGTGGACCCAAGAGTTCTTAATTTATGAGGTTGCTTTTCTGAGTTCTTCCCTCTCCATAATCTTTCTGGTCTTTATGGTTCCCTAGAGCTCCTAATGTTGGTCCTCCAACTCCGTATTACCCTGCTCTGCTGTATACTTCTGCAACTTTATGTGCAACCAGAGTCAGTTCCCAGGACAGAGGAAAAAGTGGTGAAGATTGGGCTCCCCTCTTGTCATGGAAGCATCCACTGAATAGGGAGCACATTTTTATTCCCTCAAGGTTTTAGCTCCTGCAGTTCCCTGTTTCTGGTTGTGTCTCATCACCATGGAATTACTTAGGGGATGGAGTGTGAGAGAACAGAAGAAAAAAATAGAAAAGGCGAGATTTCCATACTCTCTCTGAGTCTTACATGCTTCTTTTTCCTCCTTTTTGTACCAGAACTAGTGGGCTTCTATTTTCTCTCTAATGTCTACTTCATTTTTTCAGGGAAACTGAGTTGGGGTGTAATGGTATAACCACCATTTGATTTATTCATACTTGAATTCTGATCATCTTCCCTAATCCACTTGCTATCATTTACATTTCAGATTTCTCAAATAGCTCTTCCACACAATCTGCCTAGGTTTAATAGTTATATTCAGTGAGAGAGACACTCCCATTCCACTTTTTCCAGAAAAAGAACTCCATTCCTCTCTTTGAAGGGAAGTGTTTATTGCAGTCATCCCTATCTCACTATTACACATTGAGCTAATGGAAGCAAATAACTTGTCTTTTTGTTCAGATGTCTCAATAAAGAAGAGTGGCATGTGGGGATCCTCAATCACACCTATAACAGAAACATATGATGAAATTCTGGACTCTAAGCCCAATGCAATGACTGGATAAGACTTTGGAGTCTTGATAGAGAGTAAATGTATTTTGACTATGGAAGGGACATGGGTCTCTGGAGGCTGCAATAGTCATGAATATATACTACTCAGAGCTTCTACTATGGGAAGCATAGTTAAATGATGGCTCTAGGTATTGCCTTTTTGGATCCTCCACTGCTTTCATGCTGAGGCCACACTTCTCATGCTGACTTCAGGAGTAGTAATGGAGGCCCATTCCAGACAGCCTCAAGATACCTCTGATGTGCAACTTTGGCTCAAAGCTCCCCATTGGCCTAGATGAAACTTTCTTAGAACTACCTTGAGTCTCAACCTCCTCCTACTGAATCCTCTTTCTTACTTCTCTCACAGAGGAAGGGGTGACCTGAATCACAGTCTGAAGGTGCTCCATGCCTTCTCTGTGTATCTCCCACTCTATCTTTCACAGACATTTTCTCTAATAAATCTAATGTCTGTCTAATCCCATCTTGGAAATTGCTTATCTGAAGACAGAAAATAACACAGGACCCAAGGATAAATTGATTGTTACTTGATGTAGCATGATAGTTACCTGATGTATCATGTCTCTCAGTATCCACTCCCTAGTGTAGTCCCCCATAGTCAGCATTCTTCAGAGAAACAGACCAAAAGGATATATACTTTATATATTTATTTTATTTTAAGGACTTAAAATTTGCAAAGGTGAATCCACAGCTGGATACATTCTGGAGGTAATGTCTTCTAGTTGTGCAGTGTGTGTGTGTGTGCGCATGTGCACATTCATGTACACGGAAAGCTTTATACAGAAATATCCTAAGAGAGTTTAGAGAAATTCTAATCATTTTCTTAGGGTTTTACCCATGAAAAAATTATAATGGCCTCAAAATGAATTTTATTTACTTTATTTCAGAGAACCAACGATTTAAGATTATCTTTTAAAACTGACAAGATCCAGTATAAAGCAGTTGACAAAAATTTTTAATATCCTTTGCATGTGCTATATGACAGGAGATTTTACATCTTGTGATAATTTGCTAAAGAGAATTTGCCTTGCAAAGTTCAAATGGAGAAGTCCTTCACTGTTTTTCACTGAGAAAATTGCAATTACTAAAGTCATTTTTTTTTACTTCACTTAGCATTTAATTAGTAAAAAGAAAGATGCTCAAAGAGTCAATGGCTTCTAATATTGAGATTCCATAGGAAACAAAACATACTAAGTTCTAGAGCAACTAGCATTACTAGAACTAATCTTGCCAGCGTGTTGAGCGATTGTGGCTGTTTGTAGCCCTATTTCCAGAAGGCAGCCTTCAGCACATACTTGTCCAAGATTTCCTGCTGAATCATGAGCTTGAATATACACATACTGCAAACTTCTGTGATATTTCACTTGATAACTTTTTTAAAGTTTATTTTTTTGAGAGAGAGATGAGAGAGAGAGAGGGTGCAGGGGAGGGGCAGAGAGAGAGAGAGAGAATCCCAAGCAGACTCTGTGCTGTCAGCAAAGAGCCCTATGCAGGGCTGGAGCTCATGAACCATGAGATCATGACCTGAGCCGAGGTCAAGAATCAGACACTTAACTGACTGAGCCACCCAGGTGCCCCACTTGAAAATTTTTATAGTTTTTAAACAATAGTGACTTAATTAGTGCCAACTAATCTAAAAGATATTTGCAGACATGACTGACAGTTTGGGGATAAATCTGTACTTTGTAGAAGTCAAGGAACCTAGAAGAGTCTGTTAGCCTTGGAGGTTTTGCCTATTGCAATAGAGCTATGATGTGTGGTGCTCCACTTGCTTCCCATCTGTAGGTGGCATTTAGTTGTGAAAGTGAAATGGACTATACTCATGAGACCTTATCATACTTCTCTTCTACTGACCACTATATGCCAAGGACATGGCTATAAACAAAATGGAAGTTAAACTAGTTCATTTTATTCTGGTCTAGCATATTAACTCTTCAAGTATTACTATATCTTTAAGTGCAAATGAACATAAGTATAATATGATTGATCGTATAGCTATACAGTGTTAGCAATGGGAGAGAACAGTGGCAGAGTATTCCAAAATATAATATTTCAAATGGCCTTTACATTTTGCTATGTGATTTCTGTCTTTGGACACAACTAGATATAGCACAGTTGACTTCAGTGGGAATGGAAAGGGCTAGAACAAACCACTAAAGTATAGAGGTCAGTAATAGGAAAGGTGGAGAGGAGGATGATATGGAGAACTTTCCAAAAGGTATACTATACCATTCTGAGGGTCTAGCAATAAATGCTTAGGCCACTCATATTGTGGTATAGGTTGGAAGCAGCATTAGTAGCATTAATACTCTGCAGAAAGGCATAACCCAGTGACAGGTGTCCAGGAACAGATTAGAAAACAATTGGTTTCATGGAATTGTGCTGGCCAGGAGCAGGTCCTCAGATGCTGAGTTAAGGTTCAGGCATGAGATGTCAGCAGCTAAGGTAGCAAAGATTGGCTGGAACTTCTACAGGCATGGCCTTGCTAAAATGGGGCAGATACCATGTAGTATATCAGATTCAATAGATGCCATCCCAAGTTTGAGTCTCTGTAGCTTAAGCCAACCAGATAACCACAGTCTCTGGGACATGTTTCATCCTAAAAACCTGCACATATGGAGTTCACAGTGTCTGAACTGTTGTTCAGAACATGCAGCAGTCACATATTGCTGATATTTACAGTTGCAGCAACTGATTTCACACAGAATATGGTTCTGTTAGTTCCTGGACTCTCGGAGCATCCATCTAACTCACACATTTTCAGTCAATGTTCATTGTGTAAGTTTCCCACCTGTCTAAATACTCTATCATATTTTCATCCCTGTAATGCTCTGAATCATCTTGTTCCTAACGTAGCCCACACCATTCACCATCAGCCACCCCGAGGCCCTATGCCACCCTAACCCTTCTCCTATATCTCTGAAACTGTCTCTCTGTTTAAGTAAGCTCTCCTATAGCTTTCAGGTTTTTTCTGATCTTATGCTTGATTTTCCAGCTTGGCCGATGCATGCGTTGAGGTGGTGGGTACTTTTTCTCTCATGTCTGACAGAACTCAGAGTTAATATATGGGATTGGTGCCAAGGAATACAAGGCTGGTTTAGCATTTGAAAATCAATGTAATTCACTATGTTATAAAAGTAAAAAATAAAAATGAAACAATCATCTCAATAGATGCAGAAAATGAATTTAACAAAAATTCAACAACAATATCATAAAATTTTTGGCAAACTAGGAATAGAATGAGCTTTTCTCAACCTGGTATGGACCACAAGAAAAAATCAATAGCCAGCATCATACTTCATGGTGAGAGACTTAATGCTTTCCCCTGAGATCAGCAATAAGATAGGATGTCTGCACTTATCACTTGTATCAGGCATTGTGTTGAAGGTTCTAGTCAGTGTTATTCATAGACATCAGGATCATCTATACAGGAAACCTGATGGAATCTACAAAAAGCAATTCACTAATAAGTGTGTTCAGCAAGTTTGTAGGATACAATATCATAATAGAAAAATCGATTCTACTTCCATATACTAGGAATAATCAGAAATTGAAATTAAAAATGAAATTGAAAATAGCATTAAAAATACAAAATACCTTGGGATAAATCTAATAAAAGATGTGTAAGATCTGAAAACTACAAAATATTGCTGAGAGAAATTTTAAAAGACTGAAGTAAATGAAGAGATATGCTTTGTTCATGGATTGGAAGACTCAATATTACTAAAATGACAATTCCCCCCAAAGTGATCTATAGATTCAACACAGTCCAGACAAAAATTTCAGTAGGCCTTTTCTTATAAATCAATAAAGTGATTCTAAAATTCATATAGAAATGCAAATAACCAAGAATAGCCAAAACAGTTTTGAAAAAGAAAAAGAAAATGGAGACTTACAGTACTTAATTTCAAGCCAAAGTAATCAAAAAATACGGTATTGACATAAGTATTAGACAAATAAATCAACAGAACAAAAGAGAAAGTCCAGAAATAGACCCACGCAAATATAGTGATTGACTTTCAATAAAGGTGCAAAGGAGAGTCAGTAGAGTGTTGTCTTTTCACCATGTGATGCTGGGACAATTAGGAGTACATATAGAATCATGGAAGTAAAACAGCTCAAATGCAGACTGATCCATGTGTACTCTCTGGGGGAATGAATGGCCATGAGCAGCATTGCCATCTTCAACATGATTTTGAGAAATCATGAACAACTCTTGGGAAACTTCCAAACAAATCAAGAGCAAAACAAAACAAAGCAGTCGTATAGCAAATGCTAGTTATGTTCCTGGAAATTTTAGTATATATTAAAACTATGCAAAATGATTTATGTTTATATATAAGATGAAATTAGGCTCAGATAATTAGAATAGTGGCTAGTGCATAATGTACATTCAATAAAAGTTATTGAACAAATTGAAGAAAGTCTGCTTTCTGACTTTAACTTCTTGAGACACCCCTTCCACTTGAAACTTTATCAAAAACTGTGAAGGATAATTGTGAGATGTTTCAAATCACATTCATTTATTTAGAGATATATTTTACTCTGGGAAATTCAGTTCTTCAGACTTATCTTTCCTACAGTATATAAACTCTAGGTGAGTGATTGCCGATCCTGAGCCATAGCTTTGGATTAATCTTCCTGCAGAAAAATCTGCCCTTTACCCTGTGGAGAAACACCATTTCTCCCTTCCATTTAAAGACAGTACATTTCAAAATAATAGGAAACCTTCTTAACAGTAAGATGTAGAGCTTTATTAAATTTGATTTATTATTTTTCACTATAATTATTTTATTAACATGTTGTCCAGAGTGCCCTCAGCCTTTTCCTACTATAGGCCATGGTCAGTGGCAAGTTGTTCAGAGGCCTACTGCAGGAAGTAAGCCAGAATCATTAACAAATCTCACTGTGTCGCAGATAAAATTTTCCCTTGAATATCAACTGTTTCAACTTTCATATTAGCTATAGTGATTTTGATTACCTTAGTCCCCATCCTGAAACATGTTTGAAGACTAATTTCACTATTTCTTTACTATTTCAGTACAACTGCCAAATTTGATCAAACAAAATGCACAAAAATCCAGAAAAATAAATTTTATTGTTGAGCAATTGCATCTTAAGGGGGTACCACCAATTCTGAAACTACCACAAGCACCCAGTGAAACCTGGAAACTCCCCACAACATGAAGTAACTAATCCACACCCAGGCTGTGGAGTGGTGCATGTGCTCTGGATGTATTTTTCCACAAGATCCAACATTGATACAAGGTTGCAAAACACAACAATTTTTCTCTTTTTTTCCCCCAGTTTTATTTAGAAATAATTGACAAATACCACTTGTAAGTTTAAGACATACAGCTTGATGGTTTGAAATGATTACCACAATAGGTTCAGCTAGCATCATCTTCTCATAGAAATAAATGAAAAGAAACTAAAGAAAAAAGGAAAAAAAACCCTTTTCTCCTTGTAGTCAAAACTCCTTGAATTTACTCTCTTAACTTTCCTATATATGATACAGCAGTGTTAAGTATAGTCATCATGTTGTACTTATTTATCTTATAACTGGAAATTTGTACCTACAGATCACCTTTCTCCAATTTCCCCACCCCACATGGTCCACCCCAGATAACCACAAGTCTGATATCTTTTTCTATTATTAGTTTGAATTTTTTTTCTTTTAGAGTCCACATGTATGTGAAAACATACAGTATGTGTCTTTCTCTGTGTGATTTATTTCATTTAGCATAATGTCTTCAAGTTCCATCCATGTTTCACAAATGATAGGATTTACTAAATTTTTTTTATGGCTGAATGATATTCTATTCTATTCTATTCTATTCTATTCTATTCTATTCTATTCTATTCTATTCTTATATTGTATATTGTATTCTAAGATATATACCACATCTTTGTTCATTCATCCATTGATGGGCACTTAAGTTGCTTCTGTGTCTTATCTATTGTGATTAATGCTGTTATGAACATAGGGGTGCAGATATCTTTTTCAGTTAGTGTTTTCATTTTCTTTGGATGCATTCCCAGAAGAGGAATTGGCTGGATCATATGGTAGTTCTGTTTTTAACTTTTTGAGGATTATCCTTACTGTTTTCCATATGGCTGTACCAATTTACAATCCCACCAGCTGTGCCCAAGGGTTTCTTTTTCTCCATGCATGCCAGCATTTGTTATCTCTTTCTTTTTCATGATGGCCATTCTAACAGGTGTGAAGTGATATCTCAATGTGGCTTTAATTTGCATTTCCCATATTACTGATGATGTTGAGCATCTTTTCATGAACCCATTGGCCTTTTCTGTATCTTCTTTGGAGAAATATCTATTCATGTCCTTTGCCTGCATTTTAATGGGATTAATTGGTTTTCTTTTCTTCTATCTTTTCTTTATTCTCCTTTTCTTTTTCTGCTATTGAGTTGTATGAGTTCTTTTTTTTTTTTTTTTTTTCAACGTTTATTTATTTTTGGGACAGAGAGAGACAGAGCATGAATGGGGGAGGGGCAGAGAGAGAGGGAGACACAGAATCGGAAACAGGCTCCAGGCTCTGAGCCATCAACCCAGAGCCTGACGCGGGGCTCGAACTCACGGACCGCGAGATCGTGACCTGGCTGAAGTTGGACGCTTAACCGACTGCGCCACCCAGGCGCCCCTTGAGTTGTATGAGTTCTTTATAGATCTTGGGTATTAACCTCTTATTAGATATATAGTTTGCAAATATTTTTTTCCCATTCCATAGGTTGTCTTTTTACTTTATTGAGGGTTTCTTTTGCTGTGAAAAAGTTTTTAGTTTGCTGCAGTCCCACTTGTTTATTTTTTATTTTGTTTCTTGTGATTTAGGTATCCAAAAAATCATTACTAAGACCTATGTCAAGGAGGTTTTTTTTATTCCTATGTTTTCTTCTAGGAGTTTCATGATTTCAGGTTTTACATTTAAGTCTTTAATCTATGTTGAGTGAATTTTTGTGAGTGGTGCAAGATAAGGGTCCAGTTTCATTCTTTTACATTCTTTTACATTCTTTACATTCTTTTACATCCTTTTCCAATTAGCCCCACACCATTTATTGAAGACTGTTTTTCCTCCATTGAGTACTCTTAGCTCCCTTGTCAAATATTAGTTGACCATAGATGCTTACCTGGGCTCTTGATTCTTTTCTCAATGTGTCTGTTTTTATGCCAGTACTACACTGTTTTGATGACTTCAACTTTATAGTATAGCTTGAAATCAGAATATATGATACGTCCTGCTCTGTTCTTTTTTCTCAGGATTTCTTTGGTTATTTGGGTTCTTTTGTGGTTCCATACAAATTTTGGGAGGGTTTTTTCTACTTCTGTAAAATATGCCATTGAAATCCTGATAGGGATTTTATTGAATATATAGATGACTTTTGGTAATATTGACATTTTAACAATAGTAATTCTTCCAATCCATTAACATGGCATACCTTTCTATTTATTCATGTCTTTGTCAATTTCTTTCATCAATGTCTTGCAGTTTTCAGAGTAGACAACGTTCATCTACGTAACTAAATTTATTTCTAAGTATTCTTTTGTTTTTGATGCTCTTGTAAAGGGGATCAACTTCTTCACTTCTTTTTCAGAAATTTCGTTGTCAGTGTATAGAGACAGTACTGATTTTGCATGTTAATTTTGTATCCAGCAACATCACTGAATTTATTCATTAGACCTAACAGTTTTTGGTTGAGTCTTTAGGATTTTCTTTGTATAAAATTATGTCATATGAAAATAGAGACAAGTTTACTCTTTCTTTCCAATTCTGATACCTTTCTTTCTTTCTTTTTTTATTTTTTTCCCTAATTGTTCTAGCTGGGACTTCCAGTCCCATGTTGAATAGGAGTGGTGAGAATGGGCACCCTTGTCTTATTCCTGATCTGAGAGGGAAAGATTTCAAACTTTTACCTTTGAGTATTATATTATCTGTGAGGTTGTCATACATGGCTTTTATTATGCTGAGACATGTTCCTTCTGTGCCTAATTTGTTAAGAGTTTTTAGCATGAATGGATGTTGAATTTTATCAAATGTTTTTTCTGTGTCTATTGAGATGATTATATTATTTTCTTTAATTCTATTAATGTGATGTATTACACTGATTTACTCTTATATATTGAACCATGCTTGCATCCCCAAAACAACTTAATCATGAAGTAGGAGCCCCTTAATGTACTGCTGAATTCAGTTGGCTAGTATTCTATTGAACTTTTTAATACTTTTTATCCTCTCTCGGAATATTGGCCTATAGTTTTCTTTTCTTTCTAGTAGTGTTTTGTTCCGGTTTTAGTATCAGGATAACATTAGCCATGTAATATGATTTTGGGAGTGTTCCCTCCTCTGAGATTTTTTGGAAGAGTATGAGAAAGTTTGGTGTTAAATTTTTAAATGTTGGGAAAATTCATCCGTGAAGCCATTTGGTCCTGGGCTTTTCTTTGTCGAGAGATTTTTTATTACTGATTTAATCTCCTTACTAGTAATTGGTCTATTCATAATTTTTATTGCTTCCTTATTAAGTCTTGATAGGTTGTATGTTTCTAAGAATTTTTCAGTTTCTTTTAAGTTGTTCCATTTTTTTGCATATAATTGTTCATAATAGCCTCTTATGATACTTTATATTTCTGTGGTATCCGTTGTAATGTCTCCTTTCTCATATAATTCTGCTAATTTTCATCCTTGCTGTTTTTTCCTTGATTAGTCTAGCTAAGGGTTTTTCACTTTGTTTATCTTTTCAAAGAACCAGTTGTTAGTTTTGTTAATCTTTTGTATTGTTTTTTTCATTCTTTATTTCATTTATTTATGCCCTCTTATTTATTTTTTTCTTTTTTGTAACTATGGGCTTAGTTTGTTCTTTTTTTTTTTTTTTCTAGTTCATTAAGGTTTAGAGTCAGGTGTTTTATTTGGGCTCTTTCTTGTTTCTTAAATTGCTATGAACTTGCCTCTTAGAACTGTTTTTATGGCATCCTGCAAGTTCTGGTATGTTGTGTTTCCATTTTTGCTTACTCAAACTTTTACAATTTCTTATTTATGTATGTATGTATGTATTTATTTATATTTCATTTCACCTTTGATTTCTTCTTCGATCTATTGGTTGTTCAGGAGAGTGTTGTTTAACTTCCATGTGTTTGGGATTCTCCAGTTTTCCTCTTTTTATTAATTTCTAGTTTATGCCATTGTGACCAGAAAAAAGTATTTAGTATGATATCAATCTTTTTGAATTTTTTAAGACTTTTTTTGTGTCTTAACATATGGTCTGTCCTAGATAATGTTCCATGTGTACTTAGAACAATGTGTATTCTACTTTTGTTGGATAGAATGTTTTATATATACTTGTTAGGTCCATTTGGTTCATAATGTTGTTCAAATCTGTTTTTTTCTTATGGATTCTCTGCCTAGATGACCTATCCATTTTTGAGAATGGAGTATTAATGTCCCCAACTATTGTGTTATTGTTTTTTTTTTTTTTTTTAACTCTGTTAGTTTTTGCTACATATATTTAGCTGCTCCAATGTTGGGCACATAAATATTTCAATTGTTATATCTTATTGATGTACTGACAATTTTATCGTTATATAGTGACCATCTTTGTCTCTTTTTATCATTTTTAAAGTCTATTTTGTTTCAGTATAGCTACCCCTGCTGTTTTTTGTTATTATTGTTATTACGATTTGCTTGAAATGTCTTTTTCCATTCCTTTACTCTCAGTCTATGTTTTTATGCTCTATTTTGGGGCAAGGAGCTGTTCAGACTCTGAGGATAAGAATGGGGGGCAGGAGGGTAAGGTATGTGCCATTTTTTTTTGACAAGAGTTTTACAGGGTTTACTGGCTGGTTTGTTTTTCCTAAGTGAGGCTATAGGGTGGTCTCCATGGTTGCCTGGATTTTTCTGATCAGGTTTACTGGATGGTCAGGACTGGGTTACTATATTCAGTAGTGCATGGAGCCATTCATTAGATTCCTTTTCCAGGCAGGGAACAGGATAGGACCCATGGCCTGTACAGCTCAGTATTTGGGGACTTGAATCAGGCCAAAATGTTTACTGAATTCCCTGGTCAAGTGAGACCACCAATTTTGTTCTGCAGATGGGAGAAACCTTGGGCTATGCTCTACAGGCTATGAAGCTTCCTTTGTGCTCAGGTTAGGCTTCCCGATTGGACAGGTTGAAGGCTGTATTCAGTGATGAACAGGGCTACAAATTAGTTTCCCTGCCTCATCATAGAAGGAAAAGCAGCTCTAAAGCCAACAAAGCTCTTTGTTTTCTTAATTCAAGCCGACCTGCATCCCAAGTTCCCTGATTGAACAGGCCCATTAGTTTTGTTCTGCAAACTATCAGCTGAAGCATAATATATTTATTTATTTTTTATAAACCTTCCATTTTCCAACAAGAATTTAGGTGACTTACAAGGGATTTTATTTGTGAAAATGTTTGATGGAAGTTAGTTAAGAGTATTAAGTGACTGGAAGTCTCAAAAATCCTGGAGTAGACAATTATTCCCCATGCATCATCTTCTGGGTAATATGGGATTTTTCTTGTTTCTAAAAGATAAAAATAAAAAAAGGTTGCATTCTAAAAGGTTTCACATTTGGTCAGAATTTTTTAGAGGTAAAGAAAGCTACATGTTTCTGATTCTGATGGGTACTGGACTCAATGTTACATGCAAATAAGTTTGAGCTAATAGATCTTTGCATTTTACACATTGCTGAAGAGCATAGAATGTAATTAGGTCTCCCTTTTATATGGTTGCAGCTTGTCCCTTTACTAAATCAATTGTCTTTGCTACTCACTTAATGTCATTTTCTCTACTGTCTTCAGTGTTTCTTTCCAACCTAGAGTGAGACATTTACTCTAGCTTTGATGAAATACAAGAAGTGGAACTTGTTGGTCAAAACGTTGGACAAAACAGATGGAGAAGCAAAGAAGTATGTGACATAAGACATGCAGAAATTTGGATCTCTCCAATTAATCATGGTTCACAGCTGACAAAAAGGTGACAATAATTGATGTAACCCTTTGAGAAACAATCTGGAACTTCAGCACCATGGAAAATCTTGTTCAGCTTTGCTCAGCTACTACTGAATTAATGTGTGTTACAAATTGCTACTCAGAGGGGCACTTCATAAAGTCAGAGTTTCTGGAACAAATTCCACACCATGAGGCATCCCAGAAATCATTCATTTTTCTTCTGGCTTCTCACCACTCAGTGTTGTGTCACCTACTGTAACAAGCACAGTCCACAGATAAAAGATCAGAGTACCAATTTATCTGCAGTGTGTTTTGCCAATGTAGGTAGTCTCCCTAACTCACTTCGATTCCTAGGAGGGTTATATGTTGTTACCTTGAAATGTCTAAACTAGTTGTCTGTTTGGTAAAATGCAGTGCTATATGCATGCCCTTTACTGGCTCTGCAGCTATAGGATGTGTACCGCCCAATCTTTTACATGTAGCTTCAGTGTAAGTGACTTCCCCTCAAAAGATGATGTAACTATTTGACCAGGCATTTTTCTCCTTATAAAAGATGGGAGCTTACACAATGGCAATACTTCCAAGTTCCACGCCTGAATAAGACAGTGTGATACAGATCTCCAGAGCAGACACAAATGTAAAAAACTGGAACCACTGGAGTTTTAAGAATATATTATGATTTTTATTCATAGTTGATTCTTAACTAGAAAAAAGAAAAAGCCTCGTTATTTTGCAATATAAACATAGACACTCGTCTCCTTACTGAGTCCATATACTAGGTCACATGTCACATAAAGCAAATGAGGTAAGAGTTCCACAATGTGGAAAGACTGATTGTGATATTCTCATTCACTCAGTGCATTCAGCAGCTCACCAGGCATTGCAGTTAAACAGACTGATGGATTGTCATCTTGTTATGATCACTGTACTTCACAAAATAAACAGATGCTTTAAAAAAAATCTCTTTAAGTAAATCGTGGTTTACCAATAATACCAATAATGCAAATAGAAGCAACCAAGAAGGAGCTAGTAATACTGATAACTGTGCCTACTATCATCTCTTTGCAGACCACATTACAAGATAAGAACAATGATTATCTAATTAGATCTTCTGAGATAATAGTCAAAGTAATTTGAAATTGTCAAGGAGACTACTTGAAATCAGATTTTTTTCATCTATCATTAATTATAGTTAATAGATTAAAGCTCAGATACTGCATTTCAAATTTAATTCTTTAAGATTCATAGTTGTATATATTTTATAAGGTATTTAATAGTATAGTAGGATATGCATGTTTTTGGTGAAGGAATGTATATTTATTGAGAATATGTATTCCAAAATTTTAGAGATCAATGGCATATTCAAATATAAGCATTTTTTTAAGTATTCCAGATAAATAAAGTGTATTCAAGTATGAAGGATTGGTGAGATTTTAAGTGTTCAAAGTATTTAGCTCTAAACTTATATTTATTTCAATAACAATTCAAACTTAACTTCAGTAATCACATGTGTTTTCTTTTTTTTCCATCTTGAAAACCTAAAAGGCTATATAAATAGCCAATAAGAGCCTTAATAAAATTCAAAAAGGTATATTGACAAGCAGTGGGTCTTAACATTAACTTAATTATTTGTTTCAAATTAGAGAGAAACTCCCAAGTTCCATGCAGAAACATACTATCTTCAAACCAAAATCAAACCAAAAATTATACCAACTGAATATTAAAGCCAAGACTTTTTCTATTGTGAACTTGGGTGACTAAATCTAAGAATGGACTGATAAACATTGCTGAGTGGTACACATTGGATTAAATCATTACCCTACCATCATCACTAAGAAATGACAGTGCTGTCACCTGCAAGCAGGCCATGAAATGATGGTGAGTAATCACTGTACCCTCTCTCTCCTGGGTACTTTCTATGTGCTAAAGTTCATTTTACCCTCACATGATGAAGTGACCACTTTATACACCTTTTACAGATAGGAAAGCTGAGGTTTAAAGTGTTAAATCGATTTCACAAATTACTGAGCTGACAAATGTAAGCTCTGAAACCGGAATCCATACCAGAAATTTGGTTCTATGAGAATCAGGAGCATATTCTCTGAACATGAAATTCAGAGACACAAATATTTCTTAAATATGATAAAGAGTTTAGAAGAATTTGGTCTGTCAAATATTGGAATGGGGTGCCTCTAGGGAATTGCTTCTTTCTTTCTGGAGATAATGATGGAGTGGTTGGGTAATTTATATTCAGTGATTTTACAGAGAGGGATTCAGATGTTGGATAGGGCTTGAGAGTATGTTTTCTTTCATTGTCTTCACTCTATGATCCATGATTTTATCCCATGAAACATTTCCTGATGTTTTAAGTTTTCTGAGGTCAAGGGGGATTGTGTTTACTATTATTATGCTTATTATTATCTTCACTGACACCAGTTATCATTTTTAAGACAAGCCCAAAAGGGTAAGACTTTAAATTATTATGTCTTTGCTAATGTACAATTTAAAGGGACGTTTATTTGCTATATAATTTTGAGGAAAAGGTCAATTGTTTCTTTCTTTTTGAGGAACTAGTTACTGCCATGAAATTGGTAAATTGGGAATATTTGTATCTATAGAAGGTAAATAAATTTTTCAAGGGATTAAATGTGATTCTGAGCTGTATCATTACAATAAGCTCGTGCAAATGTAGGCACTTTTTTCAAGCGATGAAGATGTGGTTGTCATATTAAAAATAATTAAACCAGTTTTTGTAAGCACGTTTATATATAACAATATGGATTTATTATACATAATGAATACAGAGAGATAGATAATATGTATGCACACACATTGAAACATGACGTATATGCCTTTATCAAATAATAAGGATTGAAAACTATCTTTTAAGAACTTTGAATGGCCTGAAATTTTACTCTACTTACAAGATAACAAATTAGCCTACTGGTTTCAGAATTGCTGACAGAAGACCCGAGATTCCTGGGTCAGAGACAAGACAGTCTGTTACTCATAGCAATAGCCAGAGTATCATCATGTTTGCACCAATTCCCCCACGTCATATGGGACATTGTGAAGAAGACCAGGTAATACCTGCATATGCACCAATTTGAGTATGAAGAAAGGAACCTTGAGCTTAGATAACCAAGTCTTTTATAATGGACGGTAAGTCTGCCTGCTTTAACTCCAGAGGGAGACACTGATTTTATTATACTGGATAGTAATCAAACCTGCCCTTTCCTCTGGAGGCAACATGATTTCTTTCTTCCAAGGCTGTTTGCTAAGCTAACACCCTTGAAAAGATACTCCTAAACAAAGGGAGTTAGTGCCTGTTTCTAAGACATGCAGAAATGCAGGAAACTCATGGAGAATTGTCTCCTAACACCACCAGAAATATTTATTGTCAGCATTTGGCTTGAAAAGGGGCGCATGGCACAGCGTTTGTGAAAATCATCTGGCCTTTGATCCCATAATAGCCAAACAGAACATTAAGACATGTTGAACGTATGGACATTTCCCATCATATTTCCTGGAAAGCACATGTTTCCTATTCAGGGGTCACTCTGACACATTTGGTCCTAGAGACCATCTCAACTAGACTTGTGTCTGCATCACTTGCTGCCTGAGAACTGCTCTGCCAATCTGCCTTCTGGGGCCCCACAGAAGGGTGAGTAATGGAGCATTAAATACTAACAATCTGGCTATCACAAGGACTTAATCTATTTAAGCCCCACAGGGATCTGGGCGAATATCAAAATAAGCACACCAAATGTGACTTCCATTGACTCCTTAGGCAGAAAAGCCTAAAACACCAGTGAGAGCATATGAGATTCGGATTGTTTGTCTTATAAATGGCATATTAAGACATCTTCCTCTAAGGCAGCAACATGGGAGAGTCAATGCCACACTACCCATCAGGTTGCCATGAATTCTCTTAAGGCATCAGCAAACAGAGGCCTAAATGGAAATAAAGTTTGAACAGCCTGGGTTCAATGAATTTATCTAGGGCTTTACAAACACAGATCCAGAATAAAAGTATTTTTAATTTCAGCTTACAATGTACTCTTGTGATGTTTTTAAAAATACTATTTTACTCTTAATTAGATGTTTTGGTGGTAGTTGGGTGTTGTAGGGCATAATTTTTCTTTCAATTCTTATGGTCTCTAATTATGACCCAGAGTCAATGGAAAGAGCATAAGATCTGAATTGTTCAGGGTTTGAATCTTGATTCTAGGTAAGTTACATATCCTTTATGAACCTCACTTTTCTCATTTATAAGCACAGATAATTATTTATTCATATAGGACTGTTTGGAGATTTTTTTAAGTCCACTAAAACAATATAGAATGTAAACATAGCAGATACTCAAGATAGCCTTGTGAGGCAGCCCATCACCCAAGGCCTCCCTTTTGTTTGAGTCTGGGCCACTAATTCTGTGGAGCTATAGGATTTTATGTCATGGGCCATCCAGCTAACTGTGCAGTTTGCCAGCTTCAGACTAAGCTCAGGGAAAACAATAGTTGATCAAAACTGCCAGACTCGCTTCCTCTCCTGAAACTATAAACTTCTGTTCAAGTGCTGTGTTTATGTTGTAATCTTCTGTGTAGTGAGTAGGGGGGAGGAGGCGTCACTTGAGAAGAGCTGCAGCAGCCCCTTAGGTAGGAGATACACGCAGAGAAAAATGTGATGATGAACCTAAATCCGTGAGGTATCCCTTGGTGTCAGCTGTACCCCATCAGCAGCAAAGATGTGTGTGTGTGTGTGTGTGATTAGCAGAAGTGCTTTAATGTGGATATAATTACCATATGCCCCATGGATGAATAATGTTTCTAGCCTACATTATCTACCCACATTTACAGTATAAACTAAACAGTGTTAAGTAATGTGGTTTATTTCATCAGCACAGGCCCTTCTTGTCTCTTCGAACACAGAGCCAGTTCTGGCTCTTCATTGGGTGAATGGAGTTTGTAAACTCTTCTTGCGTGGTCCCATGCAGTCTTTAGTGTCAAGAATTTGGCTTTGTCTGCACAATTACTATTCTTTGTATTTTATTCTAAATCCCCATGTGGAAAAAATATGTTTAAATACAGCTTATTGCACATGTTTTCTAAAGATGCATTAATAAAAAAAATGTGATTCAAATGTGTCAGGGCAAGGTTTATTTGGAAGATGGTTCCCATTAACAAAAGTACAATATCCTACATATGTCATGTGCATGATAATGTATTCCATCATTTTAATCTAAATATTATGACATTTAATTCATTTTTTGTCCAATTATGATGGTAAAATATAAAGTAAAAGAAAGAAATGAATATCTATTTTATAATATTAATATTTTTTCAATAATCATATCTGATGATATATTTAAAATGTCTATTATCAAATTTATTGACACATTTTTCACCCAAAATTATTACAGATGAATCAAAATAGGAAATATTTTCTCTATATATTTTCTCTATTATGTATCCATACATATTTCAATGCCTTGCACTAAGTCTATGCTCAAAAAACAATCAATAAATGAGCATCCAGGATAATGCTTAATATTCTACTACTATCCACCATCTATCGGACTTGTGCTATATGTAACCCAACATAGTATAGGACATTTGTCTAAACTTCCTGAAATTTTTGTTGTTGGCAATATAACTAAATCTTCATGATATCCCTACATCATTTTGCTTCACTCTCTTCCTTTCTTCCTCCTTATTTCCTTATTTATTTATTCATTCACTCTTCAATATTTCTCAAGGTTGATCTTTCTCTCTCTTTCTCCTCTCTACTCCATTCTCTGTCTTAATTCCTCATTTCTTCCCTTTTTACCTCTCTTCTTATTTATTAATTCTTTTAGGGCAAAGAATTAGTTAAGAATCCAAAACCTCATATTTATGTTTTATGATATAAAGTAGAAGTATTAACTATGGTGTTATATTATCCATTTGTCTATTAATTCCAATTATCCTTGGTAATAATATGTTGACTCAACAGACTATGGATTTAAATTTTGCCTAGGACAAGTTAAAAATATGTTGCAAATTTGAGCATTTTAATTTTCATATTCTATTAGTGGTTTTGAAAAATAAGAATATCTGTTTGTAGGAACAAACAAATCAACAATAGCTCCTTGGGTTAAAATGCAAATCTCTCCAAAGCCGAAAGTCATGAAGAAATATCCTTGGCCTAGGTTTCACTATTTAGCATAAATGCTGAACACATAAATGCTGAACATTTATGCCATTGTGGGGAGACCTTGCACTGGTTGTGCATGATATTTCCTTGAACATGGAGCATACTTAACTAGGTAATAACTTGGATGTAATTGTATTTTTATCAAGTAAAACATGAAAATTATCTCTACTTTCTTGCCCTTATTGCTGAGACCCATCACACAGAATGTTCAGCAAAAACAACACCAAGTTGAAATCATCTATACATAATGGCAAGTTATGCCCTACCACCACTGCTAGAGCTCATATTGCCTTTTATATCAATTTTAGGTGAGTTCATTTAACATCAGTATTTTGATTCCACTATGAAATTTCTTTATATACTTCTCTATAAGTGTTTTTAAAGCATAAACTACCAAGGAAATTAAATTAAATTTAATAAATACTTTCATAGAAAATTTTTGTGGTTAGAGAAGTTACAGAAGTGATACTGGAAACAAGATGTTAGACTACTAGGAAGCTTCAGGTCCTTATTATTCCACAGAAACACTGAGATGATAATAATATACAGACCAGAATATGTTTGTGAGAACCGTAGAGACCAGTTGAAACTAGAACACTCAGGTCAGTGTAATCCCAAGAAAGGATGCCAGCAACAAGAGCATTTTAACTTCCATTTTGATCTCTTGGATCCTTAGCTCTGGAGATAATAAGCCACCGTATTTCAGGACACCCAAGCAACCGTGTGGACAGGTCAGGGGAGAGAGGAAGAGAGGAACTGAGGTCTGCTGCCAGTAGCCATGTGGGTAATTCATCCTGAAAGTGGATCCTGCAGCCCCAGTCAAGCCTTCAGATGACTGTAGCCCTGCCTGATATCTGACTGCAAACTAAAGAGAAATTTCAAACCAAACCATCCATCCAGGTTGATCCCAAATTTCTGATTCACAGAGACCATATGAGATGATATGTAATTTATTCAAGGCATTAAGTTTTAGAGTAAATTGTTAAATAATAGTAGATGACTGTTATGGTTGAATTGTATCCTTCCTGATTTCATAGGTCGAAGTTCTAACGCTGTACCTCAAATTGTGACTGTATTTGGAGATAGGTCTTTACAGAGGCAGTAAAGTTAAAATTAGGTCATTAGAGTAGGTCTTCGTCCAATAAGATTGATTTCCTTATAATAGGGAAATTTGGACACAAACATGTTTACATGGAGAATGCATGTGTGGGTGAAGACAGAGGTTAAGGTGCTGCTTTTCCAAGTCAAAGAACACCAAAGATTTCCAGCAAACCATGAGATGCTAGGTGAGAATCATGCAACAGATTCTCTCTCACAGTTCTCAGAAGGAAGTAACTCTACCTAACGATTTCAGACACCTTGATTTCAGACTTTTGACTTCCGGTATTAAATTTCTGTTGTTTAATATGCAATACATATTAAAGCAATACATTTCTGTTGTTTAATAATTTAAAAAAAAGAAGAAGTGACACTAGATGAAATATTTTGTGTTGATACATCATCATCTTTTAAGATCCTCCTCATACTGAAAAGGACATATAGCCCTGAAACTACATTTCCCAGACTGCCTTGCAATCAGGTTCTATAAGTTTCTGACAATGAGAGGCACTCACAGAGGTTTGTAGAGCAGATAAGAAGGATGAAGTATGCCTCTCCAGGTGGCTGCTATAGTCAGGTGCAGGACTTGGGCATGTGGGCTAGGTAGGTACATGGCATTTGTGTGTCTTCCTAAGAATTGCCCACTTTGATGTTACAGGAAATTAAGGTCATTTTGGTGACATCCCTATGATCTCTGTGGTTTTGAACCTGCAAAGAGTGATCTCCCTGACCTTCACTCCTCAAGTATATTTATGTATATGTGTGTATAGTGAGTTGTTGAAAGACATAGTTTTTAACCCATTAAAACATTTCAACTTAAAATTTTTAGTTCTTCTACCAAGTACCTGAAATATTTTACCATTTACCATAAAAGTGATGTTATGACAAATACACTCAAAGATTTGATACACTTTTTTGAGAAGGTTGAAATCTAGTATTCTGAATCTTAAATATTTCAGAAACTTTAAATAGCTTAGTTGGGGAAGTCTGGGGCATATTTAAGGATATTATGTGCCCTGTATTACTGCTTAAGAAACAGACTTTCTGGGTAATGGTTATAACACTTGACTCTGTTATATGTCACAGTAAGACTAATAATTGAAGGTGAAGGAAACTGACCCTGGAAATAACAGAGACAAATTAGACAGAATGTATTGATTTCTGATGTAACAGATGGCCACCTGATGGAAGTTTTTATTCATAGAAAGTGAAGGCAAAGTCTTTTTCAGAGGTACTTTTTAATGACCCAGCCATTAGGTGAATAAAGTTTTGTTTTTTTTTTTTTTTTAATTCAAAGCAAATGTTACTAATCATTTGGGATCTGGATATCTCAGTTCACAGGGTCACTTCTAAAACTTACATTCAGCCTTCTGATCAATGCATGTTGGCTCTGCATGTTCGGACAGAAAGAATGCAGAGTGGCAGACCATAGGCATCCTCCAACTTCAAAAGAGTAAACAGATTATTAAATATTCTGCATATTTTCCCTTTCATCCCTAGATGTAGTTGAAAAACACCAATAAGTTCCAAGAGATAATTTCCCAGATTAAAGGTTAGATATGATTTTTCAGGGAAATTTAGAAGTCCAGATTTCATATATATTTGTATTCTTATTTTAAAGTATTACCTACCTGTTTATAGATTTTACAGCACTTTTTGGGTCAAACAAATATATCCATGGGTTGGATATGGCCTGTGCGACCTGCCAGTTCATACCTATTTTTTAAAGAATCTCAAACAAAAATGAATAATGAAGACATAAGCACTTTTTTTCTACTTGCTTAAGGTCTCATTTAATAATAAAAGTCTATTTTCATTGTTTTTGAAATGATATACAAAGACAATGGGCAATATAGCCTAGTGCCCTACAGCTCAGGCTACAAAGTCTGAGGGATGTCATCCAGGATTTGCCACTCAACTATGTGGCCACAAGAAGGTCACTTAGGACATTCAAACTACCTTAGGAATTTCTTTAAGGAATAAATAAGATGATATGTAAGTGCCAAAACCTGGCATATAGCAAGCACTTAAGATGCATTAGTTATCTTAGTTATGAATAACTACAAACAAAAATGGTTAACATGTAGAAGTCTTACAAAATAAAATATTGTATTTAAAGGTTTTTTTTTTAATTCCCTTAAAATAGGGAATAAACTGTTTTCTGTTCTCTTTATTCTCACTTATAGTTTATTTTCTGATACATATACCAGGGCTAGTTTAGAAACTAATGTAAACTCCTGGATGTCAATTTCCAGCTGGAAGTCTCCTTGATGTGATGTGGGTTGATGAAGTAGTGTGATTCATGATGCCTGAGTGGTATAATGAGTTATGTGAGAAAATGGGAAACATATTGCTATTATAGCCATCACAAGCACCAAGAGTAACGTGTTAATATGTTTATCTCTGAATGGACAATCCATGAATGAGAAACATATGTATTCTTCTGTTTTACTCTTGCAGGTCACAAAGCATTATTTCTCATTTCAAACTAAATTCCATGTTTATTAAATGGTAGTTGGAAAATGATGGTTTGGCTTTCTGCAGAGAGAAGTTACTCCAGTTTGATCTGCTGGAAATCCAATAACCAATCCAAGATAAGTAAAGCCTGAATGGCCATGTTTAGGTATCTTATGTTGTTTTAGAAGTAAAACTACAACAACAACAAAACCTGACTGGTAGGTGCAAGAGAGATGAGACAATTCTATGAATTCCAGAATAACATTGGGCATTCACATTAAATTAATGAAAAACCATCCTCATAATATTTTCTGTTTTCTTTCAACCTGCCTGGCTAAAGAATTTGGGTTAAATCGTCCCTATCACATGTGCCAGAAGCATACAGAGGTTTTCCTTTGATACTCAATATGAAGACTTGGTAGAGCCATGGAAGGGTAAAATTCATAAAATGCGGGGTCCTTCTATGACTGGGTCCCCCTCAAGTTCTCAGACTTGCTCATGCTGAGCCACTAGAAACTTATTAGTTACAGTTCAGGTTTCCCTACCTTGGCACTGTTTCCTGTACAGGTTTCAACTCATGGATTTCTGTTCTGATAAATTGTGATTTCCTATGTCTGCCAGTCTGTCTTTCCAATTTTGGGGGCATGACTGGTCCTGTGACCTCATTTTCTGATGGATCTACAAAGAGTTGTTGATTTTTCATTTTTTCCAGCTTTTTCTTTGTTGTTAGGCTGGAGTGGCAACTTCTAAATTCCTTCCATATTGGATCAGACACAACAATCTATGTAATTTTTTTTATCTTTGTGAAGAATCAGTAGCTGAAGTATCAGTTATTCTGATATTATCTGATATTATTATTCTAAATTATCAGATTATTTTGGATTTTTTTGGTTAGTAGTTTTTAGCATAACAAGAAATTATTCCTCACTATGCCTTGTAGAAATAAATTTTAAGTGTATTATTAGTATTCACTGAATCCAAGGAATGGAGGACATTTTTCACAGTCAGGTGAGCTTGGCAGCAATCTGTTTTAAAATGGAAGCAGAAAAACCCAAATTGTGCTGGTTTGGGTGCAAAACATGCACATAAGCTGCACAGGGTGGTGGAGACCCTCGTTTCACCCCATTTCACCCATAATGCTGCACCAACAACTCTACCTCATCTCATTTGGGTGGCTCAGGGCATGTCCATAGGACTGGTTGAAGATGGAAGGAAAAGCACGAGATGGTTTGACCAATGATGAAAATGTATAATATATAACATATGGAGGCAAATGAAAAGTGGAATGCTGTACAGACTGGTCAAGGAAAGACTTGGGTAAAGGGAAGTCTCCTAAATTGGCAGTGTTTTGAGCAATGCTGCTACTCAGCCACTTCGTTTTGTGAGACAAACGTTTGAATAATAGACGTAAATACCAACTCATAGGCGGTTTCAGTTGGCTTAGCTGGTTGGTCAATGGTCTGGATGAACCAAGATTGGAATATTGCAGATTAGGAAGTCTGGGAGAGACCTGCAAACCTATGTATCTATGGAAGTGTATTTTTGCCTTTTGCATTTACTGTGCGGTTTTAACTGTAAAAACACAAGTAGAGAGACCACAGACTAATAAGGACATAGTGATCTGGGCCTCAGACTCTATAGCAGTGAAGGTCTAGATTTCCCTTCTAGAGTAACCACCTAGATCAGCAGAAGGGCTAGTCAGGAGGGAGGGGAAACTAGACTGAGTGGTAGTGATGAGGATGGAGATGATAAGTGGCAGTTAAATTTCCATGCCAAGTGCAAGTTCCATGCAAGTAGTTGGAACTTATGATAAACCCAAATCCTAGAGAAGTTCTGCAAATGGATAGAAGCAAGTAGATATGCGTTGTGCAAAGTAGACTGTGGAAGACACAGTCGTGAGGTAAAACTCACAGTTGCCTCTTTTGCCAGAGAATTGTCTTCTGCCATAAGGTTGCTGCTTTGCCTGAGAGGTTATGTGCCCCTTACATCCCTTCATGGGGAACCCTCAAACCAATAAGTAATTTGTGCTGAAGTAAATCAGCCCCTTGACTAAAGAAGGGAGCATAAATATGGAGTGCAAGATATGTTCCAGGGCTCCCTGTGGGATTTGAGTGCCAGTAGATTCCACCTGAGAGCACACCCTTGCTAGTTTGTTGCCCTGTCTTGTTCTGTTTCTCTCATTCCATTTCTATTGATAATATTCTTTAAATAAAATACATATACACAGATACTTATCTAGGGCTCTGATTCTTATGTGAGTAAAGGAGAGAGAGAGAGAGAGAGAGAGAGAGAGAGAGAGAGAGAGAGAGAGAGAGAGAGAATCAAACATGATACCAAGAAACCTGGCTTGGACAGCTGTGAGATTGCTTACCAAAATGGGAAAGACTGAGAGAACAGATGTGGAATCAAGTAGAGGTCAAACCTGAGGCTTGGCACATGTTATATTTTATATGTATTCAGATTTTTAGTTTGATACATGGATCTTATATTTCGAAGACATGTATGGGCTAGAGAAATAAAATTGGAAGTACTTGGCACATAAAGGTTGAGAACTGACTATTTTCAGAGTTGGGATGTTGGCAATCTAATCCTGTGTAGGGAGAGATGGGCAAGAAATATGTGAGTGTTTGCAATGGACTGATTATAGCAAATAGCCATAGACTCTGTTCTGGACAAAAATGGAGTGAAATCATGAGGCAGTTGATGCCCAGTGTAAAAAAAAATGGTAGGATCTATGGGTTGGAGTTTAGGCTGACTTAAAGAATGGTCATAATAGGGTAATCTGAGTGAGTTAACTTGATACAGGTTATGAGAAAACAATGATAAATTGGATTGAAAGATTTTTTTTAATGTTTATTTTGAGAGAGAGAGAGAATGGAGGAGGGGCAGAGAGAGGGAGAGAGAGAATCTCAAGCAGGCGTGGCACTGTCAGTGCAGTCTGATGTGGAGCTAGAACTCACAAATGGTGAGATCATGACCCAAGCCAAAGTGGGACACTTAACCGACTGAGCCACCCAGGCACCCTTCCCCAAAAGATTTTTAATAGAAGTGGTTTGATTACAGTCCAGGGTATGACCTTGAGAGTGAAGACCTGAGGTGAAATGTAAGAGGAGGAAAACAATGGGTCTTAGAAGGACAAGAAACTGAGAGGACTCAGCTAAGGTGAAGCAAAGGATGCAGAGTGTCTCAGGCTGAGTCAGTGTCTCAGTTATGCTGCCTCACGCTGATGGAAGGAACAGTGTTTTAGAAGCTATTCTACAGGAACATCAGAACTTCAGAACTACAGAATCTTCTAATTGACTGCCAAGTGTCCTCCTTGTTACCAGTATGAATTCCATTACAACTCCCCATGATGTTTGCCCCAGGTAAGAGGAAGTCATTATCTTTAATTTCCATGTATCACTTGTAGCCCCCATTTCTCCTCTGGAAACCTATTTCTTATCAGTTTTATACTAATCCTCTCTTAGGAATAGTCTCTTTCTTTTGCACAATAAAACTGAGTTACTAATTATTATACACATTTTAGTTGAGAAAACTGACATTTAGAGAAAGTTAAGTAACTTGCTGTTTTATTTTCTGTAAAAATTATGCAGACTTACAGGTATTTTGTTTGCAAAAACATTTAAATTTTTGAGTTTATTTTATTTTTATTTTGAGAGGAGAGAGTGAGCAAGGAGAGGCAGAGGGAGAGAGAGAGAATCCCAAGCAGTCTCCATACTGTCAGCACAGAGCCTGATGTGGGGCTCAAAGTCATGAACTGTGAGGTCATGACGTGAGCTGAAGTCAAGACTCAGGCGCTTAACTGACTGTCCCACCTGGGTGCCCCTCCAAAAACATTTAAAAACCACTAATCCAAAAAATATGGTCTCTGTAAAAAGAAAAAAATAAGTGCTTAGACTAGATTCAAGAATAATCATGTTGATAGAGTAAGGTACATGCTATTCATGGTGTTATTGACATTTTTGTTATTAATATTTTTTTAATTTTTAAAAAAATTATTTATTTTGAGGAGAGTACAGACAGAAAGAGAGGGAGAGAGAGAATCCCAAGCAGGCTCTGTGCTAGAGCACAGAGGCTCCATCTCACAAACCATGAGATCATGACCTGAGCCAAAACCAAGAGTGAGAATAGAGTTGGAACTCTATTGCCACTTGTGTGAAGTAGCTCAAACCAAACTACATGGAAAGATCATATGAAGAGGTCACGTGTAGGTGTTTAGGACAGCCTAACTTGAGTCCCAGCTGACAGTCAGCATTAACCACCCAACATGGGCATGAAGACACTTCCACATGATTCTATCCATCAAGTAACCCCCAACCTTCAAGTCTTCCTAGCTAAGCCTTAGGTATCCTGGGAGAGACAAAAGCCAGACTCAATGTGTCTTGTCTAAATTGCTGAAATTGCTGTCCCACACAATCCATGGACCAGTAAATTTGGAGGTTTTTTTTTTTTTGCTTTTGTTTTTGTTTTGTTTTGTTTTTACATAGCAATAGTAATTACATGGAAAATAAACTCAGAAGGTCAAACCAAAGCATTTTTTAAATCAACTATTTCCATACCCATGTAAGAGAATAATTAAAAACTGCAGGGAGATGAAATAATACACTGTTGAGTATCTGTAAAAATATAATGACCCATTAATTTTGCCATTGAATGTTATGCTATAACATTGAATGTTTACAGCATTAAATATTGAACACTGTAAAAATTGTAAGTATAGTTAAATACTTGGCAGTTAATATTATTAAAATTGTAGATGTAGGTAAATACTTTGAGGTTAATATTTTATAATACTACTTGTATACCAGAATAATTATATCAATTAGTCTTGTGCAGTTGGTTTGAACATACTGAGAATGTACAACTCATTTATTTCTCTTTCTCTGCTATGTTTCCTACAGACAAAGTCACATTTATCTCAAATAAAAGTTATGTTCCTTATTAGCATTGCTTTCGAAATTTAAAAAAAAATTAAGAATTGGTAGAGACAGACAGTGTCAATGTTAAAGTTTTCTCTTCCTTTTTGAAGAAAAGATATCATCTTAGTTTGCTTCTCATGATATCATCTTAGTTTGAAAAGAATATTTTTCAAGCTTCCTTTTGAACTTTGGAAGGGAGAATAAAGAAACAAATTATCGGGGCACCTGGGTGGCTCAGTCAGTTGAGCGTCCAGCTTCAGCTCAGGCCATGATCTCGCAGTCTGTGAGTTCGAGCCCCGCGTTGGGCTCTGTGCTGATAGCTCAGAGCCTGGAGCCTGCTTCGGATTCTGTGTCCCCCTTTCTCTCTGCCCCTCCCCACTCATGCTCTGTCTCTCTCTGTCTCAGAAATAAATAAATATTAAAAAAATTTTAAAAAGAAACAAATTATCTGTTCTTGATAGTTTCTTCTTTTGAATTCCTTGGGCCACTTCTAAAAATCTCCAAATAGCTTTGCCAAAACTTTCTGTTGTTAGCATATGTTAATGTTAGGTGGATACTAAAAGCATCATTACATCACAAAATTATAAAATGGATAATAGAATTTGTTGCAAATATTAGCTTTTCTTGGCTTTAGCAAAAAAACCCAGGATGATAACAATGTTACACACAGACATGAATTTTGTTAGGATTAAATCATTTGATATTTTGGGATGTCTTATAAAGTATATTCTAAGGTGTCATTATTATTATTATTATTATTATTTACTTATTCTAGAAAAATATATTATTAATTAGAATATTGGTATTAATAAGGATAATCACATTTCATTTGTCTTATGTAATGTTCACCATTGTTGTTATGTGTTTAAAAACCACACTGGAAGCACCTGGCTGGCTCAGTCAGTGGAACATGTGACTCCTGATTGCAGGGTTGTAAGTTTGAGCCCCACATTGAGTGTAGAGATTACTTAAAAATAAAATATCAAAAAAAACCATACTGGACATAGACACAAGAGTAATATAGAGAATTCAAGTTGGAAAATAAGTAAAAAAAATTGTCAGCAAAGAAACCAAGTTTTGTCTCAACTATTTTATAAATACATAAATAATTTTTTTTGTAATCACTTCCTAAGCCACAATAGCATATTACACTTTTGCAATATTTTAAACAAATTCATTGTTATCAGTCAGTGATGAAAAGAGATGGAAAGAGGAGGACTTGAGACTAACCACTGAAGAAACACAAACTAGTGTCTCTTTCCTTGTCAGAGATGCAGGTACTGAGAGATCACCAATATCAGAGCAAATATATGGATAGAAAATGTCTCCACATTGTGGACATAGTCTCTGTCTTGGCTATCTACAATGTTTTTTTTGTTAGAAAAGGAGAGGAAATGTGTTCCTAAGAAATAACATGGTAAAGGATCTTTAGTAGCTACCTAATAATAGTAAGCTGGCTTGCCACTTATGAAGTGTATTAAATTGGAAATTAGATACCAGATTAATTTATACATATATGTATATGTGTATATATGTGTATATACACATGAAAGGGCATATATTCTGAATTTATACTATTAACTTAGCTCAGGATACCATAGTAAAATGACATAGACTAGATAGATTAAAACACAAACATTTATTTCTCACAGTTCTGAAGGCTGAAGTCAGAGATAAAGATGCCATCATGATCAGTTTCTGGTGAGCGCTCTGTTGGCTTACAAAATGTTCACTGTCTTGCTATTTCTGTGTATAATTGAAAGAGAGAGAGAGAGAGAGTTCTGGTCTCTTCTTATAAGGACACTAACTCCATTATGGGGCCCCCATCATGACCTCATCTAAATTTAATTACCTCCCAAAGGCCTCATCTCTAAGTACCATCACATTGTGGGTTAAGTCTTCAACATATGAATCTGGGGGGAGGCACAAACATTGAACCTATAGCAACTATATATTATATTTAAAAATTAATTCACAGTTGAGCCTTCCATCTCTCCATCAATGTACATACCTAGTGTCTATTTGGGGCAAAGGCGTCAATCCAGAGCTCTAGTGTTTCCTGTTCTAGAAAATAGAGAATGCAGAGCAAATTACTTTTACGGTATTAAAGTCATGAGTAGGGAGACGATGTGGGAGTGCATTATGTCATATTTTGCTTGGTGGTTTTATGCTATTTTTTAATACCAAATGTTATGTAATCTTTTCTATAGTGGAACTTAACACTGTACTTCTACTGTTTTCAAAGACCGTAGAGGGGAGCCTGATTACCTAATGATTCACGTGTTGCCTGTAGGTAACACTAGAATTGGCTGAAGGTAGAAACTTGTTAATTTGCGATTTGACCTCTCTGATGTCTGGCCCTGTGTCCAGACTCCCACACACTCACACACAACCTCTGTTTGTTAGCTTTGGGTCAGCCTATGACTCACCAGTCTTTAGAGTAATATTGTTGCTGAAGGAAATGGCAGAGTGTTTGGAAAAATCTATCAAAGTTTCCATTACTTCATTTAAAGGTTCTAGTGAATCTGCTCCACTAAGGAGACTGAATACTTACTGGTACATAAGCTGATGGAGATTTTCAGATGCTGGTGTTACTCCTTCAATATCAGGCCTTACTTGGTGAAACTTCTAATCCAGTGTCAAAATTTCACTTTCCTTTACCTTCTACTCTTTATAATAGGACACCACCTGTAAATTAATTATCGTCTACTACTATATAAGAGCTAGGCTGGAAACTGGACTCATTTCTCTGGCATGCAACTACAACATGGTTATTCCTTAGTGACTTTTAAAATAAGTTCACAAAAGGGACAGCTAACAAATTGTTCAGCAAAATCCTATATTTTCAACATGGATACCTTTACTCCTCTTTTCACTCAGAGTTCTAGGTAATTTTTTTTAATGTAAAGGGCAATTTGAAAATATTTTGAGGCAGAAGGAAAAATACTTCAGAATTTATATGCAATGCAATAGAACAATCTATTCAATTAATTATTTTAATATAAAATGATAACAGGTAACATTTACAGAGCACTTCATATACATAACCATGTTATTGAGAACTTTATATGAATTATTTCTGGAATGAAGTTTGCAGCATCCTCAGAATCTTATTTATAAATATATTTCGTGTGTGTTTTCCTGTGTGATATAGCATGTTTCTTAAATTTTTTTTTTCATATTTATTTATTTTTGAGAGAGAAAGAGCATGAGCAGGGAAGGGGCAGAAAGAGAGGGAGACACAGAATCCAAAGCAGGCTCCAGGCTCTGAGCTGTCAGCACAGAGCCTGACGCAGGTCTTGAACTCACCAACCACGAGATCATGACCTGAGGCGAAGTTGGACATTTAATCAACAGAGTCATCCAGGCCCCCCAGAATGTATCTTTTAGGGTATGCGAAAAATGGGTTTACATTTTAGTAATAGTTGTGAAATGAACACCCGTATAGTTACTATCTATGACAAGAAGTAGAACATTACCATTGTCATTGGTATCTCTTATTATGGATATTCCCCCCAGAGATTAATGATGATAATTCCTTTGCTTTTTAAAATACTATCTATACGTACGTTCCCCCATCATGCTTAGTTTGCCGAATTTTGAACTTCATATTAATAGAATCATACTGCAGTGTTTTTTTTGTATCTTTTCTCAAATTTGTGTTTGTGAGATATATCCATGTTTTGCATGAAGCTAAAGTTCATTTATTCTTTGTAAGTGATATTATGCCATGGTTTATAACCTGACTATTGATGACATTTGTATTGTTTCTAGTTCGAGCCTTGAATGATAATGTTATGACCAGTTTTGAGCATGAATCTGGGGATGTAAGTGTCTAGAACAGTGTTTTTCAAATTTTAGCATCCGAACCATTTGCATTTTTAACAAGTTCCCTGGTGATGTTGATGCTAGAGGTCCCAGAGGCCACACCCGAACCTCTGATCCAGTGTGTATAAACAGACTAGAATTGCTAGGTTATAGGAGAGAAGTATCATCAGTCTTATGAAATTATCCCAGTTTTCCAAAGTGGCTAGACTAATTTCTATTCCATCAGAAGAGAATGTGCAATCCCATAGCCATTTTTTTTTTTTTTTTTTTAATTTTTTTTTTTCAACGTTTATTTATTTTTGGGACAGAGAGAGACAGAGCATGAACGGGGGAGGGGCAGAGAGAGAGGGAGACACAGAATCAGAAACAGGCTCCAGGCTCTGAGCCATCAGCCCAGAGCCCGACGCGGGGCTCGAACTCACGGACCGCGAGATCGTGACCTGGCTGAAGTCGGACGCTTAACCGACTGCGCCACCCAGGCGCCCCTCCCATAGCCATCTTAAGACTGATTTGTCTGCTGCTTTTTTTTTTTTTGCTTATATGGTGGGTTTGTAATAGTTTCTTACTGTGATGTGAGTTTTACTTTAGTTGTTAATGAAGTTGAGTAAGTTTTAATATATTTATTGGCCATTTGGATGTATCTTTTGTCAAGTGGCACTCAATCCTCTTCTGTAGTTTTCCATTGGGCTTGTCTTTTCCTATTGCTTTGTAGGAATTCTTTATTTATTCTGAGCAGTAGTCTTTATTAGTTACATGTATTACAAATGTCTTCTCCCTCTCTGTGGTTAGTTTTTTAATTTACTTTATATACATTAATTACTTTGAAATTTTACATCTTATTGTAATAATTTTATCTATCTTTTCGTTGATGCTTTTGTGTCTTATTTAAGAAATCTTTCTTTATTCAAGATTATAAGCATATTCTCCTATATTATCTTCTAAGTCCTTATAGTTTATTCTCAAATTATTTTTAAGTGATCCTATTTTTTCCCTTTTCTTTCCTTCTTTTTTTCAGAGAGCTAAACAATTATCTAGGGGCTATTTATTGAAAAATGATCTTTTCTTCACAGATCTGTAATACTGACTCTGTCAGATAACAGGAGTCCATATAATTTTGGATTCATCCTGGGATCTCCATTCTGTCAATTGGCCTACTTTTCTATCCCTCTGCTAATCCCACAAATTACTCATTACTATGGTTCAGGCATTGGTGAACTTTATTCCATAAAGTTTAGATAGTATTTCTTTTAGGCTTTATGGGCTTTATAGGACCCATATAGTCTCTGTCTTCTTTTTTCTTTAACAACCCTTTAAAATGTAAAAAAGCATTCTTAGTTCAAAGGCTATACTATATACTAAAACAGGCTATGGATCAGATTTGGCCTGTAGCCGAAGTTCTCTGAACACTGCTAAAGGTTTATTTTAAATTTTTGTATCTGTGTCAGTTAGTCATCGCCATAAAAACACAGTTGATTAAAACAATAAACATTTATTTTTTTCTCATGAACCTGTAGGTCATAAGGTAGGTTCCTCTGTGGGTTGGACAGGCAGCTCTGGTGATTTTGGTTGGTTTCTGTCACATGTTTAGGTGTCAGTTGATATTAGGTCGTTTTGAAAGTCTACAGGTGACACAGTTAGTCTCGGTCTCCTTCAGGGTAGCCTGATCTTATTCCCAGGGCAGCTCTTAGCAGAGATCAAAGCATGCCAAGTGTCTTGAAGCCTAGGCTCAGAACTAGCCCATTGTCACTTTCACTGCATTCTACAAATATGTTCAGAAATTCAGCCCAGATTAAAGGACTGGAAACATAGACTCTACTTCTTGTTGAAAGAATCTGCAAAGTCATATTGCAAAAGGTGAGGAAATATAGTAGATGGCAATTTATCTACCAAATATCTTGTTGAGCAAAATCTCTTATTTTGTTCTTTATCTTCATTAAGGCATTTGAGTTGAGTCTTGAAGTATGAACCGGAGTTTGTCATGCAGAAAGGAGGAAGATCATTTGAGTAGATGGAAAAGCTTTTTCAAGGTTTTAAACTGCTAAAAGGCCTCTCACGTGCAAGGAATGCCAGGCAGTTCCACAAGTTGGGTGAAGAGTCCAAGGATTACAGGGGCCAAAGATAAATTTAGAAAGGTAGTTTGCGGCAAATTTTTAAGGGGGCTAATCTTATAAGAAATGGGCAGTCATAAGGTTTTATTTTTAATGGCTGAATCACATGATGTAATCAGACTTAAGTTCTAGAAATTTCACCAGAGGGAGGCAAGATGGAAGAGAGGTTGACTAGTTGAATTTTATAGGAATAGGTCAGCTGAGAAACAATGGAGACCTAAACTAAAATTGGAGTAGAGGGAGATTCAAGAGAAATTTTGAAAGTGCAATGAATGAGATATAGTAAATTATCAGATATGGAAGATAAGGAGAAGAAAGAACCCATACATGTTAACTTTTCTTGCTCAGGTGCTATTAGTTGTAAAGCTATTCACCAAGATAGAGGACATGGTGGAGAAAAATGGGGGGGGGGCGCAAGAATAACAAGTTCATTTTTCATACACTGAGGTTCGACTTCACAGAAAGTACATGGATAGATAGAAGTCTTTGAGCCAACATGCTGATTAAATGTATGGATTTTGGTCATTGGAATTAATATCACTCTGATGTAAATTGATTGGGAAATTTGCCAATGGTCAATTCTGTGGAACAGCAACATCATCCCATCATAGTGGCATATTTCGATTAATCATTTCACCATACAAACCTTACATTTTAGAATTCTCTTTGTAATTTGTAATGCCATATGAAAATATTGTAGAGTCAGAGGAATGCTTCTCAAATTTCAATGTGGATAGGTGTGACTGCAGATCCTGAAAATAGGCAGATTTCAAATTTGTTAGCCAGAAGTGGGCTGAAATTCTGAATTTTTATGAGTTCTCAGATGATGCTGATAATGCTTGCCTATGGACTACACTTTGAGTAGCAAGTTTATATGCAGCATTTCTAGTTCATGATGTTTTTAATTAAGTGCCATTTACTATTGTCCATAACAGGCAGTAGCCAAGTCCAACCTCACAAATAAAAAAGCCTCTTTAAAAGTCTCCCATACCTTAATAACATCCAGGTTATATGTCTTACCATAAGGATGAGCAAAGAAATAAATCCTGAGCAGTCTTGACCCTTGCTCCAAAAGTACAGAGCATGAATTCTCTCAGACAGGCCAAGGTGTATGTGTCCACATGCGTTAGGTACCTTTGACCCAACAGCTGTCACTAAGTACATCCAATACTCAGGAAACAGCAGGGTAAGTGGTTGAATAGTCAACAAGACTAAAAGTCAAGCGTAGATACAGAAATTGATGTAGAGTGATTTTTGCCACTGGAACTTAAACTGGCTGTGTATTCCTTTTCTCTAATCAGAAGCAGCTTCCCTTCCAGCTGTACCGGATATTCTGTTTATTCACTTTGTACTTTAGTAGCAAGTGTCCTTTAGCGAAAACTTCATTTCCCAGCATATCTTCAGGGATCTCCATTAGACTGGTAACAGATTATCACCATCTGTTGGTGATTATTTCCACTATGTAACAGCCCGATCTAAGAGATGGGTCCTCTTTCCTCAGCAGAGCAACACCTTGGGACAACTAGGTCAGTCTCGAGAGGAGATGCAAGAATTGCAGCTGGTTGTACATAATCAATATTAAAACAGCCTGCGGGTTTCTACTTCTATTCTTCACATTTATTTTTGCAAGTTGGGGACTATCAAGTCTTTTTCACATTTCACAATCTGTTCCTGATTCAAGAACAAATGAGAAGAGAACCAATGACATTGCTTTATGAAAGAATTGACAGCCACATCATTTATTTTGTTTCCACTTTAACACCATCAGATTTTTTAAAAATTATGTATTCATTGCTTCAGTTAACTTGTAATTAGTGGAAATTCACAAAACACAAATATAAACATATTACACATACAAAATATGAATTAATTAACCAGAAAAATCCCATTTGGGGCATATTTACTAATGATACTCTTTGGAATATGATTGTAGATTAAATAAAATACAATTTATGTGATGTCTAAACAACTGCACAAGAACCATCCATCTATATTTGCTCATTAAAACTATATGTGCTGAGTTTTGGTGATAGGCCTATTCTAGGCATAGAGTATATTGTAGGCATATCCTAGACACCTGATGAAAGACACCTGATGAAAATACCTGTCTTCATGTAGCTTATGTTTTAATTATGGAAGGTAGACAAGCTATCAAATAAAATATTTGATATGTTAGTGATAAATTCCATGGAAGACAAAAATAATGGATATGTGTTAAAAAGTGATTAGAAAGGGGGACCTGTTATTTTAAATAGAGTGAATGAAGTATATCTCTGGACACTTATCCTTTACCCCAAATATAGAGTTATTTAAGAGACATTTCAAAGTTATCACTTCAGATATTGAAAAGATAATTTCAGGTGATGGGGTAATACCCTTTTTTTCCAGTACAAGAATGGAAAGGAATATAATTTTTCATTCCCTAGAACAATGTCAACATGCTTAGTGGCTTAAGCTACAAACAACACTTTGGGGAGATGTCCAAGGTACTGAGCTCATGATAATTTCTAGTAGAGGCAACCTCCAGCTGCTCCTTGTCAGTCAAGTAATGAGACTGCCTAAGTCACTCAGCTTTATCCTCTCTCTGGAGTGGAAGCCTATAGAAATACGAGCTAAGCATTTTTTTTTTGCAAACTTTTTAAAATAAACTTAAAAAAATATCCTTCCGTGAGTAATCTTTTAATTTGGGTCACTTCTTTATTGAAAATGTGATAGCATATGTTTTCTCTACATTCTGAAATTAAATCTTAAGGTAGAAGACATTCTACTTTAGAGTAGTAGAGTGAGATACATAAATTTTGGCTCAAGTCTTGACTATATCATTTAGGAGACCAGTGACTTGGGAAAATTACTTAATGTCGCTGAGATTTTGTAAAATGAATATTATAAAGCATACTTAATAGAATGTGAAGATTTAATAAAATAATGCATATAAAGTATCTATTGCTGCACCTGGACTATAATAATTGCTTTAAAATGTTAATTTTTATCCTCTTCTCTAATGTTGAGACAATTCTCCATGGGTTCTTGTGTTTCTGCACATGTTGTAAGCACAACCAATGCCAACTTTGGGAAATTTACCAAGGATCAGTTCTGCAGAACAGCGAGTTCTCCTGGATTATCTTTCCAAGGATGTGTATAGAATGCAGTCTTAGAAGTTATAGTATTTCCTTTCATTGCAAAGGAAAGGCATATTTACTATCTACTATGATAAAGATAATATGTCCTGGAGAAAAGTCTGGGCAGGCTTGCTTTTAGCCGATAATAAATTACTAGTATTTCCAACCTTGGGGTTCCTCTTTTGTACCATGACTTACTGCATATACCATTGATACATCCATCTGGCTCTGGTTACATTGCCTTGTAGAAACAGAAGCTCAGGACACTGGTGCAAAAGTGATAATGACTCTGGCTACTGATGTTATGGGTAATAAGCTTTCCTCTTCTCTGACCCAAGATTCTCATGTTTCCTGCCATCATGCATATAATGGTGTTAGGCTAATTGGTTACCTTCTAACTAACGTAAAACTCTTCACAGACCCTTCACAGTTCTTGACACTTGCACCTCTCTAGTCCATTGTTTCTCTATGTCATATATAGCAAAATTGTATTCCCATAATTTAATCCACTTTATTATTGGGTTTCAAAGCCTAATTGTTACTATGAGAATCAGAGAATTTGAATGTGTCAACTTTAAAATTAAATAGTTAGACTTCAGTTTTAAAATGGTGTATCTCTTGCAGATTCTAATGCTGTTTCTCTTAACTTCTCAATAAACTTATTATGAAGACATACATAATGATGAAAACACTCATAATAAATACTAGAAGTAAAAATAAACCCATTCCCAGAATTTGAAAATGTTCATTAACATATTTATTCAAAGTAGATCGCACAGGGCAATATGTATCCCATATGGAGACCATCCTTCCAGAAAACTAAGAATTTGACTTAAGGATTTTCAGGAACCCCATAGTTCTCTCAATGTCTGTAGAGTGGCTCAGAAATACAAAGATTATGCCAAGCAGAAGAGTGAAAATCATCCCTTTAATGTGTGGATGGTGTTTTCTCAAGAGAGCCAGAGTGCTGCTTCCTTCATTCTACCTTACTGTTCCACAGTTGTATCTTTCTTCCTATATCCAAAGAAATTGCTGGACAGGTTTGTGTAGGGGTTGGGAGGTGGTGAGTAATGAAACAGAGGAGGGCCTGGAAGTAATGCATTGTGTGTTTGAAATGTGGAGCAGATCTAAGAGGTGTCCTTGTAGGAGTGTAGACTAGTGAATTTGTTATCAGATACTGGTTTATATGTAGTGTCAACAATTAGGCAGTAGGAGAAGGAGCAGATTTGGATCAGGGCAGAAGAGCCATGATAATTGAAAAGATGGTAGACACCAGTAAACTAGCTAGGAGCTATGCACATTAATCTACAGGAAGGAAATAGAGTATTTCTTTGAACTTTCATAACAAATTCATATCTCTGAAAACATTTCAAAATAAGAACCAGAAAAAATGCTACAAACCATTTAGCATACCTAATAGGATAACAGAAGACATGGAACACAAAGCCATGCACATAATCACAGAATAAAAATATAAACTTTATGAAAGCAAGTCTCATTGATTCAGTACTGCTGTTTCCATAATCTTCATCAATAAATACTGTTGAATGATGAATTAGATTAAAAGTCAAATGGATGAGAGAAATAGTTCTAGGGAACTAAATGTAGAAACAAATAAATCTGCAGCAAGGAAAGACGAAAACCTGGAATTGTTATTTAAAGGAATGAACAAAACACAAAACAAAGGCAGAAAAATAAGCAAATGAGCAAAATTCCCTAAAATATATGTTAAAATAGTATTAGAGAACTTAAAATTACACTTATGATAATTCAAATATGATGTAAATTTATTAATTCCAGAAGAAGATAAACCAAAGACATGTCAACATAAAAAATATTTTAAAATAAAAAAGGAGCATGGTTTGTGCATAAAGGGACAATCTGTCTACTAAGAGACAAATATATAAAACAATATGTATATGATCTAATGTGATGCTCGCCATATAACAATTGTCAAACTAATATTTTAGAGATATTGGTGTAGCACTACCCAAAAGATAACATGTAAACTGTCTTAATGGATGAATAGTACTTCATGATGGGAAGGATATTCCAAAGAATGTAAGGGCATTCCAAATAATTTCAAGTACATAAGTTATTTAGGAAATAATGTTTGATATCACATGAAATAGAAGATACATGAAGGAAAATTGTAGGAAAATAAACTAGAAGAATAGAGAAACAGCACATTTCTCCCCTATTAAATATACATACGTATGTGTGTACATGTATATATTTAGCTTTTTTTGAAGATGTACAGGGAGTTAGCCATTGTGCTTTCATAGAATGTAATGTTGTATAACTTTCACTGTTGCCTTGAATCTATATTTAAAGATTTTATTTTATTTCCTAGAATAATTTTTAAATAGTAATATTTCTGACACTTCTTGCAAAGTATAATGAAGAAACCATCAGCTTTGGAGTTGGAGAGACCTGGCATCTGATTCACACTGAGATGTTGACTTTGATCAAGGCACTGAACTTTCTGTAAATAAAGGATATTGTGTGATAGCTTGTGATTATGATGGCTTTTAAAATCATTTGACTTTTAGAAAGGATAGTTTTACACTATGACTTAGAAATTTGACTTAAACCTATGTAATCTATCATTGGGCCTAGCACATAGTGTAGGTGCTTAAATAAGTGTTATTTCCATTAATTGTGTGCGTGTGTGGTGTGCATGCACATGTGTTCTACATTGTCAAACACAGATCTCTTTTAGTAGTAGGGTATCCGGAAATATTATTATTTTGATGAAATTAATGTTAGTAGGAAAAAAAGCCTTATATGATGATTAAGAAGGCAGACTCTGGAACCTAAATGCCTAGATTTGAATCTTGGCTCTGCCACTGACCAGCCATAGGAACAAGTGTGTGGCTTTATCTCTGTTTCCCCATCAGTATAGTGGAGATGATAAATACTTACCTCTTAAGGCGGTCATATAGTAGAAGAGTTAATATAGGGGCACCTGGATGGCTCAGGCAGTTGAATGTCCAACTCTTGATTTCAGCTCAGGTCATGATCTCACAGTTCATGAGATCAAACGTCATACCAGGCTCCATGCTGACAGTGTGGATCCTGCTTGGGATTCTCTCTCTCCCTCTCTCTCTGCCCCTCTTGTACTGTTTTTCTCCCTGTCTCTCAAAATAAATAAACATTTAATAAATATATATGTTTATTAAATATATACATATATTAAATATATGCAAATATTAAATATATACATATATTAAATTAAATTAATTATATTAATATATATTGTATATATTTATATATTATATATATTTCAATATATATTTTTATATATTTCCAATATTATATATTATATATATTTCATATATATATATATATATATATATTTGGAAAGGTGCTTGGAACAGAGTAAGCTCTGCTAATGCATATTAGCTAATAAAATTATTGAAAAGCTAGAACATGCTTTTGATGGTGGTTTCTCAGATGCATCTTATGTTTAAACCCCCATGGTTTTGAAACTGCTTTCCAGACAAAATGAGAGAGAAAAAACTTGCTCTATGAAGTTACCAGCAGAAGTGTGTCTTCCTCATTAATTATTGAAAAGATCTATATTGTATACTGTGATTAGGTCTAAATCCAAATTTCTACAGTCAGAATAAAGTTTTCTAAGTCCAATGTTAGTTTGAAAGCCATCTAATCATAATATGTCATACACCAAATTGAATAGTTATTGATACCCCATTTTCTTTGTCTGAAAAATAGTCACAATATTTCCTCTATTTGATATTAATTCAATAGAATCAAATATAATAATGTATTTAAAGTGATGCCCTTATGCCTAACTTAATAAACATTCTATTAGGTATTGTTATTATTATCAATCTTTTTCAAATTGTCTCCCAATTTATTACCTTACATGTCTGTTTAACATTTATGAATAATTATGAGAATATGGCTATTGAATCTAAGAGCCAAGATTTTAACTGGTTTCCTGGTGCAACCTAGCATAGCACCAATGAAATCAGGTGCACTCCTTTTACCCATTGATGAGGCCAGGCTGTAAAAACTTTAAATATGTCAATAACAGGAGGAAAATATTTTTCAGAGTCTGCCTTTCTGTTCCAAATATTTATTTCTTTTGAAAGAAGAGAAGAAACAGGTCTTAGATTCAATTGGATATTGTCTGCTGGTGATTTAAAACTGTGCTTTCATGCACCATTTGCTAAAGAGACTGTCTTTTTTTCCATTGGATACTCTTTCCTGCTTTGTCAAAGATTAGTTGACCATACATTTGTGAGTCTATTTCTGGGTTCTCTACTCTGTTCCATTGGTCTAAGTGTCTGTGTTTGTGCCAGTACCATACTGTCTTGATGATTACAGCTTTGTAATATAAGCTAAAGTCTGGAATTGTGATGCCTCCAGCTTTGGTTTTCTTTTTCAACATTACTTTGGCTATTCGGGGTCTTTTGTGGTTCCATACAAATTTTAGGATTGTTTATTCTAACTTTGAGAAGAATGCCAGTGCTATTTTTATTGGGATTGCATTGGATGTGTAGAATGCTCTGGGTAGTGTTGACATTTTAACAATATTTGTTCTTCCAATCCATGAGCATGGAATGTTTTTCCATTTCTTTGTGCCTTCTTCAATTTCTTTCATAAGTATTCTATAGTTCTCAGTGTACAAATCTTTTACCTCTTTGGTTAGGTTTATTCCTAGGAATTTTATGGTTTTTGGTGCAATTATAAATGGTATTGAATCTTTGATATCTCTTTCTGTTGCTTCATTATTGTTATATAGAAATGCAACTGATTTCTGTACATTGATTTTATATCCTGTCAGTTTGCTGAATTAATGTATCAGTTCTAGCAGTTTTTGGGTGGAGTCTTTGGATTTTCAATTTAGAGTATCCTGTCATCTGTGAAAAGTGAAAGTTTGACTTCTTCTTTGCCAATTTGGATGATTTTTATTTCATTTTGTTGTCTGATTGCTGAGGCTAAGACTTCCAACACTATGTTAAACAACAGTGGTGAGAGTGGACATTCCTGTTATGTACCTGACCTTAGGGGGAAAGCTCTCAGTTTTTCCCCATTGAGGATGATATTAGCTGTGGGCCTTTCATATATGGCTTTTATGATGTTAAATTTTGTTCCACATATCCCGACTTTCTTGAGGTTTTTATTAAGAAAGGATGCTGTATTTTGTTGAATGCTTTTTCTGCATCTATTAACAGGATCATATGGTTCTTATCCTTTCTTCTATTAATTTAATGGGTCACATTGATTGATTTGCAGATATTGAACCAGCCCTGCAGCCCAGGAATGAATTCCACTTGATCATGGTGAATAATTCTTTTAATATACCATTGAATTCAATTTGCTAGTATCTTGTTGATAATGTTTGCATCCATGTTCATCAGGGATATTGGTCTGTAGTTCTTTTTAGTGGCGTCTTTGTCTGGTTCGGGAATTAAGGTAATGCTGGCTTCATAGAATGAGTCTGGAAGCTTTTCTTACAATTTCCATTTTTTGGAACGCTTGAGAAGAATAAGTATTAAATCTACTTTAAAAATCTGGTAGAATTCCCCTGGGAAACCATCTGACCCAGGACTCTTATTTGCTGGGAGAGTTTTGATAATTGATTCATTGTCTTCATTGGATATGGGTCTGTTCAAATTTTCAATTTCTTCCCATTTAAGTTTTGATAGTGTATGGGTGTCTAGGAATTTGCCCATTTCTTCCAGATTGTCCAGTTTGTTAGCATATAATTTTTCATAGTATTCTCTGATAATTGTATTTCTCTGTTGTTGGTTGTGACCTCTGCTCTTTCACTCATGATTTTCTATATTTGGGTTCTCTCTCTGGGAGAACTGGATAGAAACATGCAGAAGGATTAAATTAGACCACTTTCTTACACAATACACAAAAATTAACTCAAAATTAATGAAAGACCTAAATGTGAGACAGAAAACCATCAAAATCCTACAGGAGAAAAAAGTCAACAAGCACCCTGACCTTAGCCACAGCAACTTCTTACTCAACATGTCTTTGATGGAAAGGGAAATAAAAGCAAAAATGAACTATGGAGATCTCAAAGATAAAAAAAAACAAAAACAAAAACAAAAAAACTTCTGCACAGCAAAGGAAACAATCAACAAAACCAAAAGGCACCTGGCAGAATGAGAGGAGATATTTGCAAATGACATATCAGATAAGGGGTTATTTTCCAAAATCTATAAAGAACTTACCAAACTCAACACCTGAGAAACAAATAATCCAGTGAAGAAATGGGCAGAAGACATGAACAGACACCTTTTCATGAAGACATCCAGATGGCTAACAGACACATGAAAAGATGCTCAACATCACTCATCATCAGGGAAATACAAATCAAAACCACATTGAGATATGATCTCACACCAGTCAGGGTGGCTAAAATTAATAACTTAGGAAACAACACATGTTGGTGAGGATGTGGAGAAAGGGGAACCCTCTTGCACTGTTGGTGAGAATGCAAACTGGTTCAGCTGCTCTGGAAACCAGTGTGAAGGTTTCTCAAAAAATTAAAAATAGAATTACCCTATGACCCAACAATAGCACTGCTAGGAATTTATCCAAGGGATACAGGAGTGCTGACTCATAGGGGCACGTTTACTCCAATATTTATAGAAGCACTATCAACAATAGCCAAATTATGGAAAGAGCCCAAATGTCCATCAACTGATGAATGGATAAAGATGTGGTTTATATATACTATGGAATACTGCTTGGCAGAGAAAAAGAATGAAACTTTCCATTTACAACCACGTTCATGGAAGTGGAGGGTATTATGTTAAGTGAAATAAGTCAGTCAGAGAAAGACAGATATCATATGTTCTCACTCATATGTGGAAGTTGAGAAACTTAGCAGAAGACCATGGGGGAAGGGAAAGAAAAAAAAAAGTTACAAACAGAAAGGGAGCCAAACCATAAGAGACTCTAAATACAAAGAACAAATTGAGGGTTAATGGAGGAGGACAGTGGGGAGGAAAAAGTGGGTGATCGGCCTTCAGGAGTGCATTTGTTGGGATGAGCACTGGGTATTGTATGTAAGCGATGAATCATGGGAATCTACTCCTGAATCCAAGAGCACACTGTATACTCTGTGTGTTAGCTAAATTAACAATAAATTATATTAAAAAAACCTTGTGCCTTCCTGTTTCTATTTTTCACATTCCTCTTATTGCTTTTTCTTTTTTTTTTTTTTTTCCTGTCATGGTGTTCCGTTAGATAAGAGATTAATTCTTCACTTAATGATAGTTATCATTTACAGGTGTAAAAATTTTGTATCTTTTATTACAAAGTAGCCCAGTGGCTCTTTTCTTCTCATAGTCCCAGTTTTCAGTATATTCCTCTTCCTGGGTTTATATTGTTTATTCTGTATGGTGGACATTTTATACTATGCTATGTAATACTAGAGTCCTTTAACTCTGCTAAAATGTCTGATGTCATTTGATTTTGACTATGAAACTTATTTTATAACATTTTTTTCCATAAAAAATTCAGAATTATCACTTACAAAGCAAGTGATACTGATGTCGATGTAGGCATCATGTTTTTGAGACGTTGCATATTTCCAAATTAGTTCTGTCATTAAAAGTAAAAGTTCTTTCAGAGTAAAGTTATAAAACAAAACAAACATCTATAATGTGACCAAAATGTCTACGTCCAACTCAAGAAAAACATTGATAGTTCTCATTAGGAGTATTTATTTTTTACATTATACAAATTCTCACTGTGAGACACATAAAAATGTATAGCTTGAAACATTTACTCAGACTTATAATTCATGCACAAAAATCTTGTTTAGAAAGGCAAGAAAATATATTTCCATTCCTGTTTTTTTTTAATTTAGCTTTATTCAAATAGTTCAAAAATAGGTTAAAATGATTACATGTGGAATAAGAATAAGGTTGGAAAAGTAAAATTTTGAAATGCTTTCTCTCTTTCAATAATAACTATCAAGTATCCATTTTCTTCAAAGTGGAGTTGCAATAGATAGGTTCACATTGCTTTTACAGACATTATTAAAATATAATCTCAAACTCAAGGAAACTTTTATGTAAATGATTTTTTTAAACCTCCAAAAATTTAAAATTCGACTCAATTTATTTTTATTAGATGGGTTCCTGGCTAGTTTCCACTTCCTGAGGCTTTTTATTCTGAGTTTATTTTTAAGACTAATTATCTTCACCTACATAAACTTCCTGGATTTCAGAATACTTAATTGGCTGGTTAAGTGTCTCTGCTATCCAGATGAAAGTTACCTATCATGCATCCTCAAAGAGAGCCAAAATTCAGACCAGATGCCATCTACTCAAGGGTACTGGAGGAACTGAAGCATTAAATTGTTGGCAGTATTAGCCAACATGTGTAGCTCATCATTGCAAACAAGCGTTCAGCCAATGGAGTGGTGCACTGTCATTGTGACCTGTAGATATTGGAAGAGTTCCAGAAATGACATAAGGTATTATGCATTAATACAGAGCAGGTGGCAGGCAGGTAGGCACCCAAGGTAGGCTAAACGAATGTATGAACTTACTCTTTAAGTTGAATAAGTTATACACTGGACATAATTTAGATATGTAGGCAAATTCTTAGCAAAAACAAAGAGTACTCGTATTTAGATTCTCATTATTCAGAACTTGATTTGGAACTTGTACAAAGAAATTGGATTTTAAAGTGCTCTGAGCAATTCATTGTCATACAAAGTGTGCCTTTTTTAAATCACAAATTCAGAATTCCAGGATTATTCTTATCTTTTTCTACATAAAGGGAAATAGTAGTAATGTATGCCTTTAAAAGAAGAACAAAATGTTTAATATTTGCCTTTTAAAAAGTAAAATGATAGGACAGCACCAGGAAATATACATAGGAGGGAGGTGTTCCTATATCTCCAATCTGAATAATCTGAATTTAAAAAATCTCACATCCTTTTAGATTTCACAAGACTCAAAGAAATGTGAAATATTTGACATTTTCACCTTAGTGTTTTCACACATAAACGAGACACCTTTCAATGTAAGTAGCAAATTTTCTTTTCCTGTTGAGAGCTAGTTTTGCAACTCAAAGGGTAAATAAGGAAAAAATGTTGCTTTAGAATTTTCTGAAATGATACAACTCACATGCAGTGAACTCTAATTCCACTATTTCTGCAAGTGGCCTTGAGTCAGAATCTTAGTTGTTGAATTGCTGAAAATTTAGAAGGTATCTCTTAACTAGTCTACCATGTATGTGCAAATCAGAAAAGGTGTGAAAATTTTGCATTGACAGAGTTCAGTTCTTTCAGCCTTAGTTACACATTTAGTTGTCACTTAAGTTTTAATTGAATAAAATTAGGCCCCTTATTTTCAATTAAACTATGCAAAGTTTTAAGTGTGCAGCAGCGACTTCATTCACTGTGGTGTTGACCCCTTGGAAATGAAAGCCAAGGTGATTTTTGATGTATGTATGTTATTTTTTTGGAAATGAATTCAGGGACAAGATGTAGCTGAGCTTTGAAGATATCAGATGTTGAATATAGAAAACTTGCTGCATTTCTAAGCAAGGATGAGACCCTCTGGGAACATAAAGGGCACCCACAGTAGCAGTGAAAAAAAGACGAGAAAATTATAGAAGGCCTTCAACACCAGACAGAAGAGTATGTATTTAAAACAGTTGATAGGGAATGGTGATAGGGTTTTGGAAAGGGTATGTCATGATTAGCGCTGTGCATTAGGAAGAGCATTTTGACAGCAGTGTATAGAATAGAACGCAAAAGAGAGAAGCAGGGATTGGGTGGGGTGGTACTGTGTAAGGTTTGAACATCAGGCACTGGTTTCTGACAGACCTGGGTGTGAAACCCAGGCCGCATATTCATGAGTCCCAACTTCGTGTATCTTACAGGACTGGAGCACCCATCACGTCCTACCCCTGTGGAGGTAGCAGCAGAAACTCTGCTGTACCTGCTCCTCAGGATTCTGAGTCTAGCTCCACATGGCCTCTCCTCTCAGGTCCTGGAGTTCCAGGAGCAGTCAAGTGGGATCCCTTCCTCAGAGGTCTCAGCTCCAACCCCCTGGGCCTCTCCCGCAAGCTCCTGGCTTCTGATATTCCCCATCTCCATCACTTTGTTCTCTGTGCCCCAGCAGAGCTGTTTCCTGCAGATAACATGATGGGAACACTGGAATGGGACAGTTTAAGTATAGTCAGAGAAGGGAACTAGCTGGATAGGATTAGACCACGTAGCTGAACAAGTGACATCCTGAAAATTAAGCAAGGAAAATTAGGGTGGGGTTTCAATGATGTATTAAGTGTCTCACTCATTATTTACAAGCCAATCTGACTTCTGTAACTTGGGTCATTCATCTTTATTATTTCCTCAAGAACACAGTGATCCAGGGAAACTCTTAAAATGCAATCTTCTTTAAAAATATACGGAGACTCTTAAGCGTCCCCATCAGGTTAAGTGGCCTATAGAGGCATCCAGAGAGATGTGTAGTAGGCAGATGGATATGTGGTTCAGAGCCTCATGAGAACAATCTAGACTAGAGATATATGTTTTGAAGTCACCAGTATACAGATCACAATTGAGTTGGGGGCGGGGAGGCAATGAGGTTACCAAGAAAGAAAGCAAAGAGTGAGAGAGTACACCGTTTATGGCTAAACATGAGGGGCAACAGTTCCCATTGTCTTTTAATAGGGTATCTGTGCTTCAAACAAGTCACTCTGATTTCTCTCATGTGTTATTTATGAATTCCTGCCTTTAACCTTGGAATAAAGTCATATACACCTGGAATAAGGTATCTGCTATTTCCAGCAATACTTGCTGTGAAGCCAACATTGGATAGTAGAATAGGCTTGGGCTTTGGGTCCTAAAATCTTGGGTTTGTTGTGGGGTTGACATAAAATCATCATCCTACTTCTTAATAGTTAAGAACTCTTCAACTTCAGGGATTCTCTGTCCTCCTCTGTAATATTAATACTAATACTAATATGCATTAAGGGTCACACAACAGACATTTGTTGGACGGCTACTAAATGTCAGTTGCTGCTCAGTTGTCAGTATGGGTAAAAGAGGAAGAAGAGTTCACAGTCCAGTGGCGTGGCAGACAATGTTTTGAGGTGACTGTAGTGCAATATATAGGGAACCAATAGAGAATGGGTGGGTACAGGGAAGGGGAAGGAGGGACAGATGATATGTCAGCTGTTGAAACTGAATCTTGAGAAGACTATGAGAGTTAATGGAATGAAAATGGAAGAGCACAGTATTGGGAATTTAATGTCAGATTTTAGTTAGAAGGAGTTTTTACTTTCTTCCCTTTGACTACTTCCCTCTAATCCTGGATCAAAATTCACCAATTTCAGAAACATGTCCTGAGCTTACTGGCCTCCTTTGTGCTTCCCTTTAGTCTTGTATTCTAATTTGCTTGAATAGACACACACACACACACACACACACACACACACACACACACACACATTAAATCATTTTGTTCTTTTGGATATAACTCATAATTTCCCTTATATTCCAGTAGGTGTCCCTATTTTTTTAGATAGAAAGAAAATTTACTTGGGGAAAATTATTTTGGATGTCTGTAACACTGTTCAAAATAGTAAATGCTTAATAAATTTTTAAAAACTATTTTTATCATATAAATAACAGGCTAGGTACATCAATGAAAAAGGTATTTACAAAATAATTCTTAATATGTAACCATTTTGCTCTTACATAAATCACAGAAGAAGATCAAAAACTAGCTGGTCACAGCATAAAGACCATTGAAGACGTGACAAGAGCAGGCTCCAGTGTGGTAGGAGATGATGTGAGTGGAGGAGAGATTCTGAGATGAGAAAGTCCTAACGAACTCTACAGACAACTCTTTCCGGAGGTTCTGCTGTGAGGGTAAGAGAGGACTATGCTGATACTTAAGGGGAAATAGAGGGGATTGCTATTTTTAATGCTAGACCCTAAAACATGTTTGTGTATTCCTGGAAATGTTCCAATAAAAAGGGGTGACATAGGAGAAAACCCTGCAACCTTTGGCAAACGTCTTTTCCCTCTTCTATAAAATGCATGGTCTAAAATTAGAGATCACCAAGCTATTTTTAGCTTAAAAATTTCTGCCATTCCATGATTCTCTATGGTTTTGTTTTTTTTTTGGGTCATTACCCCACACTGATAGGACTGTATAACTATTAAAATGTTGGTATTTAAAGATAATTGCGTTCCTAACAGAAAATGAAGCAAACATATAATAGAATGTTGCTCTGATTGTATATTGGCGACTGTATTTATCTCAAATAATGAAAAATAAGACTATTCTGCTCAATGATCTCTCTCGGACATATAAAATATGATAGACCTTTAAGAATAGGTGACTCAAGAAATCTGAATCTAAAGGAAACATATTTTCAGTGAGCTATGCCTCATAACTCAGGCAGGGTTATTTTTCCTGTATTGTGAAGGGGAGATGTGTGACCAGCTCATGTCCACAGGGATCACTGGACAAACTTTCATTTTCTCACTCTCAACATGAGGTAGACAGAGTACCCTACTTTTCAGGAAAGCGTTTCACAATCTGTGAAAAGAAGGGGCAAATCCCTCGACTTTAGGTAAGGCAGACATGCATCTTTTTTTTCACCCATGGAAGGGCAGGCTGGCTGTGGCATCTCCCACTCCATCGACAGCCAGTGTTTTGTCTGGAGGTTTTATGTCTGGGTGATTCCAGCTCTTTAATAACCTTATATAGCAAGAGACTGGGAGAGGAGTTTTGTGTGTCTGATCCCTTTGGCCTCCCTCTGTTCTGTTTTGGAAACTCTGATTGTTGCAGGGTGTTCCCCAAACCACATTCACCTTCACCCCCAAATTAGGCTTCACAAAAGAGACTGGCAAAAAGAAACATCATTGAAAATATCCTCACGTGATCAGTGGTTCCAATTTGAAATCTGGTGCTGGTTTATGGAAGAGATGAGAAGGAAATTTTCCTGTCCTGGGGATTTTGTATGTTTTTCTGTCTCTTAGATTTTTCCCTTTAAAATGTGGTTGTGAAAAGCAGATGTTCAGTAAAGCTGAAAAGTCTTGGAAATATTCATCATTGCACGGTAACCCAATACCTCAGGGTACACACTGTCTGTAGTAGCAAAATAGACTTTTCTATGCCTACCATGGAATTGTAGCTGTTGAACCGATATAAAATATGCCCTCTAAATTTAGCCTGCATACAAATCCGTTTATTGTTTAACGAAATCATGCAATGCCAATTAAAGGGTTTTTTTTAATCCTTCATAAATCAACTGCATATTAATTTTGCTGACTAGAGTGAGATAAAAACACCAAAAATTAAATTTCTACCCTAAATATGACAAAATGAATACCGACTTCCCCTTAAAAACTTACTGAGGTCTTACCTTTGCCTCTAATAGCAGGGTCCAGTGTCTGGCACTTGACAGCACATAATTAAAAAGTCGTTGTAACTGCTATTTTGGTGCAGCATCATGGAGAGCTAGAAATTTCCAGAACCTCAGTCATAACCTATTGTTGGAAGGTGACCTAGAACCTCATTAAATATTCAAAGTCTCTCACCTACTGGCAACATTCAGCATGTGGAGAGCTTGTTCTAATGTGTTGAAACTACCTTTATTTTCTGACATTTGTCCATGTAAAGCATGTGATTCATTACACTGGTTTTGTATGGAAGAAATAAATTTGAAACAAACATTTTGTTACAGCAGAGGCTGATATTCATGACTGGTAACTAATCAGTCACTGATATATTAACAAGTTATTCATGCTGTTCTTTTTTTGCACTATGAAGTAAATTTTAAAAAAGCCCTTTAGTTGGGGTGTCATGTGATATTACAATGATACAGTGCTGATAATAATTTCTACTGGGGAAACATAGTAGCTGTCTTAAATTCACCAAAGTAATAAATAAGCAAACTTCCAGTTTATATACAACCTTTCCTCAGTTTGTTACCTTCTGAAAATTGCTTTGAAAGTTAATTAGAACTATATAAAATATGCCCAGCACACCAGTTCCTAAGAACAGCACACGACTGGGGAATACTTTATCAAAAAAAAGCAGAATATTTATTTCATTGTCTAAGTTTTGTAGTGTACTCCTATGCCTGTCACCCAGTCTTTCTTCAGAGACCCACCCACCTTTCTTCTCCCTCTCTCTGCACCCCTTGCCCCAATTTAATCTTAAATTAAATCTTAAATTTAAGATTAAATTGGGGCATTGTTATACACTCATGAATGTATATTTCAGAGCTATTTCTGGTCTCTAATAGTTAATGTTGACTATTTGCATAATGCATAACAACCAAGACAGTGATCATCCCAGAATACATTCAGTCCATGATTCATGATCTGACTATACTTATCAACCAAAGTTTAGACATATAGTCCCTTTGAGTCATAATCATCCTATACTGAATCATCAATATACAGTTTCAGTCTAAACTAGCAATAATTCTTGTGGATGCTTACATATGCCACAGAACAATAAGGGCCATGGGTATTCTATGCTGTAGGCTGATGAGTGCTTGAGCTGTGTGGGCACCACGCAATGGGAGGGACTGTAACCAATGGAAGGAGGGACAAAGAGTCACAGAGGCAAAAATGAGTGAGTTGTGTGGGTCTAATTTTATGAAACTATCAATCTCAACCTTTTTCTAGATGCCAGTCTTTCAGGAGCACCTGGGTGGTTCAGTCATTTAAGCATCTGACTTCGGCTCAGGTAGTGATCTCACAGTTCACGAATTTGAATCCCGCATCAGGCTCTGTGCTAAAAGCTCAGAACCTGGAAACTGTTTCAGATTCTTTCCCTCTCTCTCTCTTTCTCTCTGTCTCTCTCAAAAATAAACATTAAAAAATTTTCGATGCCAGTCTTTCAAGAATCTGATTAAAGCTGTAATTGAATCTTTAGATCAAAGCAAATACTATTTTTTTAAAAATATAATTTCTGGCCATTGTTAGGTCTCCAGAAGTCTCAGTTAAGCACCCTCACTGGGATCAATGGGACAGGAGTTTCAGAGCAGAAAAAGACGAAGATCATTATGTTAACCTAGTGGGAATCTCTAAAACAAAACAAAACAAAACAAAACAGATAAGATAATAATGAGAAGAAGCAAAAGGATTTGTGTAAACATAAAAACAATGGGATTAAAGCAATAATGGCAAGTTTTAATGCTAATTACAACTGCAGAGAAATTCTTAGGAAGATTTGTTATCTTATGGGGAATTAAAGAGTTGGGAAAATTGTTGAGAAGAACTGGAACATTTTCAGAACTCACCCTAAAGGAGATACAATTTTGACAGGTCTTGAGGGTTCTTGGCAGATTCAGTATAGAAATGCACGTGGGTACAATGTGCAGTCCTCAGTTGAACTGAGGGCTGGACATTGTTTGGGAGACCCTGCGCCTACACCCTGATGCTGATTTACTGACACAAGAATCAAGAGACTCAAGTCCTAGATCTGGGTTTACTACTGTCTAGTTTTGTACAGTTGAGTAAATTATCTCACATCTCTGGATCTCTTTTTGCTGCCCAGAAAAAAAGGCCACAGGAGGCCTAAATGATCTCTCAGGCTCCTTTTAACTCTAGAAGTAATGGTTACTGCAGAGAATGAAAATCAATGGGAAAAAGAGCCACACTGTATCAATAATGTTTTACTTATTTTCAAAAAAGACCCATTTTATGCCTAGACTGATGCTTTAGATATGTTGATTATAATAATTTGAAGCAGATTAATGCCATAGATTTCATAAAATAGAAGAATGATGATTCCTGAACCAGGGAAAGCTTGACATTGGTGTGTTTCTAAGAGCAGTTGGAAATCAGCAAGGGTAGTTAACTTTTTTAAAAAGCAAATACAGCATTTATTTACTCAGTTTGCTGTGTGGAAACTTACCACTGCCAGCTTCAGCCACAGAACATTCTATAAGAAGCAGTTGTGGTTTCCAGATGAGGGCAAGTGGATAGTGTTTTCCGAGGCCGCTTCAGGGAGCATCTGAGATATTTAGGCACATTTTGCATCTTGGCACAATGAACTTGTTATGAATTCTCTGTGCCTGGCTCTCTGTCTCCCGCCCCAATTATTACCTTCTGATTTTGGCAAACTAGAACAACTGAGAACTTCTGTGGGATGAAAGAGCTGGTTCCAGCGGTCTCGGCTCGGCCTCAAGTCTTCCTTTGGGTAGATTCTTTCAGAACGAGGCTGGAAGTACCACTTGGGAGATCTGATTCTACCCTCCACATTAAGCAGAAATGCGGCCCTTGTATCCTCAGCCCGAGTCTGGGTTTACCATATGATGCTTATGTTTTCTTAAGTGGAGCAAAGATTGTGTCAATAAAAAGTAAAGGATATTCATTTTATGTATTTTTAAAGCTGACGTGCACTTTGTATGTGGCATTTAGTAGGACCTTGCTGAAGTCACACTTTGGGATATGCATACCTGTCAGTCTAGGCTTCTTATTGAGAATTTCCTAAATAATTGTCCTATAAGATTTTTAAATAAAAAAAAGATTATTTGTCATAATTGCTGAAAAGCTATTTTGGGGATGAGACATAGCATATGAAGTCCTTTAATTCACTTGGTGGTTAAAGTGTGGGACAAACACTGAAAGTAATATGAATTCAGACTAAAACGAGATGTGAGCCCATTCTACTCTCTACTGGACACATGCCATTTACAGCAGTGCCTGACTTGAGTTTTCTGGGTCTCAGAGCCATTGAAGATACAGAGTTATTTAACAGTATTTTTTACTCAATATGCATAATGATTATTGACTATAGTCTGGTTAAATGAAAATATCAGTTTTCTAACATGGAAGGTCTATACAATTATTTTTTAAAGAAATCCTTATACTCCTAAATTTGTTAGTTCCAGTTGCCATATTTAAAATGTGTTAATATACAAACAAATGGAAGACAATGAGTGGGGTGACCCTACGTTAGTATAGTAGAAAGATCACTGGATTTGTGTTAGAATACTTACAGTCTGGTCTCAACTTTATCATCCATTTTGGATATAATCTTGAAGAATTTACTTTATTTCTATAAAATAGCATCTGAAAATGGATAGCCTACTCTGGTAGGCAAAATTGTAAGACGCTCCCTGTGAGTCTCCCTCCCAAGCATATATGCCCTGTATAACCCCTCCACTTGAGTCTGGTGGCACCTGTGCATATGAGTGAATATTACTCTCACAATTATTGATATTATATGTTATGTGGAAAGATGAAGAGAATGTAATGATGTAATAATGATTAATCTTGGGGAGAAGATTGATAGGAAGAAAGCATTATGCGACTTCTAGGTGCAGACAATGTTCTCTTTCTTGATCTGTACTGGTTACTTGGGTGTCTACAGGTTATGAAAATTTATGGAGCTATGATATGTGTACTTTCTGGATATTTATTGACTTTCAGTGCAGCGCTATAGCATTTACATACTTTTAAGAGCTATTTTTCTTTTAAACTATTAAAAACTAAAATTATCTAGGGATGCCTGAGTGGCTCAGTCAGTTAAGCATCTGACTTCCTTTTTTAAGTTTATTTATTTATTTTGAGAGAGAGCATGAGTGGGGGAGGGACAGAGAGAGAGGAGGAGAGAGAATCCCAAGCACAGAGCCCGACGTGGGACTTGATCTCACGGTTTGTGAGATCAGGACCTGAGCCAAAATCAAGAGTTGGGTACTTAACCAACTGAGCTACCCAGGTGCTCAAGTGTCTGACTTTTGATTTTGGCTCAGGTCATGATCTCACAGCCATAGGATTGAGCCCTGCTTTGAGATCCTTGTGTGGAGCCTGCTTAAGATTCTCTCTCTCCATCTCTCCTGTCTCCCTCTGGCCTCCTCCATATGTGTGCTCTCTCTCAAAAAAAAAAAAAGCAATATTATGTAAATGATAAAAAACAAAATCATTAAAATATAACATACATGAATTTGTTTTGAAAAATTATTTAATTATTAAATATTTTGATTAAAGTAACAGTATTCACAGTTCTAGCATTTAACATTCATCTAATTACCAGTGAAAGAATGTATTTCATGCTTCATATATTTTGCATCTAGTTCCACATGTATTTAAATTTAAGAGAAATATGATTTGTGGAATATTGCAAACTATTCTTCAGGCACCATCTGCAATTGGTGTGAATACTATACTAATTCATGTATAGTCACAGATCCAAAAATCAAAACACAAAAAGAAGAAAAAACATGGATGCTTGACATTAGTATTCATTATTCAAGAATCATACTATCTAGGAGGAAGAAGTTTTTAATTAATTACCCTGTTTTTCTTTTCTATTTACCTAAGTACTGCTATCACCCAAATCTTTTCCAATCCAAAAAAGCATTGCCCATTTCTGATACCGGCAAATGGACAGCCCACAGATTTTCATGGCATTCAGAAATGGGTTAAGATGTGAGAAATATTTCTTGGGGGTCCAAACAGTTTCAGAAACGAGAGAGGCTGTTTTGAGTTCCAGGTCACATCCTGTCAGCACTGGGAGAAGCGGCCCATATATTCTTTAGCAAATGTATTTGTTCCTTCATTTTGTTTCTGATATGTGTGTTCTCTAAAGTATATAGCCCAAGGCAAAACCCTCTTTTGCCTGTGTCTAAGGTTGGGTCTAAATGACCCACAACTCTAGAGGTTCTTGGAAATTTTAACATTTTGAAGAGGAGAGATTCATAATGTCATTTAATGCTTTAATAGAGGAAGAAAATGTGATTTACTTCATAAAATTATATATATATTTACCATTTATGTCCTGGAAAATTATCCATCAGCACCATCATATTTATGCTTTGCATTTAATAGTAAAGTGTTATTTGTTTTCTTCCCTTGTCTAAAGTATCCATTGTATTTTATCATTTATTTTCAAGTTAATATGTTTATTAGTGAAATTTCCTGCTTGTTAACATTTGTCAAAATAAAACAAAATATTTTTTTTTAATTTTTTTAAAATTTATTCATTTATGAGAGACAGAGAGCACAAGCAGGATAGGGGCAGAGAGAGAGGGAGACACAGAATCCCAAGCAGGCTCCAGGCTCTGAGCTGTCAGCACGGAGCCCGACGTGGGGCTCAAACTCACAAGCTGTGAGATCATGACCTGAGCCGAAGTCGGATGCTTAACTGACTGAGCCACGCAGGCGCCCCCAAAATATATATATTTTTGTCTTTCTATATTTTCCCTTCTTTCTTCATTCACATTGTAGGTATATTTTTCTTACTATGAATTTCTTAGAAAAAATTTTCTTATTATCAAATATTGCTCATGTTTAGTACTGAATATTGCTTAGTTAGAAAGGTGGCTCCTTTTTAAGGTAGTTAGTTTTTTTCATTCTTTACTATGGATAGTAAATATGACACTTTGAGTAAGACTGCTCTTATTTTTAAATGAAAAAGTTTCCGTGATGTTATCAATTACTGAACTCTTTGATTATAACATTAAATTCAGTTGGAAAGTTACATAATTGGAAACTGCAATTCATGAGGTTCTCTGAGCCCCCGTTCCTGCCATTACTTCTAAATATAATTATAATAGAACAGCTCTCAATAGATTGTGGATGTGCCTTGAGTATTGTATAATGAGAACAGGATTGTTAATCTAATAAATTTGATAACAAACAATTTGTGAGATGATGGTAGGCATTTCAACATAAATGAATTTAGCTGTCTATTGTAAATGTTCCTATTAGGAAGAAAGCATCATTCAGAAACAAAAGTTACTTTTTATCACTGGATTTCATTGTAAACTAAATGGTCATATAATTGTCTACATCTCTTCAGAACTGGATTTTGCTTCTTTTAGAGGGAATAGAGAAATCACATCAGTATCTAGAAATTATATCTCTATAAGAATAAAATGAACCTACTAATTATTTCTCTCTGCTTAATCTCTTATAACATGGAATCTCTTAATACAAGCTCTACACTTTAAAATAAGTGGTAAATTAAAATTATATTTTTGTTTTAGAATATATTTGAAAATGTAATTTTCTTTCACACATATTAAAACAAAATATGAAACAATTCAATGAATTGCTTCCATTTTAAATAATTTTGAAGTTTTGCTTTTTACATTCAATCTCAAAAACTTTTAAACTGAAAGTTATTCCTCCTTCATTAAAGATTAAGAAAGAAGATATTTGGAAGGCCAACTTGAACTAAGAGTCAAAGGTGGGGCATTTTGTATTTCTTCAAAAATTTGTTCAATAGGTACTTTTATTTTTTTATTTATTTTTATTTTTTTTTAATTTTTTTAACGTTTATTTATTTTTGAGACAGAGAGAGACAGAGCATAAACGGGGGAGGGTCAGAGAGAGGGAGACACAGAATCTGAAACAGGCTCCAGGCTCCGAGCTGTCAGCACAGAGCCCGATGCGGGGCTTGAACTCACGGACCGTGAGATCATGACCTGAGCCGAAGTCGGCTGCTCAACCGACTGAGCCACCCAGGCGCCCCATTCAATAGGTACTTTTAAAATGTTTGTTGCCAGGGGCACCTGGTTGCCTCAGTTGGTTGAGTGTCTGACTCTTGGTTTTGGCTTAGGTCAGGATCTCACAGTTCCTGGGTTCTAGCCCCACATGGGGCTCCATGCTAACGGTACAGACTCTGCCTAAGATTCTCTCTCTCCCTGTCTCTCTGCCCTTCCCCTGCTCTCTCTCTCTCTCTCAAAAATAAATAAACTTAAAAAAAGGTTTGTTGCCAAATTAAAAACAGAATCTTGTCTATAATTTGGAAGATGATATATAAATATAAAACAGTATTAAATAACCTCTGTTCTTGGTTATGAGGATGTAAAAGAAGCCAGCTTACTTAGCATCTGAGATCAACTAGAAAAGTAGACTATAATATGAACCAACATTTTTCAGAATTTGGATAATAGGCAGCTCACATAGTCATCCCCAACAGAAGAAGAAAAAGTGGTACAACTCTTATAATTGTCCTCAGTTTATAGGCTGGAGAGAGTTTCTAGGCCATAGTGAAGAGGTGGGGGGGGGGAACCAAACAGAGCCCAGAAGTCTCAGTGCTCTGAGGTAACAGAGTCGAATTTGGGGAGACTAAGTCAGGCTAGCAGGGCTGAATATCAGGAAGAAGGGAGTTGTACAGAGCAAACTCTGAAAATCTGCAGATGGGCCTTTCAAGCCCTTGACCCAGTCATGACATGTACATGTATGGGAGGAAACTACCTGAGACAGAGAAAAGAATCACAAGAAAGAAGAGCTGGAATAATCCCTAGAGTTCAGATGGCTCCAAAGTCAGAAGACTTCCTTAGCAAATTCTATCAAATATTAAAGGAAAAGGTAACCCAATACTGTATAAATTCCCAAACACAGAAGAGGTGGAGACATATCCCAAGCATTCCAAGTCTCAAATTAGCCTGACACCAAAAACAGAAAAAAAATACAAAAAAATTAAAGACTAATATTCCTCATTAAATAGACCCAACCATCTTTAGTAAAATATTATTAAATATTTTATAGCAATATTTAAAAAATGGATGACACATCATGACCTAGTGGGTATATTCCAGGTAGTAGTAGCAAAGTTTATTTCAAAGTTCATTTTGAAATCAGTCAATATAATTCACCATATTAATAACTAAAAATGAGAAAAAAATCTCTATACATGAAGAAAAAACATCTGGCATAATGCAACATCCACTAATTCATGCATCCTGGTAGGTGACACACAATTTCATTTGTTTCATTACTAATCTGTGCACTTTGGTTCAGTTTTTCTCAACCAAACATTCTATGAGAGAATTAAGCCCAAGTATTCTGAGGCTGGGCTTGGCAAACTTTTCTGTAAATGGCCAGATAGCAAATAACTCGCACCACTGTCGCTTGAAAGAAGCCATGGAAAATGTGTAAACAAAGGTCTCTGGCTCAAAGGTTTCAATAAAACTTTATGGACAATAAGATGTGAATTTCATGTAATTCTCATGTATCACAAATTATTCCTCTTTTTACTATTTTCAACCATTTAAAAATACAAGAATTCACTCATAGCTCATGATACATACACACAAAAAAGATAGCTGACTGGACTTGGCCTTCAGATTATATTTTGCTGACCTCTGCTCTCAGATACTCATTGTACGTAATGAATTCATTTATTTCTTATGAATTTCTTATGAATTTAGCATGTACCATTCTTGGAAGAATTGAGAAAATGATCGCCAAATGTGTGTCCTTTGACTCAAATGTAGTATCCTGATTGGGAAGGCTGTGTTGTATCACTAGGTTTCTCTATCTTTGCAAAGTGCATTTTGTGGAAGAGATACTGTGAGATGTGTAAATATCCTTTTACATAAAAAGCTTTCAATTTATTCGTTGTTATTTTTATCTGTAAGGCCTTGAGATTTCTATGTCATTCAATGAGTTATAACCTGCTACTATTTATTTTGAAGCTTACATTTTTCCTGATTTGGCCATTGGACACCTGTTCATGCTGCCTGCTATTTCTTTCTGACATGTTCCATTATTCTTTGAGCATTTTCTTTCTGGAAGAACAAGATTTTTTAGATTCATCTTGCTGAAGTGTGCTGCTGAGGCCCTGGATTAGCCATTTTCCCTTAAGAGTTCTGGTTTCTTTTACTGGAGAGTGGGATTTAGAAGTCAATATCTGAGAACTAGATGTGCTTGTTATTATTATTGGGGTGTTGCTGTACCCAGCCCCAATCAGTGGACAGGCATATATGTGTGTTCCCTCATACATATATTTACATCTGTATTTACTTTTCTATCTATCTATCTATCTATCTATCTATCTATCTATCTATCTATCATCTACGTATCATCTATTTATTGAAAGATAATACCAAATATATATATATATATATATATATATATATATATATATGTGTGTGTGTGTGTGTGTGATCACACAATCCCTAATCCTACATGCTCCATGTTAGTTTTCTCCCTTTTGTATACTTAACTCACTTCTCTGACAGTAAGAAGCTTGGCTTCTGTTAACCAATCTCCTTGTATGTCCCCAATGTCTCATATATATTGCCCCCACCTTACCCATGGAATGCCCTTTCCACACTGTTTCTTCCCGTGCTGGATGCTCCCCTTCACGAAGGACTTTTTCATCTCTTTTGGGCTCCATTACTCCACATCAGCTTACGTGAACAGTTCCCTTACCTTTGTCGGAGTTTGATACCCAATGTTGGGTTGTCCTATGCGTGTATTCCCTTCTCGAACAGCTCAGGCTTTGTGTCCCATGTGGACCCCCACCCTGTGGGGATATTCTTCTCAGACAGCTAAGCTACCCTTCTGTGTGGACTTCCTCCTCATTCTGCTCGGGCTCTGACACCAATATGCTCTGTCCACCTATGTGGGCACCTTGCACACTCTAGTATCCACATCAAACTGCCCTACCATGTGCCCTCCTCAACCTGCATGGCTCTGACTTCCTAGTCCAGGCATCCTCTCATGAAGAAGATTTCCTTCTATGGTTCTGACATCCTGCACTGGGTCACCCCACATGGAGATGCCCTCCTCAACCAGCTCAGGCTCTAAGATGTCCTGCGAGTGTGGACACCTTGCTTGGGTTATGTTACCTGATGTTGGAAACTCCCATATATTGAAAGCCTTCTTGTCCACATAGGCTCCAACATAACAGGGCAGGTTGTGCCCAGGTATGAGTGCCCACCTTACAACTGCTTGAGTTCTAATTCTGTGCTGGCCTGCTCCCAAATATGAATGCTTCCTCACCCTACTTGGGGCCTGACACCCAGTATGGGCAGCCCTACAATGGGGGTGGCTCCCTCACCCTGCTTAGGTTCTAACATTCCATATGCCTTTTGTCTATGGGACCATCATGTGGACTCTACTGAGACGGTCACACCCCACTCTGAGCCATTGCAGCCACCACTCACTGCTTACACAGTGACCTACAGTGGCAGGGGGAATAATGGTTCCCTAAAGTTGTCCACATCCTAATCTCTGTAACTGCTTAATATGTTAGGGAACGTGACAAGGGAAATTAAGATTGCTAACCAAGTGTTCTTGAGATGGGGAAATAATTCTACATTATCCAGGTGGGTCCAATCTGATCACAAAGATCTTTAAGGGAGGCAGAAAGGGGAGAACTGTAGAGATGGCAGCCTAAGAAGGACCCAGCCCTTGTGACTGGGTCTGAAGATGGGAGGGGACTGAGAGGCAAGGAGCAAAGGCAGCCCTTGGAAGCCAGAAATGGCAAAGAAATGGATTTTCCTTTAGAGCCTCCAGAAGGAAGTGCAGTCCCAGCGAGACCCATTCTGGACTTCTGAATTCCAGAATTGTAAGGTAATAAATTTGTGTTCTTTCAAGCCACCATGTGCATGGTAATTTGTTAAGGCAGTGATAGGAAACCCATACTTGTTCTGCCTCCCCTAATTGCTTTAGGACTGAATTGTTCAGAAAGAGAAGGAAAAAGGAAGAGAAAATAAATGCATGTCTTTTAGGAACAAAATCATAACCCAAATAAATAATGTAAAAATATAAATACAAAATAATAATATTAATCGTGACAATTCCAGGCGATGGAAGGCTGATTTCAGAGCTATTTCTGGGGCAGAAGGGAACTTGCAGCATTGCTCAAGTCACATTTCTTAAGTAATCAAAGCTGGAACACTGTCAAGGTCAGACTCTCTCTTACATATGTAGGATAAACATCCTTAGGTATGATGAGGGACAGAAAATTATTTAAGCATGAAAAGGAATTGTCATTTTACCAGCATCATTCAATGTATACAGCCTTTCTGTTTATATGCTTATATTTAATCCTCATAAATGAACTTTCTCCATTTTATTTTATGGTTAGTTTATGAGGCTCAAGTGACGAAGAAATTTGTCCAAGGGTGGTGCCTTATCAAAACTGAAGAAGAACAAGTGTCCAGACTCTGAGATCAGAGCTCTTCTCTCTGTGCGATCCCAATCTCCTACTTAGTTGTGAAATTTCACCTATTCATCTCTTGCCAATTTATTTCCTACAATGTTTCTGTAACTCTTATTTGATTCATTTGTATATTTAATTTGCTTTTACTTGAGATTAGCACTCATTCACTTAACAAGCCATGAATACAGAGCTGAAACAGAAAGTGCAGCAAAAATGGTTCTTATGATAGGAATTTTTGTTTTTCTTAAACTAAATGTATTCTGTTACTTAGGTGTATTTTCATTTTTCCAGTGCTCAGGAGATAATGTGGTATACATTATATTCTTAAATTCTGCTAAAGGGAAAAAAACCCATAATTTTGCAATGGAAGTGAATGGCCACCCTGTGGCTTTTCCATTAAAAGACCATTGAAAGCCAATTTAATTCAGTTTAACTGCAGTTGAGCATCTTAATAGTTGTAATAAAGAAAGTCATAAGGATGCTCATCGTCTCTGCAAAATCTCAATCGCTCCCTCCAGAATTTTATGGAAGATACTTAAAATTAGCAACTTACTTTCAAGTTTTGTTTTTGGGGATGGTTAAGTGTACCCTAAAACATGTTTCCGTTGCTTTTGCAAACTATATTTTAATTGATAAGGAATTACTAAGTGCAAAGAAACACATGCCCAATATCTCTGAAGGCATAAATTTCTTTTTTTTTTCCCTAATTGAGGTACGGTGTTAAATTATTTTTTTAAATAATGTAATATTTTTTAAAGTAATCTATTACCATCTGAAGGGGATGAGAGATAATCGGGTTTGACTTTAATAAATAGCACCATAATAGTTTATCACAAGGCTATTTCTGTATTCAAAATGCCTATAATGGCACTATATGCTGATATGGGAATTATACTTTCTGTTTGAAAGAGAAATTAAATATAAACAAATTTATTTTTATCCCAGGTAGTTTTAAAGCAATTTCATGGAAATGGAACATCCTTTATTTGTACACAATATTAATAAAGATAAGCAATTGGGACTTTGTGGTTTGCTATTTTGCATAAGAGATTGTCTTAGGCCCAGGACTCCCTCTGAACACCATGAAGCCTGTATCTTGATGGTCAGTTTGTCTTGAGCTGCTCAGGAAACCAAATTCCTAACAGAAAAATAATTAATCAATTCAAATGAGAAAGATAATTACCAAACATGGGGTCTAAATTACTATATTATCTTCCTTTCCTTTGAGGAAATTTAAAAACAAAATCAGAAGATGATTCAATTAATGCAAAATCAGAATAAAGAGTGTAGGATGATAGTTAAAAATAAGTCAGCAAGCTGTGAGTATCCCAGTGAGCCATTCTCAGTTGTAGAGAAATATTTGCAAAGCCATCAAACTGCTGGTCTGCTGAGAAAGCTTGAGCTAGAAAGTCCCTATAAAAATTGGCAAATTCCTACACTTTTAACTTCTTTTCTCTAGAAAGTCAGGATAATATAACAAAGTATTTTTCTAACTTTGCATTATGGCAATTTTCAAACATACAGCAAAATTAAGAGAATTTTACAGTAAACACCAGATTACTCACTACTGAGATTATATCATTAATATTTTGCTATGTTTTGTTTTATCACATCTCTGTCCACATATCCACCCCCCTCAGGCAAAAAAAAGAATATACACTGTATGACACTATTTACATAAATATCAAAAGTGCAGGTTAAGCTAATTATCACACTAGAAGTCAGGATGCTAGCTATGCTAGTTGGAGAAGAGTCACTGGAAGGGGCTGTGAGGGAACTTTGGGAGTGGTAGTGAAAGAGGACTTCAACTAGCTCCATTTTGTCCTCACACTTTCTAATTGATTAAAGTCTTCTTTCCAGCTTATCTTTTAACTCAGGCAAAAGACCCTGTGGGCAAAGCATCCCCTGATGAGAACCCAAACTACCCTCTCAAGCAATAAGGACTGCCCTGAGCCAGCAAGAACCCAGTGACTGGCCCCAAGACTGTAACTGATTTGACCTTCACTGCCTACCTGCATGTAGCTACCAACCTTTGCCCTACATTTTCTTTATATACACCTGAAAATATTTTCAGCATTATGGAGAACGTCTTTGAGACATTAGTCCCCTGCCTTTCTGGTGCTGGCCTCACTGAAATAAATTTCCTTCTTGTTCACCACCCCTGGTCTCTCTGCCTTTGGATTTTGTTGGTGGTGAATGGCCAGACCTGATCTGTTTGGGAGTCCTGTGCCCTTGCATCCCCATGCTCCTGGCTACAACAGAATTTTGTTTCTTGAGGTTGATGATAGTTTCACAGGGGTGTTCAATTTGTGAAAATTCATTGAGTTCGTATGTATGATTTGTGTAGTTTTCTGAATGTTGGCTATAATTTAACAAAAAGCCAATGCCAAACAAAACTATTATGAAGATATTAAACTCATAATAAAATACATAGGTCATTGGAGTGAGTAGAAAACGAACAGAAAAAAAATCTAATATATTCTTCTTATTAGAGAGATGTTCAAAGCAACCTAAAATGGAAAACTGGAAATAAGGGAGTGAAAAGAGATAAAGCAAATATGGATTAAAAAAAAAAAAAAAAAACAAGGGCGCCTGGATGGTTCAGTTGGTTGAGCATCCAACTTCAGCTCAGGTCACGATCTTGAAGTTCATGAGTTGGAGCCTACGTCCAGCTCTGAGCTGACAGCTCAGAGCCTGATGCCTGCTTCAGATTCTGTGTCTCCCTCTCTCTGCCCCTTCCCCGCTCATGCTGTGTGTCTCTCTCTCTCTGAAAAAGAAATTAAAAAAATATTAAAAAAAACCACAATAGTTCATTTCTGTTTCTAATAATTAGTCTTAACCATCCAAGATTAAATATTCTAATTTCTATTAGCCTACACACACACACACACACACACACACACACACACACATTTAATTTATTGATAACTCAAGTAGATTAAAAATTGGTGAAGATATCAAGGTGAACATCCAATAGAGAATATGCATTCTTCTCTAGCATGAATGGAACATTTATAAAATGATCATATACTAGACTATAAAGCAAGTGTGCCAATAAACCTCAAATCTCAATAAAAGAAAGATTACATTCTCTGACCACAATACAAATGGGTTTCACAGATTTGATTTTTTATGTTTCTAAATATTTATTTATTCTGAGAGAGAAGAGAGAGGGCATGCATGTAAGAGAGAGTAGGAGAGGGGCAGAAAGAGAGGGAGAATCCCAAGCAGACTCTGCAATGTTGTCAGTGCAGACCCCCATGCCGGGCTTGATCTCTAGAACCATGAGATCATGACTTGAGCCTAAACCAACAGTCACTTAACCAACTGAGCCACTCAGGCGATCTTCATAGATTTTAATTTTAATTCTCCTGATCTTAATTCTGAATGCCATATACTTGGTTATTCAACTTCCCACTATGCATAATCACGTGAATGATTAATAAACATCTCAAACACAGCATGGCTAAAAGTGAGCACCTAATTTCCCCCACCAGACTTGCTCCACCCAGAGGCTTCCCTGTCTTCAGTTTCTTAGGCCAAAAGACTTAGAGTCATTCTTGTCTCCTCTTTCTCTTAAATCTACATCCAATCTGTGAGGCAATCCTGAGGACTCTACCATTAAAAATTATATCTCATGGGTTGCCTGGGTGGTTCAGTCAGTTAAGCATCCGACTTTGGCTCAGGTCATGATCTCGCAGTTTGTGAGTTTGAGCCCCACATTGGGCTCTGTGCTGACAGCTCGGAGCCTGGATCCTGGTTCAGATTCTGTGTCTTCCTCTCTCTCTCTGTCCCTCTCCTGCTTGTGCGCTGTCTCTCTCTGTATCTCTTTCTAAAATAAATTGACATTAAATTTTTTTTTTAAAATATATTTCAGATAAGACTAGTTCTAGCTACCTGCACTGCAGTTGCCATGGTGTAAGCCATCTGCTGTCATATTACCTTCTAACAGATCTACCCATGTACCACTGTGTCTATTTTCAACACTGCAGCTGACACGATCCCTTATGTGGCAAGCTGGAGCATGCCACTGCTTGTCAACACCCTGCAGTGGCTTCTTATTTCATTTAGAAGAAAAGCCTTAGAGATGGTCTGCTAGTCTTCCCCTCCACTAACTTTTCAGTCTAGTATCTTGCAACTCTCTGCTGCTTACTCCACTCCAGCCTCTTTGCTGGCCCTAGAATGCATCAGGCATGCACTCCTCTTAGGACTTTGTTCTAGCTCTTCCCTTTGTCTAGAACTCTTCCAGAAACACCTTTGGTGAATTGCTTTTCTGTCTTCAAGTCTTCCCTAAAGTTTCTCCTTCTTTCTGAGATCCCATTACAAACCCATTTAATATTTCCAACTTCCCCTCATCCTTAGGCCCTCTGGAAGGAAGGTTCTCTGTATGGATTTGTTGAATATCACAGTTGGTAGTATGCAGCTAAAACAACACTCATCAAACCAATCATAGCCCACATGTTTATTTTAGAGAAGAAAGATAGGGAATAAATATACTTATTATAGGAAAGAAACACAGGAAATAAACAAGCTAAGTAGGTAACTCTGTGGCTTTCAGCTCAGATTTTGACCCAATTTTCCTGATCCTATTCACTTGGATGGTCTCCAGGCACCTAAAATCGTCACATTCAAAAGAGAAATCATCTTCAAACTATTCTTAAATTATTCATATTGTGAGTAGTATCAATATTCACAGTGATCTATTTTGGAAGCATATGGAAATATTCTTGATTCCTCCTTCTCCCTGACCTATCTATTCAAAGAATCACCAATTTTTGCAAATTTGCATTCCTCAACATCTCTCAAATCCACTTACATTTCTATGCTGCTATGTTCAAGAACCAAGATCCACGATCCATTCACAGTATTTCTCACTTGTTTTACTCATTGCCTTTGAAGCTATTCTTCCTGACTCCAACCCAAATCTGCTTCATAGTCCATTCACTTCATGGTAGCTGCTATAGGCTAAATTGTATCCCCTCAAACTTGTATGTTGAAGTCCTAATATCCAGCACTTCAGAATGTGACCTTATTCAGACATAGTGTCTTTACAGAGGTAATCAAGTTTAAAGGAGGTCATTAGGATAGGTCTTAATCTAATGTGACCAATATCTTTATAAAAAGGGAATTAGATACATATATAGCATAGAGGGCATTGATATGAAGAGACACAGGGAGAAGATGGCCATCTACAAACCATGGAGAGAGACTGGAACAGAGCCTTCCTTCTCAGCCCTCAGAAGGAACCAACTCATCCAACACCTTGGTTTTCACTTCCAGCCTCCAGAACCATAATAAATACATTTCCATTTTTTAAATCACCCAATCCACAGTACTCTGTTATATATAGTAGCCCCAACACACTAATACCGTAGCTGGTAATTATTTTTAAAATGTATTTTGAATACCTTTAAATTATTCAGTAGCTACTAACTGTTGATACAAAACACAAAGACTTTGTCCTTAACGTGGCTTTCAGAACCCTTTATCTCATTTCTATTCTGTCACCTTTCACCTTTCCTCTTTTGTTTCTCCCTATTCCCCTGGACCCAGGGACTCTGACAACAGGGCCAGCAACCACTATAGAGGTAGAGAGTGAAAGATATTTCTATAGAAGTGTCCCATTTTTTCACAGAACAGCTTTCTGCTTTATTAAACAAAATGTCAAACAATACTTGAACATCTTGTGTCAGACAATCTGAAGGCTACAAATTTTCACATTCATAAAGATTTTTTCCTTTAACAATGTGATCATAGATTCCTTAAAACAGAAGTTTCTCAAGGGTTTGTTTACAGATCATGGCATACTTTACAGAAGAATGTAAAAACTAAAGTGGGCTAAAACACTGCTGATTAAGTTTTAATTACAAATTAAGGTTTAGCATGGGGCGCCTGGGTGGCTCAGTCGGTTAAGCGTCCGACTTCAGCTCAGGTCACGATCTCTCAGTCCATGAGTTCGAGCCCCGCGTGGGGCTCTGGGCTGATGGCTCAGAGCCTGGAGCCTGCTTCCGATTCTGTGTCTCCCTCTCTCTCTGCCCCTCCCCCGTTCATGCTCTGTCTCTCTCTGTCTCAAAAATAAATAAAACGTTAAAAAAAATTAAAAAAAAAAGAAATTAAGGTTTAGCAAACATGTAATTATTAAAAGTAATAAACAATTACATACACGTCCTTTAAAAGGTCTTAAACCAAAAATACAGCTAAAGCACTGAAATATTGTAATGTCTAGTTCAAAATGGACACCTACCAACTACCATGCCACCCACTTATCCTTCATTTTATGAACACTGTCTACAAATGTTTGCATGCACTATATCTTCTGCCCATAATGGAAATCTTCCTTTACTTCACCATCCCCAGTCCACCTGGATATTCTAAATTTTCCTGGCACATATATTAGCTCCTTCTTGTAGATATCTCTGTTGAATGTCCCTGAGCCTTGCTCAGATACTAATCATTCCTTAAATAAATATTCCTTGAAGGTCTACTAAATGTCAGGCCTGTAAAAAGGGCTGAAGAGACGATGATGAAATTAGAAAAGACCCTTGCTTTGGAAAGTTTATAGACTAGTGACAGAGTTGTGAAAACAAAGTGAATAAACCAAATAAAAGGAATTCTCAGTGATGGTGATCAGTGCAGCCTGTAACAGTCAGTGATGCTGCTGCAATGTAAGCTGAGATTTTAAGGTTTAGCAGGATGAGAAGATTCTAGCAATTAGAAATGTTTGAGGAGAAACATTCTAGACAATTAATAAATTTGGGAACTGGTCTTTAAAACCATAGGATTTAATGAGATCATCTATGAAGGGAATATATATGGGGGAAAGACAGAGAGAGAGAAAGAGAAAGAGAAAAGAAGAAGAAGAAGAAGAAGAAGAAGAAGAAGAAGAAGAAGAAGAAGAAAGAAGAAGAAGGAGAAGAAGAAGGAGGAGGAGGGGGAGGAGAAGGAGGAGGAGGAGGGGGAGGAGGAGGAGGAGGGGGGAGAGCAGAGGAAAAGAAGAGTGTCCAAATGTAAACCTTGAGGAAAACCAACATTTGGGGAGGAGAAAGAACTAGCAAAAGAATCTAAGATAATGTGTCTTCTGAAGCAGGAAAAAAACTAAGACACCATGGTGATATAGACAAAAGGATAGGGAATGAGGGGCGCCTGAGTGGTTCAGTCTGTTAAGCATTTGACTCTTGATTTTGGCTTAGGTCATGATCTCACAGTTTGTGAGTTTGTGAGATGGAGCCCCACATTGGGCTCTGCACTGCAGGGTGGAGCCTGCTTGGGATTCTCCCTCCTCTCTCTCTCTCTCTCTCTTCCCCCCTGCCTCAAAATAAATAAACTTTAAAAAAAGAACAGGGAATGAGTGGCCTACTATATCTTAAACAACTGAGAATTTGTGTAAGATGCAGACAGGAAATTACATTTTAAATTTGATGACATGAAGGTCAAAATTATCTCAACAAGTGACCTTTCTTGTGAAGTGGTGTATGGAAACTGTACAAAAGTTGAAGAGTGCGGGGCGCCTGGGTGGCGCAGTCGGTTAAGCGTCCGACTTCAGCCAGGTCACGATCTCGCGGTCCGGGAGTTCGAGCCCTGCGTCGGGCTCTGGGCTGATGGCTCAGAGCCTGGAGCCTGTTTCCGATTCTGTGTCTCCCTCTCTCTCTGCCCCTCCCCCGTTCATGCTCTGTCTCTCTCTGTCCCAAAAATAAAATAAAAACGTTGAAATTAAAAAAAAAAAAAAAAAAAAAAAGTTGAAGAGTGAACAAGAGATAAAGAAATACAACATTTTGAAAAGCTTGGCTATGAAGGGATTCAGAGAAAACTGTTTTATTGTAAGGGTATCTCCAAAGTGCCTACATAGCACCCTATAATATATCCATCCTGATCCACAACATGGTATGTAATAAATGTCTGTTATTTATTCCTCACATTCATTCATTCAACAAATATATGTACTGCACCAGGCACTTGCCTACGTGCCATGTGCCAATTAAACTGTAAATCTGGATGTATATCAGTTTCACAGATACACCTCAAGCTCTTAGCACACTACCTGTCAAATAATCGTTGCTCATTTTTTTGGTATTTAATTAATTAATTAATTAATTTATTTATTTATTTTGCTTACCAGTAAGAATTTTGAACCGAACTACCCCATCACTTGGGGCCATTGTGTTTGGCTGGTGTTAATAGCCAGGCCCATGAGCTCCTTCTCCTGCTGCTGAGACAACTGAGGAAGGCCTAATCCCTTTTCTTCTCAAGACTAGATAGTTCAACATTCACTTAGATTCTCTGAGATAATCCCAAAAATTCCCTTTTTGTTTAAATTGGTCTAAACCAGATTATTTTATTTTAAGCTAACAGGGTATCAACTAATGTAATTTCTCCCATTGTAGCTGTGGAGGAAATTAGGCTTTCTTAGCTTGGGGTCCATAGATAGTCTGGAAAGGCCCAGATTAGGAAAGAGAGGCAGATAATTTAAAGATCTGCCTAAGGTCACTGAATCAGTGAGGGTCCAGGGCACATCCAAGTAGTCCAGTTCCATACGTCTTGGTCTTAACCACTAGCTCTACTGAGGCAAAACTATGAGAACTGATACAGTAGATGCAACAACGTGTGTGTTCACATTCTAGGGAGCCATTCAGAAAAGGTGATTCTGTAGAAAAGAGAACAAAGTCCAACTTTTGTCTGAGTTGCCTTGACCAGGCATACAGTTTACACAATCAGGACAGGAATCCTTGAAATAATTATTTGGAGTATTTATTCTACCCCAGTGCTTTTGACAAACATTGAGTAGTGTTTTGTATTAAGTTGTATTCAATGTCAGGTGGCTGGGAGGGGGCACTATTTTCTTATTGCCAGCTCAACACCCACCCATAGGTCTTCACAGACATTGCTGGATTTTATATATATATATATATATATATATATATATACACACACACATACATATATATATATATGCATGTATGTGTATATATATACATACATATGTATATGCATGTATGTGTATATATATATACATACATATATATATGCATGTATGTGTATATATATATATATATGTATTTGGAAATACATAAAGATGCTAAGTAAATGTCTGCAGACAAATGTAAGATTCTCCTTTGAGAGGTGTTTTGAGTCGGCCTCAGCAAATAGGCTTAAATTCTACTGCATACAGCATAGTAGCAAAAATCAAGCATATCTACAGATTGTATTCAACTCAGAAGTTTGTTACATCTCCTCTAAGATTTCAGATCTACTCCCAAAACTTTGCCTGTTTTATCTCCAATAACCATACTAGAAATACTCCTTACCATTCCACACTCTTAAATGAAAAAAGTTACTAAGAATGCTGGTACTTTTAAGATTAATTTGTTTTCAAGTGTATTGTTTAAACCCAGGCAGCACCTGTGATTGGCAAAACATGTTTTGAAGAAGGTCACCTTGCTTGATACTACAGTAAAATTTGAATATTTGCCTATTTTTGTTTAAAGGGGCCATATTCTCTTTTTTTAAATGTTTTATTTTTTAAAGAAAGAGGACAGAGTACAAGCAAAGGAGGAGCAGAGAGAGAGGGAGACACAGAAGCTATGAAGCAGGTTCCAGGCTCTGAGCTGTCAGCACAAAGCCAGACATGGGGCTTGAACTCATGAACCACAAGATCATGACCCAAGCCAAAGTCAGATGCCTAACCAACTGAGCCACCCAGGTGCCCCAAAAGTAGCCATATTCTAACAGCAGAAGAAGAGGCTGGGAGGAAGGGCTGTATTGTTGGTTGGTGGAAAAAGATGCTCTGAGAAAGGTATGTTACTCTTCACCTTTTCTTTCTCTGTGTTCAAGAGAGGGGAGACTGTCCTGCCCTAGTCCCAGAGGGGTGTGACCACTTTTCAGAGGGCATTACCCTACTGCTTTTTCTCACTGAGATGGACAGACCCATAAAGCTTTGACCACGCCACTCAGCATGGGGAGGATAGAGTCCCTGTCACCTTCTCCTCTTCCTCCATTGGACCCTTTGTCCTGGGCTTCATCTGTGGGAATGAGAGATAGATAGATGATAGATAGATAGATAGATAGATAGATAGATAGATTTTCTCCCCTTCTTAGGCAGAAACTGATGCTACAGAAAAAAACTGATGCTAAGTACAGAGGAAATGTTAGAATTCATGCTTTAAGGTAACAGAAGTTTAGGGTAAACAGAACTTCTTTCTTACTGGGAAAAATCTATAGAACACATTTAAATCTTAGAACTGTTCTGATCATAAAGATAAGTACAGATTGCAGGCCAGGGGAAGATATTGATTAAAAGTAATCTAGAGGATACTTTGCTCCTTCCCAGAGAACCTGAACAGAGACCTCTTGTCCAGACGTTATTGACCTCGTGTTTTGGTACATTTCCCTGCAGACTGTGGGCACATCGGAATGACAGTGAGTGTGGTTGCACAGGAAAGGCTGTTTATTTTTTCCTGATTTTTGTATATATTTGCATTGAGGACCTGAGGGGGTGTAAGGAATATTCTTTTCCCTCAGAGATTCACAAGGATCTGTGACTATTTTCTGGAGCTTAAAGAAGACACAAGTTAAAGACACAGTTATTTGTTATAAAAATAGAATTTCAAACATGTTTACAGAGAAATGTAGATGGTGTCATTTTCATTACGAGGTGCCAACCACATTTCACAAAGAGAAATATGTGCAGGATCTCTAAAATGGTTGCTTTAGCTCATATCCCCCCAGGAACTCTTATTTCTGTTGGAATTGCCCCTAAGACCCATTGTTCAGTTTTCATACTGAATATTCCATAAGGAGTTCAACAATTTTCTATTGCTAAGTGAGGTGATCTTTCACTCATATTTCCACAGATGTGAGATAATATCAAATGGGAGGAAAACTGAAACCAGTGGTCTCTAGAAGTGGATATGACTTTTATAAGCATGTGAAGCACAATATATATTTAATACTCCACGATTTCTCTGAGGTCAGCATAAGCTTTTCAGCATAAGCTCACATATGTGTTCAAAGGGCTGATGATGTCATTTAGCTGGAAGGGGAAATGACAGGTGTGTTCAGCGACATTTTAGAGGTGCAAAGTGATAAAAAAATAATTAGACTTACTTAATTTCTATCCTTTGGAAGGTATATATCAGAATCAACACAGGAAAAAATAATATATGTTGCATCACTTCCATTATTTTACTCATGGGATATCAGCATTCCTTTTGAAGTAGATGTATCTTTTTTTTTTAAGTAAGAAAGAAATGAAAAGTAATAGATATTTTGACTAGATATTGCCATGGAAAGTTCAACTCTGTTTCCACAGTGGCTGGAAAGTAAATTTCCAATGTTAGAAACATAGGAAACATCGGTGACCTCTCTTGGCATTTAGTAAATTGCAAAAGATAATTCTGTACCATGCAGTCAAAACACTGTGTGGTGTATAATTTGGAATACTGCATTCCCTCAGATTAATGATAATCTTCTAAAGGGATGAATCTTAAAATTTTCATCCAAATACTATTATAATGGGGACAAAACGCTGTGTCTACAGAATTAATCCAGTGGTGCCCGTAAAGTGAATATTACTGATACCACTGTGGCTAATGACTGTGTCCTCAGGCTAATAATGGTCATATCTAAATTTTAACTTTCCTACTGAGATTACATGTCCAAAATGTTTGGGGGCTGAAGGGTTTTGAAAGCCAAGCATAAATCCAAATAATGTTGTTAGAAATAATGGAGCACTTGCTCACAGCTTAGCTGTTCATTTCAATATTTGTCACCACCCTGCATATGCTGTAGGACTTTATGTTTTTATCTGTCAGCTTCAATTCCATTTTGAATTTGATTTGTTGCCTTTACTTTTTGGGAATGCTCTCTCAGCAGTCCACAGATTTGGGAAACCTGATCTGACCTTCTGCACAGACTAGGAAGTTGTTTCATAAAATACTCCAGATGGAAGTGAAGGAGTCATGTTTTAAAGGAGGGGTGAAACAAGTAACAAGTTGGAGTATGTATTCCTTTGATAGGAGGTAGACTGTGTGTTTCTGTACATATTTTTGCATATGTGTGATAAATTTTTATACTCTGTGCTTCATAGTACACACACATGGAAGTTGGTTAGGTGGTGTTTTGTTTTGTTTTTTTCTTGAAAACCATTTACTTTCAGCAAAGGAAGATCTGTGAGAGAGGATTAGGGAGGTGACACTCTCCTAGACAGGATGTGGACCTCCCCAGAGGTCTGTGCACCTAAGCCTGGGCAAGAAGGATAATGGGGTTGGTTTGCCAAGATCAAGGCTTTGGCCTTCCACTGTACTGAGAGTGGGGACCCTGGGGAGAGGGGCCCAATCCCCAGACCAGAGCCACTTGGTCCTGAGTCAAGTTTCTGGAGCTCGACATCTAGAGGCTCTGATCACAGAGCTTGGGTTTTGGCTTTAAGGCGTCAGAAGGCGGAACTGTGGCAAGGGTCTGGTGACCCCGAGCTGGAATACAGGCCAGAGGGGGCAGACAGGGGCAGGACACAGCCATGCCTGCAGCAGACATGAGAGAGAAAGAGCTGAGCCATTTCAAACTGAAAAGTGTGGAATGAAGACCCAGACATTCTGGACTTTGAAAGAATCAGAGCTGGGGGTTGTCCTGGATTGTTTAAAAAATAATACAAATTAGAAAAGGAAACAAAAGCCAATTGCCGAAGTTAAAAAAGGGGGACAGTCTCTGACAGGACACAAAGGCAGTTCAGAAGGTACCTCTTTCTAATGATACAGTGATACTCATTCTGGTTCATTTTGATTTAAAGATAGAGACTAAATTCAATTTGCTCATATTCTGTCTGCAATGCCTTGAAATCTGTATTTTACACTGAAATAGCAACAAATAAGCATGATTTTTCAGGCCATTTTCAAAGGTAATTCTTCCCTTCCAATTACTGCTTAAAAAGGAGAAGCCAAAATGTATCAAGTAACTGAAAAAGGAACAAAAAGGCACTTTTGTAAATTTTAAACCCATACCCATTTGATACATTCAAATCCAAAGCCTATGATGTTTATATCCTTAAAATTTTTAGCATCAATCCTTAGCTGTACATACTTTTGTCACTATTTAACTTAGGTTATCATCATTTCTTGCCTGAAACACTGAAAATTAGTTTCTACCTCTGCAGCCTTGATCCCTTTGCCTTCTCCACACTGCCATCAGAAGACTCCCTGTAGAAATGTGTATCTGGTCTGTTATCATTCACCCAGAGCCTTTGTTATCTTCTCTTTATTTTATAATGACATCAGGACTCCTTGGCCTGACACTGAAGACCATTTGCAACTTGTTTTTTTCTCAACTTCTATATCACCAAATCTTGTCAATCTGTGTTTTCTCCTTAAGCTCCAACTGCTCTGAAATGCCTGCCAGTCTTTGAACGTGGTCACCTTGTTCCTGAAGCTTTCTACCTGCTGTTAGTTCTCTCTCCCCCAAAAAAGACAGTTCTGATTAAATGACCTGTGAGCCTTAGGCAAACTTTCTCATTCCAAATGTCGTATCATCCTCTCAGTCTTTTTCTGATGCTTCTCCGTTCCCATCTTCTTATTTCCTAGGGGGAATGAGGCAACTTGCTGTAGTTGAGAGAACAGGGGTCTAAAATCAGATAAAGAGGGCTGGAAATAATCACGCCACCATTTCTAGCTGTGTAATCTTAGCCAAAGTCCAAGATTTCTACCAAGTTCTACAAACTCCATTTCTACATGCTACAAGCTCCAGAATGGTTGTGAAAATTAAATAATATTTTATATGTGAAGTGATTTTACAATGCCTAGAATACAACAGAAATTCGACCTACTTCTCCTCTACTTCTGTTCTGTAGTAACTTATATATACATATAACATGACATTTATCCCATTGAATCATGATTGTACATTCCTGGAATGCAACATCCTTCGTTATTTAGAATTTATTCATATATATATTTGCTGCCTCACACAAAGCCTGTACATATTAGGCACTCAAAAGTTGTGGTACGAATAATTGTAATCCGTTGGTCACATACATGCGTGAAGATATTAATGATTACAAGCCCATGTATATGTAAATGAATGAGAAGGAAAGTTCAGTGTTTTATCAATAATTATTTCTTTGTGTTAGGGGAACAAACAGGGGACTTTAATGTGTTAGAAAACAGTAGTTTTAGAATTTGGAATGGAAGGTATGCTTTACAAATCATTTACTTGGCTCTCCAAATTTAACTCAATTAAAATTTGCTCCACGACCTCAGTCAAATCAGGCATCTGACCAAAATAAGGCTATCCTAGAATCTCATTTTCTGGTGAGAGTAAATATAGAAAAGAAGTACAGTTCATTGAGAAGAGGTGAAATTTGTTATTCGTAGGAATGTATTAATGATAGGAGAAGTTTGTGACCATTTAAACTATATAAGCTCATTATATTTGAAATACAAAGTTATGAAACTATTTATCAGCTGTAAATTTAAAACAAATACTGGTTAGAAGGCTTTTACTCTAAGTACTTCTAAACTAAAAATGGTAGACCATATAAAATACTTTTATTGAGGAGCACTACAAGAAAAATCAAGAGTCAAGGCTGGTGTTCATTCATTCATTCATTCAAAAAAATCAATCAGTCAATATTTATTAAGTGCTTACTATTTAGATAATGCTAGAGCTTAAAGATAAAGTGTTTGAAGAAAGAAAGCATAGGCATTGCTCACATAGAGTTTATGTTCTAATGGTGGAGATAGACAATAAGCTAGCAAATAAATAAATGAGCATAGCAATTGTAGGTTGTCAAAAGACTTTTACAAGATAAAAAATGCTATGATAGATACAAGGTAGGAAGAATCTACAGTGGGAAGGGAGAATGGTGGAAGGGACCATGGATTCAAGATACTCTTGCAGATAACAGACAGGATTGCTGCTGAGGAGGACATAGGAAAGGGAGATTGGCCGGGGCACCAAGATAGATGGTGATGCCACGTACTTGAGGCAGAGAAGACAAGAGCAGCCATACTGGAGGTAGGGGATAGAACATGTGAGTTCTGTTTTGGTCAAGTTTGAGAAGAATATGGACTGTTCAAGTTATTGTTACAAGTAGGCAGTTAGATTTTAAAATCAAGGTCTAAGAGAGATGGTTCTGGAGTGGAGATCTAAGTGTGTATGTCAGCAGAATTTGTATGGTAATTAAAGCCATGATAAGAGAGGGAGAAGAGAGCAAAATGCCCCATGATCAGGCAGTACAGGTGGGGCTACTGGAGAATACTGAGGAGGAAAAGCCCTGAGAGTGTCCTGCTGAAGAAGCCAAAACAGGTGCCTGGTTCAACAAGAAGAAATGCAAGTAAGAGAGATCTAGAGCCCTGCTCAACCCTATTGTTAATGAAAGGATTCTGAGCTGTATACACCTTGTGTTACACAGAGCAAAGGGAACTGGACAACTTCTGAACACTTCGTGCTACATATAAACGGGGTACAGGAGATGAGCAGATTGGGGGTGCCATTTCCTTTAAAAAGAGTCTGGATAAGTAGTCGAAATGCATGTCCTATTAGACAATTCCTAATAGATCAGAGAAAATGGGCCTGTAAATATTTTGCAAAATGTTGAATTGGGGCACGTGGGTGGCTCAGTCAGTTAAGTGTCTGACTCTTGATTTCAGCTCAGGTCATGATCTCATGGTTTGTGAGTTTGAGCCCCAACATTGCGCTCTGCACTGACAGGGTGGAGCCTTCTTAAGATTCTCCCTCTCCCTCTCTCTCTGCCCCTCCCCTGCTCTCTCTCTCTCTCTCTCTCTCTCTCAAAAATAAGTAAACATTAAAAAAATGTTCAAATAGAGTACATAAATAGTAATAATACTTTTTAATAATAGAGATCTTTGACCTATTGAACTTGTAACATCAGTGGAGCTTCAATCTTTGGCCAGAACTTTCCTATGTCGAAGAGTGATTCCAAGTTAACCAACAAGTGATTTCAAGTACCGCAGTCTTGCTAACAGACAGGTCTAGTATTCCAATAAAAGGTTGCCAGATCTGACTTCTGAAACCATTAAACCTTTGCCAAAGCATTTACTTCTGGCAGTACCTGTGCTTTTGTGAGCCTAAGGCTAGATTTCTGGAACATGAGATGCAAAAGCAGCAGAAAGACAAACAGTATCAAACTACAGGACACCTCAGAACTACACCTCAGAATTCACTCGGATGGTTCTCAGATCACAATTTTGATGATAATTAAGCTAAGGCATTCACTGCAAGTGAGTTGCCTGACTTTTGGTGGATGATTCCAAGCCAAGGGAGACACCGTGACTCCTGATTCCTCTGCTTATACTATAAACACCCCGGCAGTTTCGTTATTAAAATACAATTGCTACCACATGGAAGCAAAGCCTAGAGGACTTGGAGATTCTCAGCCTGAGCCATTAACTCGGAAAACTTTTTTCTATTCTTCAGCCCTCAGCAAAAGACAAAACTCCTTTTGTTTTTCAATAGATTTGTCTTCATAAGTTTGCTGAAATCTGACATAGTTCTTTTTAATAGGCAAGACATTTGCCTTAGGCAAGGGGTGGTAAAGTTTTTGTCAGCGCCCTTGGCAACGGAAATATTTAAAAGTTTCCACAAAAGGTAAGAAGTGTTGAAATGAAAGATCTGCTTCAATTCATTTGCCAGCAGTTATTTCACTGCGGAGTATTTGAGGTATAAGAGCAATGAAATTTATAATAAAAGTTTTTATTTACTTATTTTTGTTGAGAGAGAGAGAGAGAGAGAGAGAGAGAGAGCAGGGGAGGGGCAGAGAAAGAGGGAGAGAGAGGATCTCAAGCAGCCTCTGCATTGTCAGCGCAGAACCCAACGTGAGTCTCGAACCCATGAACCGCGAGATCATGACCTGAGCCTGAATCAAGAAGAGTTGGAGGCTTAGCCGACTGAGTCACCCAGGAACCCCACAATAAAATCTTTTCATCTAAATTCAACCCTAAAATTTGGAATGGGCTACTTTTCTCCTCAGGGGCAGAGGAAAGCTGGCTATTGTACAGTTGTTGAATTGTTGAAGATAGCCTAAAAAGAGTTCAAGGAGGAGTATTTTGCAGAGTCAGTGTTGGACCAGTTGTTCACAGGAACGTGGACCTGATTGTACAGCCAGGCCTACATCCACTCAGCAAAGCCAGGAAAATCCCATGATTCTAGGCGGATTGACAAGGTTTCCAGGTGGTTTTGTTCTTTGGGACATCACTAGTGGTGATGTGGGAAACAAAGGCAGAAGGAAATGGTAGGTAGAACTAAATTTCCTGATAACCTGCAGCCCATTGGCAAATACTTGAGGCAGGCAGAGTAAAACATTTCTCCAGGAACTCCCCACTCTTAATGTTAATGCTTTGCTAGAGGGAAAAACAACATTAGCTTGACCATAGCTAGGCCTCCAGTATCCTGTGGGTCTTCTTTAGCATATAAAAATCTCATTGGAAACTTCTCCTGGACTTTACCTCTCCCGACTCCATAGGATGTAACCAGTGTCTCCTCATCGTCCTGGGGCAGCTATTTCTGCCCATGGTTCCTGTCCCCGTACTTCAATAAAATCACATTTTTGCACCAAAGACATCCTCAAGAATTCTTTCTTGGCCATCGGCTCTGGACCCCGTGAACCCCACTATCATCCCAAAAAACCTAATCAGTGGGATCAAATTTAAGGCAGAGGCCCATATATCAGCTGCTCTGCTTTCCAGTTTGCTTTGAGCAGAAAGCACAGGTATAACTTCGGGTTCACAGACAAAGTCTCAGATGACTGCTGAGGGGACAAAATTCAATCTGATGCAGAACACGTGCAAAACTTGAATATGCACATTGGTCCACTGAATATACAAAGCAGTGGTTGGCTTGCGTGAATCTCCGAAAAATATTATCAAAGGGCCCCATATAATTTTTTTTTGCTATTCAGCAGGTTAAATAAAATCAACATCCAATTAAGTAAAATCTCATGAGTGAAATTGCACAAGAATAAAATTTCCTCAAAGATATTACATACAAGTCACATTTAAAGTTTTTTATTATTATTTTTTTTTGAATGTTTATTCATCTTTGCAAGAGAGACAATCAGAGCTAGAGCCGGGGAGGAGCTGAGAGAGGGAGACCCAGAATCTGAAGCAGGCTCCAGGCCCTAAGCTATCAGCACAGAACCCAACACGGGGCTCGCACCCATGAGCTGTGAGATCATGACCTGAGCCAAAGTGGAACACTTAACCGACTGAGCCACCCAGGCATCCCACAAATCTCATTTAAAGTCAAGTAAAAAGGGGCACCTGGGTGGCTCAGTCAGGTAAGCGTCCAATTCTTGATTTCGGCTCAGGTCATAATCTCTTGGTTGATGAGATTGAGCCCTGCGTTAGGCTCTGCACTGACAATGAGGATCCTGCTTGGGATTCTATCTCTCTTCCTCTCTAGTGGCCCCTCCTCCTCTTTCTCTCTTTCACAAAATACATAAATAAACATTTAAAAAAATAAAGTTAAGCTAATATATTGTACTATTCTACAAATAAGATATAACAGACTTGCAGAGGTGATGGCTCTAGACAGAGAAAATAAAATTTAGGCTACAACATGGGACTTGCATATCCACTTCTCTATGCTTAATTCACTGAAGGAGAAAAGGTATGTTGTGCTATTCAACGGGGTAGAAATTTAATGGCTAAGTGAGATAACAAATGATAAAAGACCAGAATTTATAACATAAGAGAGGATAGGAAAGTCTTGTAGATGAGAAGGGAACTTTTAGGTCCAGATTGTATAGGGCTTGAAGTGTCTGACTAAGTGTCACACTAAAGTCTTTATTCTGTAAGTAATGGACAATGATGGCAAGCAAGGAGTGACATAATTAAATTATGGGTGAGAGAGAAAGTCTAAGCTGTGAAAGTAGATGGAATCACCTAAGCAGAAAAGTGTGTGCAAGGAAAGGAAAGGGTTTGTGCTAGAGGGCGTATTGAAGAAGAGGGGATCCTGACCACAAAAGCACTCCACAAAGCAGGATAAAAATGAAAACAGTTCGGTGTCTGAGGAGAAGACTTGATCAACCCAATTAAATTCAGCAGCAGCTGAGGAGAATTAGGACTAATACAAAGCTAAACACAAATCCAGTGACTAGGAAGGGCTATTGTTAGGATTCAACAGAATAATTTTAATAGGAGATTTTTCAGGTGGAAGCTGATTGCTCTCCTTCGAGAAAACGAGTGAAGGGCTCTGGGGGGAGGACAAGGTGGTGGCTGCCCAGGGGAAACACTTGAACTGTGCTGGTGTTTTCCGTGAACTGCCCTCCCTTCGTTCCTTGCTGTTCTCTTAGCTTTATTTGCCAACATGTCTTCAGATTTGTGCGATACCTGATATCTTTTCAATAATCCTATCTGACTCCAGTTATCCAGAGTTGGTTTCTGTTGTTTATAACTAAGAAATTTGTCAGGTGCACATACTTAATCATATTTTGCATCTATGTTCTCAAAACAATGATTCGATGGTATAAGCTCAAGGTATTCTTTAAATGGCTTTTTGATGTTAAATAGCCATTTCAAGGAACATCTTCTCATTGTACTGGAACTAATAGGGTTTTGCTAGATTTAAGGTAAACTGACTAGATTTAAGGTAAACTACTAACTCCTGTCTAGCATATGAGTCCTTTGTTATGATTAAGAAATATATATCATTTAATTTAATTCTAACTGATTTCAATTCCAAGTAAAGTTATTGAATCACTTTGACTTATTTTTATTCTTTTTTTTCTTGTTAGAATTTAGGAATAGTTTCAATTTTTTTTCTAATCAATTATTAATTGAAATCCCAGATCTTAAGTTAAAATACACACACTCTTGGCAAATAGTAATTGTTTTAAATTTAAGTTTCTCCAAAAAAAAAAAAAAATTAAAAAAAAAAAAAAAAAAAGGGGCGCCTGGGTGGCGCAGTCGGTTAAGCGTCCGACTTCAGCCAGGTCACGATCTCGCGGTCCGTGAGTTCGAGCCCCGCGTCAGGCTCCGGGCTGATGGCTCGGAGCCTGGAGCCTGTTTCCGATTCTGTGTCTCCCTCTCACTCTGCCCCTCCCCCGTTCATGCTCTGTCTCTCTCTGTCCCAAAAATAAATAAACATTGAAAAAAAAAATTTTTTTAAATTTAAGTTTCTCCAGATTCAGGAAAAAGAAAACAGTTAACAAATAAAACATGGAAAGCTAAGATTTCCATAGTATTTCAAAATAATGTTTTGTGTATTTAATTCATTTGCTATTTTATTTTTCATAGATAACCTTAGGATGTGTTGATAGGAGTTTATAGAATGCATTTAAAATTATAATACGGTTATTTAAAACTGGTTCATGTTAAAACATCTTTTTCTCCAATATAGAAGACATACTGCTAAAGAAGTTTGCTATTAATTCTTGCTGAGGTGGAAAAGGGAAAGAAAAACATCATATTAACCCTTTTGTGTGTGTGTTATACCTTATACGAGGCAAGGAATTTATAAAAGGAAACACTAAGTATCATATTTTGTATCGATTCTGTGGTATAAATCAGCTGCATTTATAGATTCAAAAGCCAATCTTGAAAAAAATCCCAGGAGCCAGGGGGTTAATGACCCTATAAACTATGAAATGTGTTAACAGCAATAAATTCTGCTCCTCAGTTCAAAGGGCATTTGATTATATTCTGCACTGTCAGGGGCACACACATCGGAGCTCATCTTGGAATGATAAACAAGGCAGGCCTGTAATGTACCCCAGAGAGTGACAAGACACACCTGTCGCTACAAGTTTTGAGATAAAACAGTAGGCACATGTGGACAGCTGTGTCATCCATGAGCGAGTTCACTTACAGGCTCAGCAACAGGCAGGAAGAAACTCCCTAGCCAGCTTAGACCTCAACATCGCAGTGTGCGCAACGTTACATTCTTAATTTTTATGAGATCATTTGGAACTGAGATTTATGTCAGCTAAAGTCCACGTTCATAAATTTTTCATACTAAAAAGCTATTGATCCCAAACGATTTTCATTTGTGTAAACACATTTTAATGTATTTTAATAACCATTACAGAAGTGTTAATAAATATTCAATTGGCAGAAGAACATGAATTATGATATAACATTTCAATAACTTGTCCAGGGCTTTTCCATTAGTATGATTTAAAAATATTCTAATAATTTGATTGATATATCTTCAAGAGGGAAAAACATTTGCCTTAATTGAAATTTTTCTAGCCTAGAATGTTTTGCTTTCGTCACTTAGGTCTAATCGTGCATACCTCTCGTATAGAACCACCACAACAGAATTTGTTTCAAGGTGATTAATTGAAATGCATTTTTTAAAAATCTTAGATGCTTACTTTTAACACATAGTGCTTTTTCTCGTCTGTTGTTCAAGGAATAGTTATTGAGCATTTGGTACTACTTACTACTTGGAGCATATGTAGGAAATGGTTTCTTCTTTCTTGTTATTTATATTTAAAAAAATTTTTTTTTGTTTATTTTTTCTTTTGAGAGAGAGAAAGACAGAGTGTGAGTGGGGGAGGGGCAGAGAGAGAGGGAGACACAGAATCCGAACCAGGTCCAGGCTCCGAGCCGTCAGTACAGAGCCCGAAGCAGGGCTCGAACTCATGAACTGTGGGATCATGACCTGAGCCGAAGTCAGACACTTAACTGACTGAGCCACCCAGGGCCCCTCTTTTTATTAATATTCTAAAGAAAACCTGTGCAACCTTCTTTAAAGAATGTGGTATTTTGTTGGTTTGTTTATACCTATCTTATTCTTAAAATATCTGAAGCAGATCTGACATTCTTGGAGAATTTATTTCAATTTCTTTGGTCTAAGTCTTCATGATTCTGAGAGAATCACAATCTAAAAAGCAATTTCAGGGGCTCCTGGGTGGCTCAGTTGGTTAAGCGTCCAACTTTGGCTCAGGTCATGATCTCACAGCTTGTGGGTTTGAGCCCCACATTGGGCTCTGTGCTGACAGCTCAGAGCCTGGAGCCTGCTTCAGATTCTGTGTCTCCCTCTATCTCTTCCCTTCCCCCTCTCATGCTTTGTCTCTCTCTGTGCCAAAAATAGATAAACATTAAAAAAAATTTAAAAAGCAATTTCATATTCTGGTCTTAAAAAAGTTACCTTGACAAAATTGTTCTTTTAATTAGAAGTTTCAACTTCTTCTTCTTGTTATATTTTGACTGAACTATTAAACTAGTGTTTAAACTTACAATTTTTATTGAATATGTTCCTTTTGAAGTGACTATTTAATGAAAGAAACCTTACAGTTTACTAATTCATTATGAGGTCTATTACAGGGTCAACTATTCAATAATTATTTTACATGTTTTGTGATACATAGTATTGAGTTGGATTTTAAATATTTTTGCTGTACTAATTTCTAAAAAAAAGAATTTTCAGTCAGAGATAGATTCAATAAATTGCAGTTGGATTGAGAAATCCCACGAACGAATTCAATAATTAAAGAGTTTAAAATTTTTTTAATAAAATTCAAATACATGAGTATGACATGTTTACTATCAAATGCTGCTTACTGTTCAAATAAAATAGGACAAGCATGAAAATTATGAGAATTAGTATTCTTTATATAATTATGTTGACAAAGCTAACTAATTATTTATTGTCTCCCATTCTGTCTTGATTAAAAGTATCCTTGACTATTGAGGAGCCTAGGTGGCTTAATTGGTTAAGTGTCTGCTTCTTGATTTTGGCTCAGGTCATGATCTCATGGTTGTGAGACTGAGCCACATTGGGCTCTGGCCTGGGTACGGAGCCTGCTTAAGATTGTCTCACCCCTCTCCCTTTACCCCTGCCTCTACCTCGCTTGTGCCTTCTGTTTCTCTCTCTACAAACAAAAACAAAACCAAAAACAAACAAAAACAAAAACAGAAACTATCTTTGACTATATGAATATGTTAGAATTTCAACAAATATATTTTACTCTAAATCTTGTATTTCATATAGGAATACAATCTCAAACTGTCACTGTCAGGTGCCTATACCTAAAATTAAAGAATAAAATCTTGCTATAATAAATGTTTATTTGGTGAACACAAACTTGCTGCATTGTTATGATTATTGCATGGATATTAGTCTATTTTTCTTGTACTATACTTTAGACATTGAGAATACTTGTGGTATTCTTGACCTGTGAAAAAATGATGCCTGCAATTCATGAAATTTAAGCACTGATTTTACCCTATATTTAATGACAGTACTTATCAACAGTAGCCAGTCATGTTCTTTTTTTTAGTGACGAGTATTCAAATGGAATCCTTTCTAATGCAGGCATTCATGGCCCAAGAAAAGGAGAGGCATACGTTTGTTGCAATTTTATGGAACTTTTGATTTCTCAGTATTTTCCAGTTACTATAAGGCTCCTACTTGATGTTAGTATTGAATTTAATTTTTAAATATGTTTTTGCTCCTTGTCATCAACTCTTCAAAAGTCAGACCATCAGCTTCCTTTGAAGCAGGGCAGTTGTTATCCACGGCATGTACTAACGTACTAATTTCTGAAAAAAAGATTTTGATTTTGAAGGAGGGCAGCTGTCATCTGTGGCAAATCACCAGGCAATATAACTGTGCCAGGTGAGAATAATTACAAACGTGTGTGCAAGTACGTGTAGGAAATACGAATCAGGGTGTGCATGGATCACATTCCTGTACTCTCACAAGGATCTGTTTTCTCTGTTTCATGTAAATGATGCCTTCGCTGAGTATTGCTTCTGCCAGATGCAATGCTTGCCATGTTTCTGGCATTCGATGGATACTGAAATAATAATAAAAGAGTAGATTTTCTTTTTCTTTTTGAATATAGTGACTCTGAAGAAGTTTTCAAACACTCTTGTATTGAAATATGTTGCCTTTGGACAGAGTTGAAGATGGCTATTTTGAATCTCAACAAGCAATCTTTTACATTTTTTTGAAAAATTTGAAAACTAGGATTTCTGTCTCCTACCAAAATAAACAACTCTCTTTCTGCTGGATTCTTGCAAGCTAACAATCACCTTCTTGCCACAAGGGTTCATAATGCTTGCAATACACAGCTGTGGTCTACAGATGAATTTCTCATCATGTTCAGTCATAATAGGTGTAAAAAATCTAATTTGGGGCAATTTGTCATTGGAGAAAGTGAAAATAGTTTATAATAATAAAAGAAACTATGGGACGCGTCCCACGTGTTCTGCAGACTACGGAGTTGTATGAAACTCTTGTAAAAGCAACATGAGTGTATCCAGATATAGTTCGATGGGGCAATAAGACCATAGCCATCAATTATTTAAAGAAAGCCCGTCTGGAGACAGTCATGCCAAGCACCTGAATTCACTTTAATGGTGGAAGTGGACACATATGCTTAGGGAGTTCAAATCCTTTATGAGTAACACTCACTTATGATATATAGACAGAAGGCAAAAGTGGATTTTTTTTCTTTTAGCAATGTGGATGTTCTGAAGTATATGCTTTGTACATCTTTCTGAATGTAGTTAATATTGTGACTGTTACTTAAAAGTGCTGAGAATGTGCTTTGGTATTATTTGGTATTGGTTTAGTATTGAACATAAGAATTGATGCTTTCCTAGAATATGGCATGTAAAAATGTTTCCATTAGCTTTTTTGTTGGGGAGGGGATTTTAAAATTAACAACATTCATTGATTGATACTGAATACTGAAATAGTGCTTCTTTCGACAAACTTGGTTGGAAGACTTCCATTATTATTGGAGAGATTCATTCCCAGGAGCACCTGTACTGTCAGAATTATATCTCATTCTCATTTCAAAGGACAATAGTGTAAATGATACTTGATGGTAGAGTAACATGATTTAAAGTTTCTTACTCAATTAAGATTGGTTGGACTTACTCATTTTATAATTTTATTTATTTTAACATTTATTCATTTTTGATAGAGAGAGACAGAGCATGAGTGGGGCAGAGAGAGAGGAAGACACAGAATCCAAAGCAGGCCCCAGACTCTGAGCTGTCAGCACAGAGGCCCATGTGGGGCTTAAATCCATGAACCGTGAGATCATGACCTAAGCAAAAGTCAGATGCTTAACCAACTGAGCCACCCAGGTGCCCCAAAGACTTACTTATTTTATAATGAAGAGATACGGACATTTACTGAATGCCAGCATTCTTATAATCAGAACATGTTTAGACATAAGCATATTCATATTATACTGGACATGCATTGCTTTTTTCTCATTTTATAATGAGTATTTAAAAATGAGTTGAGGGGTACCTGGGTGGCTCAGTTGGGTAAGTGTCTAACTCGATATCAGCTCAGGTCGTGATCTTGTGGCTGTGAGTCCAGTCGCAGGCTGAGCATGGAGCCTGTTTGGAATTCTCTCTTTCCCCCTCTCTCTCTGCCCCTTTCTCACTCGTGTGTGCTCTCTTTTTCTCAAAACAAATAAATAAACATTTTAAAAAATGAAAATAAAAATGAGTAGAAATACTCAAATGATTGTGAAGAGACCACCTAGTACCTAATGGATAAAAAAAAATCATTCATATCTGAAATATATGCATGTTTTCAGAAAATAGATGGTTATATATATATATATATATATAGGTATAGAGTATATATATTGGTAATATATATTATAGTATATAATATATATTATATTATATATATAATTACATTATATATATGTATATATAAAACATTTATTCATTTTTGAGAGACAGAGAGAGACAGAGCATGAGCAGGGAAGGGGCAGAGAGAGGGAGACACAGAATCTGAAACAGGCTCCAGGCTCTGAGCTGTCAGCACAGAGCCCGTCGGAGGGCTCGAACTCACGAACTGCAACATCATGACCTGAGATGAAGTTGGACCCTCAACTGATTGAGCCACCCAGGTGCCCCGAAAACAGATGGTAATTAAATAATCACCTTTCACTTTGATTTTTGCTAAATTAATTACGTGTACTTTTCCCATATTTACATCTATGTATATGTATATATACATTTGAGCTTTTACAGACCTGTCTTCATATACTAAATAATTAAATTTATTTCAAGTGTTAAATATACTCATCATAAGGTATTCAAAATAAAACATAAATGATTAATCTCAAACTATGTTTGAAAAATAAAGAAATCACAATTATTATGTTCGCTTATTCTAGAAACTACAGTTTTCTAAGACTCTTCTCTAGTATCATAGAACCTATCATCATCTTGAGAGACTGATAAACTAATTTAATGCTCTTTGTTCTTTCCAAACAATATTTCCTAACTGGATAATTTTGATTTTTGTTTTGTTTTTATTCTTATTTTCCATTACCTCCATTCTGGCAATGAAACCACTCAGCAAAAACCTGGGAAACACAGAATTAGACCTATGAGATTTGTGGAATCTAATAGAGTCTCACTGCAGGAGATCAATGTGTAAATCCTCAATGCAACAAAAAGGTGACAAGTCCCTAAAGGTTATAGGTACGTGGTTTTCAATTTAAAAAATACCAGCCCTTCCCCCCCTATCTATAAATATCTGGGCAGCACTGTAGTCTATGCATGGGGACAAATAAAGTGAAACTAAAAGAGCAAACCGTACATGGAATGCACACAACTTGGATAATAACAGATAATTTTTGTTCCTGATCCCCTTGGGTATTTGACAAAATTATACTTAAAAGTTTCCCCACTTATCTAATCCCCCACATCACCTCCAGAAAAACAGTTCTTTGGATTTGAAACTAACTTCTAAGCATCATGGTGGTTCTATGAGGCAGGTCCGGACCACTCTGGCTCACGTGCAGGCCACGGTCAGCCATAGACCTAGTTAATGCCTTCCTTGGGGAGCCACTCAGTTACATTTCCATGTTGCGGGGAGTCAGTAGTATTTATTTTCTTCTCATTTTATTCTTCGCTTCTCAAATCTTAAAACTAACATCTGGGAAAGTCTTGAAATATGTGAGGAAAGGAAAAAAAATGAAACTATGGCTATATATTAACTAAAAGGGAGGAATAAAACAGCATGAAAATATGTGATTTTTAGTACAAAAAAAGCTAAAGAAATAAATATGTAGTCCAATTGAATATCAGACACAAAAAATTATACCCTGTCAGAACACCAAACTGTCAAATTACTACCAACTGGAAATGGCAGAATCCTATTACTTGAGTCACTGAAAACCAGAAAAATTCTAGGTGCTGTGTATGTGAGAAAGCTGGCCAAAGGCTTGATATATTTGTCTTCTATATATCATGTGATGCCATGTACTTCAGTTGTTTGGTTTTTTTTTTGTTTTTTTTTTTTGTTTGTTTGTTTTTTTATGAAACAGAACAGAAATACTGTGAAAAGTGTTCAAATTATTAGTCTCTTAAAATATTGGAGTAGAGATTCCCTTTCAATGTTAGGTAATTCTCCCTTTTCTTATTGTTACTCTATGTCATCACTTAAATAGTATAAACTAAATTTAAGGAAAAGAGATTGATAATTTTCACCATCTATTCCATCACTTCTCTTTTGTAATTTTCACTTTGAATTTGAAGCTAGGTCCATAAATCACTTTAATGTCTATATTTATGGCTGGCAATACATAGGCCATGTGGGACAGTGCAGGGGGCCCAAGCCTCAACATTTAACTCTCACAGTGATTCATGAAAGAATGTTTCATCTTTGGTGTGACTTAGGGATTTAGGGACAAGTAGAACCCCTACAGGAATGGCTCTAAGCAGATCAACGTTGCACCAAGGTTACAGTGCCAAAGATTAAAATAGTGGCAGGGAAAGTTTAGAACTGAAAACTATGGGGGAAGTTTGAGGAAACAAAAGAACACCAGGCTCAGATGTACAAAGGCTGGGGTAGAGTGACTCTGCTTATAGTAAGTGAGAATGGAGTTAATAATCCTTCAGTTGTCCAATTGACTTAATACTGAAGGTTGTAGAGACATCTGATTCAATGCATCTGTGTGAAAACTGGAGGCCCTTATTAAAACTGGGGTAATTTGGTGAGGTTATAAAATGGTCCAGCCACTGTGGAGAACAGTTTGGCAACCCCCCGACAGAGGAAGCACTGCGATACTATATTACACAGCGATTCTACTCCTAGCTATATTCTCCCAAGAGGATTGAAAACATTGACACACAAAAACTTATACACAGTGTTCACAGCAGCATTATTCATTAGAGCTAAAAAGTGGAAAGACCTCAAATACCCATCAACTGAAGAACAGATAAACAAAATGTGATATATCCATACATTGGAATATTACTGGGCCGTATAAAGGAATTAAGTACTGACACATATGAATAAGCCTTGAAAACATGCTAAGTGAAATAAGCCAGTTACAAAAGGCCACACATTGTATAATTCCACTTATATAAAATATCTGGGTCACTTAATAGAGACAGAAGTTAGATTGGTGGTTGCCAGATGCTGGAGAGGCAGGAAATAGGGAAATTTATCAGACTGCTGATAAATAAGTACTGCTTTGGAATGATGAAAATCTTCTAAAAACAGATAGTTACAAAACTCTGTGAATTCATTTAATATCACTTAATTGTACACTTGAAAATCACAGTGAGTACAGTCGTCAATGGGAGAAGGTGTTGTAGTATTACAGTGGAAAGACGGTTTTAGCAGAGCTTTGCATTTAGTTTTATTATATTTACAAACAGAGGATTACAACTAATAAGTTATAAATATACTTCTACTTCCAACATCCCATAATTCTGTGTTATAATTTGTGATATTTCTAAATATAATATGCTATAATTAATGTGGGTAAATGGGAAAAACGTGCCTGTAAGGGGAAATAAAAATACCATTAGAACAAAATATGCCAGGGTGCCTGGGTGGCTCAGTCGCTTAAGTGTCCAACTTAGGCTCTGGTCATGATCTCATGGTTCCTGGTTTCAAATCCTGTGTTGGGCTCTGTGCTGATAGCTCAGAGCCTGGAGCCTGCTTCGGATTCTGTGTCTCCCTCTCTCTCTGCCCTTCCCTTGCTCACACCCTGTCTCTCTCTCTCTCGCTCTCTCAAAAATAAAATTAAAAAAATTAAAAAAAATTAAAAAAAGAACACAATATGACAAGTACAAGAATTGCTACAAATTCACTGTGTACATATTCCTAGTTTAAATTATACAAATGCTGTAACAGTTTTGTACTAGGAAGCATGTGTTCAGGCCAATGAGTTTAAACTGAAAATGTTTTCAGGAAAATAAGAAAATATGTATGTAATGATCATGATGGAATTCAATAATCCAAAATGTGATTATTAAAGGAATGATTTGGGAATGATTTTAGAGCCAGCATTTTATAACATAAAAGAAAGGGAAACATAGTATGTTTTATCCTAGGTCGGGACCAGGAAGTGATGCAGGAGGTAATTGTGGGTGAGATAGGAATTATTTAATTAGGGTACAACTGTCACATTCTACTAATGCAAGAACAATCCAAAGGAATTCAATTTGTGATTATGCAGTTTTAGAAATGAGAATTAACAGAAAGTGTGGGCAATGGTTGGAGGAAAAAATTAAAATTGAAAAATAAAATGACAGAGAGGAAGTCTAAAAACTATCTGAAATGTTTCAGAAGCAATTTAATAAAAATGATCAAAAGAGCCATAGACTTTAAAATTAACCAATCATACTCAACTGAGAAAGCCAAAAAAAAAAAACAAAACAAAAAACAAAAACGATGAAAAGGCAAGCTTTTATAAAATGTGGAAAGGTAAGAAAGTCAAGGTAAACAAGAATGCCTACCAAAAGTGGTATATATGATACAAAGTTGGAAATAGTTGGATCAAGAACAACAAAAACATTGAATAACCATTTCTGAGGAAAATTTTAAGATTAGTTTTAAAAATATGTTCACAAGGGAAACCTTGGTCGTCTTTGGGATCACTTAATTGTCAGAACACAAAAGCTTGCTTTTAGGTACAAAAGGATTCTGGTGACATAACTTTTTTGAGATTTTAGCCAATGTTTATAGATATTATAACCTACATATATACACACATTAAGGTTTTAAAGACAATATCTCTCTAGTTTTTCCATTGGTTTACTTGTTTATTCCTATGTCAATAAAAGTCTTTAATATAGGTTTATAATATTTTGAAAGATAAGGCAAATTTTCCTGCCTGATTCTTCCATCACCCTCAGAAACTTCTTTCATGCATCATGCCAGTCAATTTTTAACCTCCATTTTGATTTCTATCACCATGGATGAGTCTTGTCTGTCCTTGAACTTCATATAAATGGGATCACAAAATATGTACAATTTTATATCCAACTTCCCTCATTTAACATAGTGTTTTTAAGGATTCGTGCATATTGCTGCCTAAGTCAGTTTTTAATTTGTTTTGTTTTTGCTAAACAATGTTCTTTGTATGTCTATCATGCTATTTATTCATTCTTTTAATGACATTGGGTAGCTTTTGGATTGGAATCCTATGAACATAACCTCTATGACCATTTTGTGCAAGTCATTTTTATGGATATGTATTTTCATTTTTCTGTCAAACGTTTTTCTCAAATGGTTCGTAATTTTACCTTCTGACCAGAAATATATTGAACATCCAGTTGTTCTACATGTTCCACCCACCAAACCATGTTTAGTTTTGTCAGTCTTTATAACTGTAGCCATTTTTGTGGGTGTAAAGTGTTAAATTACTATACCTTTAATTGTGTGCCTTTGATAACTAATGAGGATAAGCAACTTAAGCTTATTGGACATTTATGTGTCTTCTTTGATAAAGTGTCTGTTCAAATATTGGTGCATATTTTGATGGGCATTGTTTTTATATTACAAATTGATAAATGTGTTTTAAAGTTGTAGGTATAAGAACTATATATTTACACATAGCTCTATTAATATACATTTTGTCAAATGTGTGTGCTGCTAGAATTATCCCAGTTTGTGACTCTACTTTTCATTTTCTTAGCTGTAACTTTGGTGAGCATCACTTCGATGAAGATTAATTTATCAAGTTTTGCTTTTTCGGTTGTTGCTTCCTGAGACTCATGCAAAAAATCTTTGCTGACTCCTATATTTTCTTCTAGAGGTGTTATTTTTTTAATTTATTTTTTGATCTTTATTTATTTTTTAAGAGGCAGAGACAGAGAATGAGTGGTGGAGGGGCAGAGAGAGAGGGAGTCATAGATTCTGAAGCAGGCTCCAGACTCTGAGCTCTCAGCACAGAGCCTGACACGAGGCTGGAACTCACGAGCTGTGAGATGACCTGAGCCAAAGTCGCTCTACCAATTGAGTCACCCAGGCTCTCCTCTTCTAGAGGTGTTATAATTTTAGCTGTTATGTTTAGATCTGTAACTACCTGAAATTAATTTTTGGTTCTAAGCTAAAGTAGAGGTCTATGTTCACTTTTTAAATATGTTTATTCAGTTGTTCCAGCACTGTTTCCTGGAAAGACTTTTTTTTCTCCTTTAAATTACCTTTACTGAATTGGTTGCTGATGGATAGATACATGTCTGGGCCCTCTATTCTGTCCCATTGCTTTATATGGCTTATGTTAATACTACATTGTCTTAATTATTGCAGCTTTATGGTAAATCTTGAAATAAGGTAGTGTAATCCCTCCAACTTTGTTTTCCTTTTTCAAGAATGCTTTGAATGTACTAGATACTTTGCACTTCTATATAAATTTTAATATCAGCTTGTCATTTTATTAAAAAAATGGAAATTTTATTAGAATTGGAATCCAAACAATATTAATCTTTCCAATCTATGAACATGGTATATACCATCATTTATTTATGTCTCATTTAGTTTTTCTCAGAAATTATTTTTACAAAGTTTATTTATTTTGAGAGAGAGAGAGAGTGAGTGTCCTACTGGGGTAGGGGTAGAGAGAGAGGGAGAGAATATCCCAAGCAAGTTCCACACCGTCAGAGTGGAACCCAACACAGGGCTCGAACTCATGACATGGGGCTCAAACTCACCAACCACGAGATCATGACCTGAGCCCAAATCAAAAGTCAGATGCTTAACCTACTGACCCAGGCAGGTGTCTCTCAGTAATGTATAAATTTAAGCCAAAAGTTTTATGATACCTTCTATTACATTTATTCCTAACGGTTATTATAGAAAGTGAAAGTTTAAGTGATTGTTCAGTGTTTTTTAAAAATAATATTTCTTAGACAACAATGTGTTTTTTCACCTAAACAAAGATGATTCCCGGTTCTCCTTTTTGTGATATTAGCATCTGTATTGCATTGCCTCTTGTCAACTTGGCAGCATAACTACACTTTTGAAAGCTGGAAACTGTATTTTCCAGAACCCCATTCCCTGAATGATTCCTCGTAAGATTTGCAAATGAGAAAAACTCCTGCATGATTTGGAAGATGAAAGTAAAGCAAAAGTCATTCTTGGTGATTTTGGCAGCCAGACATGGAGGCTTCCATAATGATCTTAGTAATCATAGCATCCAGACATTGCGCCATCACAAAGCTCTCATGAGCTTGTACTTCATGATCATGACAGATGCATCAGTTTCTTGGATGTTTTCATAAGCTCCCACTTCCCCTGCTACATCAGTGGTTTAAGTTGATGTCATTTTTTTTTTTTACTTTTTTTAATGTTTATTCATTTTTGAGAGACAGAGAGAGACAGAGTGCAAGTGGGGGTGGGGCAGAAAGGAAGACAAAGAATCCAAAGCAGGGTCCAGGCTCTGAGCTGTCCAGCACAGAGTCCGATGTGGGGCTTGAACTCATGAATCATGGGATCATGACCCCAGCCGAAGTCGGACGCTTAACCAACTGAGCCAACCATATGCCCCTAAGTTGATGTAATTTATAATTGTTTCTCTGATTCCCTGGAGGCAACCCTGCAGACCTTTGCTTTCCTTGCTTATGTTTACATTAATACAAGCAATAATTCCTATATCAAACTTCTTACTTCTATAATGCTTGATTTGCTGTGTTTCCTGGCTGAATCCAGACTGATAATAGCAGAAAAGATGATAATTTCCTAGATTCATTCTTTACTTGGAGGTTGATAAATCAAGATAGTCTAATTCTATCATTTTTTAATGTACTAAGTAGAAAACTTCTATAAAGAGAAACTTTGCGTTATTATTTTTTGGTTACCTTGAGGTACTATTTGCAGAGAAAAGGCATGATAAATCTTTTCCATTCTTTTTCTTTATTTACAATTTATTTATTTATTTATTTATTTAGAACGTTAAGACTATTTATATATTTTGAGAGAGAATGAGAGAGAAAGAGAGAGACAGTGAAAGTGGGGGAGGAGCAGAGGGAGAGGGGGAGAGAGAGAATCCCAAGCAGAGCCCACACTGCCAGCGCAGAGCCTGATGTGAGGTTAAACTCCATGAACTCTGAGATCATGACCCGAGCTGAAATCAAGAGTCGGACACTTAACTGACTGAACCACCCAGGTGCCTCTGTATTTACCTTTTTATTTTTATCAGTTACTATTTTATGTACGAGTCTGCTAAGTAATGAGTTGGTTTCCTAGGATCCTTAAGAATTGACTTTTTAAAAAATTGGCTTCAGTAGATAATTTGTTTTTTCCCAGTCTAGTGAAATTTTCATTTTAGATATTATATTTTTAAGTTCTAAATTTTGTTTTTAGATTTTAATCTCTGCTGAGATCCCATATTCATTAACTCATAATGGTTATATTTTTGTTTAAGTCCTTAAACTATATTTATAAAAGTTGCAATAAAATCTTTTTGTGCCAGCTCTAATATCTGGACCATGCTGTTGTCTATTCTATTGACTAAATGTTTCAGTAGCACTATAAGTTCATATACGTAAACATATCAAGTGTGCTTCTCTTTATTTTAGTCATAATTACTGACGCTTAAATTATATTATATTTGGATAGTGGTTGCCTTTTCAAGCTACTTCCTGGATCCCTTAGATGTTATCCTTGTGGGATATGAAAGCTTCCTTGCTCTCCAGTATGACAAGATGCTCTAGGTTGCTTTTGTATATTAACCTATCCACAACTATAAAGCACCCATTTCTCCAAGAAGTCTGGTACCTTTTAGTGAATGGTGGCATTTAGAAACCAAACTTATAACTCCAGGGGTGCTTCCTGCTATTATTTTGTTTAATATTTCCAGGATCAATCAGTGGATAGATCTAAAAGATAAATGGACTTTTTTAATTGATAAAAATGCATCATGAATATAATATCTTTCACTTTCAGGATTATAAGATTTCAATTAACCCCAAAGATTTTAAATATGTATCTTCTATCACATTGGAAAAGTATGAGTTTTCAAGGTCATAAATATAATTACTCATTTTCTTTACCTATAACAAAAGACAAATGGAAAGGTTAGATTAAATATATCAACCCTATTATTAAAAATATCCTTACTAAAAGCAATGTAAGAACACTTTTATATTTCATTTTCTTCTTAAGTTATATCTCATCAGGACCATACAGTAAAATTTTTGCTTTAAAAAGTCACTCGGTATAATTCTGGTTCAAAGATGAATTGAATATATTAATTAGAAAATGTTAAACTCATTTTTCAAACATTCTAAGACAGTGTTGAACTTTAATTTTCAGAGGTAAAAGGTATTGTTTTAAATAATTTTTTAAGTTTATTTTTATTTGAGAGAAATATAGAGAGCAAGCAGGGGAGGGGCAGAGAGAAGGAGACAGAATCCCAAGCAGGTTCCACACTGTCAGCACAGAGCCTAATGTGGGGCTTGAAATCATGAATCATGAGATCACGACCTTAGCTGAAGTAAAAACTTGAACGCTTAACCAACTGAGCCAGCTAGGCACCCCTAAAGTGTATTGTTTTAAAACAAGATTTGGGGGTGCTTGGATGGCTCAGTCAGTTGAGTGGCCAACTCTTGATTCTGGTTCAGATCATGATCCCAGACTTGTAAGATCAAGCCCTGTGAAGTGCTCCAAGCTGAGCATGGAACTTGCTTACGATTCTTTCTCTCTCTCTCTCTCACCCCTGTTCCTTTCCCCAGCTCGTGCACTCTTCCTCTTTCTCTAAAATACAGGCGGAAAAAAGATTTTTTTCATTGTACTGGAACATATCACAGTTTCCATTTGCTTGAGACATAAAGTTCACCTATGATGTTACTATAAAAATGTTCAAGCATGCAAAAAAGTTGAAAGAATTACATATGAAGATCCTAATACTAACTGCTTAGATTTTGCAATTAACACTTTGTTGTATTTGCTTTATTACATATCTATCACTCTAGCCACCCTTCTGTGCTCTATTTAGTTCATCTTTCTTTATTTATTTCAAAGTATACCTTTTCCCTAAATTCTTCAAAATACTTACCATTAACTATTATTCAGTATTTTCTTAGAGCCCCTTTTTTAAAAAGTAAACTTGCATACACTGTAATTCACAAATCTAAAGTG